>NC_052151.1:184184796-184522862 GCF_902713615.1 Scyliorhinus canicula
ATGGAGTTGGGCGTAACACTTTAGCATGATTAGATCGCTTAACGCACAGAAAGCAGAATGAGAGTAAATAGTGTTTTTCAAGTTGGCAGGCAGCAAATAGTGAAGTGCTACAAGGATAGTGCTGGGGCCTCAGCTATTTACAATCTCTATTAATTACTTAGATGAAGAGACAGGGCTTTTAAAAATTATTTCATGGGGTGTAGTTGTCTCTGGCTGGGGCAGCATGTATTGCCCATCCCAAATTGCTCTTGAACTGAGTGGCTTGATAGACCATTTCAGAGGGCATTGAAGAGTCAACCACTTTGCTGTGGGTCTGGAGTCACGTGCAGGCCAAACCATGTAAGGGTGGCAGATTTCCTTCCATGAAGGGTATTAGCGATGGATTTTCATGCCAATCAATAATGGTTTCATGGACTTTAAATTCCAAGTTTTTATAAAATTCAAATCTCACCTATCTGCCGTGGTGGGATTCGAATCCGGGTCCCCTGGAGCATTGCCCTGGGTCTCTGGATTACTAGTCTAGTGACAAGTAATATATCAACATTTTATGATGATACCAAGCTCGGTGGGAAGGTACGAACATACGAATGAGGAGGAGTAAGCCACTCGTCCCCTTGAACCAGCTCCACCATTCAATAAGGCCATGACTGATTTAATTGTATCCTGAACTCCTAATTTCTACCTACCCTCGATAGCCTTTCACCCCCTTACTTATCAAAAATCTGCCTTTCACCCCCTTCCTTATCAAAAATCTGCCTTTCACCGCCTTACTTATCAAGAATCTATCTACCTCTTCCTTAAAATATTCAACCACCTTTTGACTAAAGAGTTTCAAAGACTCTTGGCCCTTGGGGAAAAAGAAATTTCATCTGTGCCTGAAATGGGCAGCCCCATATTTTTAAACAGTGACCCATAGTTCTAGATGTTAAGCTTTGGGGAGAACACAGAAAAACTGCAAAGAGATATAGACAGGTTAAGTGGGAAACAAGATGGCACATAGAGCATAACGTAAGGAAGCACAAAGTTATTCACTCTGGCTGTAACAATAGAGAAGCAGAATTTAAAAAAAGTATGAAACTGATGTTCAAAGAGACTTGAGTGTGCTTGTAAAAGGAACACAGAATGTTAGCATGTAGGTGCAGCAAGCAATTAGGAAGGTAAATTGGCCTTTATTATTGAAGAATAAAGAAGTCTTGCTACAGTTGGACGAGGTTTTGGTGAGACCACATTTGGCACAGTGTGCAGTTTTGGTCTCCACATTTAGGAAAGGATATATTTACGTTGGAGGTGGTACAGTGAGGGATCACTAGCTTGGTCCCTGGAATGAGAGGGTTGTCCTATAATGAATTGGGCTTATATTCTCTAGAGTTTAGAAGAATGAGACGCAATCTCATTGAAACCTAAAGTATCCTAAGGTGGATTCATTGGATGGACGCTAAGAGGTTGTTTCCACCAGTTGGGGAATCTAAAACACAACGGTAGTCTCAGGCTGAGGGACTAATCATTTAGGACTGAGATGAGGCAAAATTACTTCACTCAAAGGGTGGTGAATCTTTGGAATTCTCTACCCCAGAGGGTTGTGGAGGCCCCATCATTGAATATATTTAAGGCTGGGATAGTCAAATATTTTTGTCTCTCAGGGAATTAAGGGATACGAGGAGCAGGAAGGAAAATGGAGTTGAAGCCCGAGATCAGCCATGATCGTACTAAATAGAGGAGCAAGCTCGGGCAGTCACATGGTCTATTCCTATTTCTTGTGTTCTCAGGATTTCCCAAAGTGAAATTTTACAGCAATAAAGTATTTTTAAAGTGTAATCACTGTAGAAAATGAAACAAAGTCCCATAAACAGGTGGTTGAAGGAGAAATAATGATCAGGACGTGAAGGAGAACTCTGCTCTTCTTCGAATAGTGCCAGGGGATCTTGCACATCAACCGCACAGGACCTTAGTTTAACATCTTAATCTGAAATACAGTGCAGCCCAGATGATGTGCTCAAGTCTCTGCATTTAAATGAAGAGTATTTTTTCTGACCTGAGGCTAACAGCGTGGTCAAAACACAGGGATAAACTCAAAATTCATAAGGTTTTAATTTTCCTGCATGAGGCCTGAGGCTGTTTAAATGTCAATGACATGGCACACCTCCTGTAAAACTGGAATGATAAGTGCAAAAGAGTGTAGTCATTTCTATCCTCTTGCCTGCTCACAAGCAATGCCAGCAAACAAAAGGATTGAGTGGGGGTCTGCCTGAAGAATGCTTGTTACACTATGTGTCTTATGGAGAGAAGCTTACCCTCGACATTTCATTTTCCAGTTGTTTTTTACGATGCAACCTCTGCTGATGTGACTTGAGCACATTCTCCACGTGCTGCTCCATGAAGAATTTGAAGGCTTGCGAGGAGTAAATTTGAATCCGTGACTCTCTACGTTCCTCATCCTTTTTGTTTTTCCTAACCGGGACAGGTGATGTCGTAATCTGTTTCTTGTCCTTTTCTGTCGCATCAAACCGTTCCCCGTATTCAGCAGCCTCATCCTCTTCTGTGCTCGGAGTAACTGGTGGTATGGACTGCTTTGCTGTGTGTTCGTCTTTATTGGCTTTAGCGACGGAATCATAAAGTGGCACAGATTGGTTCTGCTGAAGCAAGTGCTTGGGGTACGGCGGAGGTGGAGGCTGGTAACTCGGAGTTTCAGCCAGAGTGGGACACTCGGGAACTGGTCCAGTCTGCTGCATCCAGGGAGGGTGAGTAGGTGCGAGTGCAGTCTGCAGCTCGGGTTTCTGTACACGGATGCTCTTCACAGGCTGCAGAATAGGGGCAGGGGTAATGGCAGTCACAGTGGTGGCGGATGGTTGGGAGTTAGAATGAGGCTGCCGGCTGGACAGAAGGTGATTGTTGAAGGAATTGGACCGTACAGGTGCATTCAGGTTTTGAGATGGGTGCCAGTTAGGCATCTCCAGGCCACCACTTGAAGACTGGGGTTGGGATGGAGGTGGCTGTGGCCACGAAGATGCACTCGTAGGCGCACTGAGGTTGTAAAGATCCATGTTCTGGCTGTTGCGGTTCGGCACCATAACCGACTGTGAAACATTTCCATTCAGGTTGCTGCTGTAAGTGGAAGCAGCAGTGCCACCAGCTTGCATCTGGAGGGCACTGGGACTCAGTCGGCTAGACTGAGAGTGAGAGTATGGTGGTGGTTGGCGACTCACTGGGTTTCCTCCCATAACACTTGCATGTGAGACAAAATGGCCACCTATTGAGCCATCTGGTTGCACTGATCCATTCTGGTGGCCTGTTCGGCTTGCTGGGTAGTTGTATTTACTACAGGTGGCATTTTGCATGATAATAGGTTGCCTACCCAGTGGAATAGGACTAATCCCCCTCTGGCCTTGGGGAGGTGGATTCATCATAGAGGCAGCACCAAGATTGGCTGGCGGGAACCCATCCTGCCAGGCTCCTTGTGGCACAGGAGATATCCGCGTGATCATATAGTCCATGTTTCCAGAGAACCGTTTTGGCTGCTGGTTCCCCTCCCAGGAGGATGGGGGAGGAGTGGTGCCACGTGGGGGAGGAGTCTGTCCTCTGGGTGGAGGTGGTGGAGGAGTTACACTCCTCACTGGAAGTGATGGTTGGGGATTCGCTCTCTGAGAGTTCACTGCTCCCAAAGGTCCCTGTCCACTCTGGGTGTATGCAGTTATTCCAGAACTTGAAGACAACGGCCGACCCATTTCTACCTGGGGGACAGGGCTGTCTGCTCGATATACCACGCCATCCATCAGTGATGAACCATGTCGCTGTGCAACCAAAGATTCTTTTGAACCCTTCCAGCTTGGCCTCCTGTTAACTGTTTGCTGAACAGTGTTTGATGCTGTTTAGGAAGATGACAAAAATAAAACAATGATAATGTAAATTGACATCAGGAATTCAAACAAGATACAGTTTAGAAGATTAAATGACTTTTGCAGAGGATGAAAAATGCAACAATTATTATTCCTCCCATATTAGATTGCCAATTAGCTTCATAATATTGTACTTTTCACCTCCATTCTCTGATGAATATCAGTTCATCAGCTGAGGGGAATCATAACTGGGAAATATCAAAATCAAGCATTCCAAAGTGAAGCACAGTAGCTGGCTGCAGAGTAAAGCGTTGCCTTTTTTTATATATATTGTAGACCTTGGCCTCCCTACTTCTGTAATCCCCAATCCTAGGAGAAGCTTACGCGCCTCCATTTCTGGCCTTGTAAATCCACAATTTTCACTGCCCTCTCTCTTCCTTCTCAAAAGCTACCTATTTCCTTGATGAAACTTTTGTTTGCCTGTCCCGATATTTCCTCGTGTGGTTTGGTGTGAAACATTGTTTGATAATGCTCCCATGAAGTTCCTAGTTTTTAAAATTGCTGTAAAGGTACGATATAAATGCAAGTTGTTGTTCCCTACTCTAGCTGTTCAAATAATATGCCTTAATTTCACAACACTTTTAAAATGCTCAACGTCTCACACTACTTACGGTCTGCAAAGGATTGCTAATTTATTTCTAGCTTGTGCTCAACAGGTCCTGTAGAATTCGGCATGACTCATGCAAGTCCAACCACGATTTAGGATATCAAGAAGATAATTATTTTAAAAATATATGAGCACAAATATGTTAGTCTGGTGAAACTTGGATACTTTAAAATGTTTAAAAGCAACTAATTGTGTTTAGCCCCAAAATGCTGCTCAGCTGTTTACACTAACTGTCTGGGTACAACTGAGTTCTCACTCCTAACTTCCCCTACAGCGGGGAAGCAGTAAGTAATACTGGAAATATTAACTGAAAATACAATGTTGAAAATGCAGGTTATTTGGAAGTTTCAAAACTGAGATTGATAGGAAAGGGTATCACGGTTACAGAACCAGGTCTGGTAAAAAGAGAAAAGGATAGTTCAGCTTGAGAACTGAATGACACACTCCTGTTTTTATGTTCTGTCTACAGATCATTAGACCATTCACTGTCTCTGTGCTGTCAACATTCCTAACTCCACCCAAACTACCCTGATCATTAACAATTTAGTCCGATGGCTCCATGCCCATAGGGAAGTCGACTTTGTACTTGCCGGAGGAAAGTGTTTGTGCTGAGCTAACAGAGGTGCGGATCAAGGGGAAGCCTTCAGACATGAGGTAACATTTTAACAAAAACAGAAAACACTCAGCAGGTCTGACAGCATCGGTGGAGAAAAAAGGGAGCTGGATGACTCTTTGTCAAAGCTCGAAACGTTAGCTCCCTTTTCTCCCCACAGATGCTGTCAGACCTGCTGCAATTGCCCAGCATTTTCTGTTTTTGTTTCAGATTCCAGCATTCGCAGTAATTTGCTTTAATCTAAAATTTTAACAGTTAAACTAGGAAACGCAGTGAGGCTAACCCACTCCACCACCTAATGTCCCCAACAGAAAATTTAGTCACTCCAATAGCTGTATATAAATAGCTACTTTGAAATAAATATTGTCTTAAAACAAACCAATAGACAAAAAGTCAATTGATCAAACATATGTAGCTACACCTCTCTCCCATTGTGTGCTCTCTTCCACTGCTCAACCAACTTCAGATACAATAAGCTTTGTACAAATCATCAGATATCCCCATACTCCATGGAAAGGGAGATTCAACTCTTATCTCCTACATGCTTAGACTCATCTTTACACACAAAACTGAAGCCAATGGGAATCAGGGGAAAAACGCTCCACTGATTGGTGTCATACCTAGCACCAAGGAAGATGGCTGTGGTTGTTGGTGGTAAATCATCTCAGCTCTAGGACATCGCTGCACAAGTTCCTCAGGGTATTGTCCTAGCCCCAACCATCTTCAGCTGTTTCATAAATGACCATCCCTCCATCATATGGTCAGGTGAGAATTTCACACGTGATTTCGCAGGCTCAGCACCATTTACAACTCCTCAGACACTGAGCAGTCTGAGTCCATATGCAGCAAAACCTGGACAACATTCAGGCTTTGGCTGATAAGTGGCAATGACATCAATGTCACACAAGTGACAGGAAATTACCATGTCCAACAGGAGAAAAGCTCACCATCTCCCCATGACATTCAATGGCAGTAACCCCATTATCAACATCCTTGGTTACCACTGACCAGAAACTAAACTGGACCAGCCATATAAATACTGTGGCTACAAGACCAGGTCAGAGGTTGGGAATTCTACAGCAAGTAACTCAGCTCGTGAGTCCCTAAAGTCTGTCCATTATCCACAAGGCACAAGTGGGAAAAATAAAAAGACAACAGGGTCAAATAGAGACACAAGCACGTGGACAGATAAAGAGACATACACGCACGGGGACCAATAAAGAGAGACACACGCACACAGGGACAAATACAGAGACACACGCACACAGAGACACACACACAGGGACAAATACAGAGACACACGCACACAGGGACAAATACAGAGACACACGCACACAGGGACAAATACAGAGACACGCGCACACAGGGACAAATACAGACACACACACAGGGACAAATACAGAGACACACATGCAGGGACACATGCAGAGACACGCACAGGGACAACTACTGAGACACGCAAACAGGGACGCAAATAAAGAAACATACATACAGGAACCAATACAGAGATACACAGACAGAGACAAATACGAGACAAACAGACTGGGACAAATACAGAGACACACAAGGACAAATAGCGAGGGTGTGATTACAGGGATATGGCAGGGGGTTTGGACCTCGGTAGGGTGTTGTATCTGAGGGAGTGTGCAGACACGATGCGCCGAATGCCTCCTTCTGCACTGTAGGGATTCTATGATGGAATACTTTCCACTTGCCCGGATGACAACAACATCAGAAGCTCGATACCGTCGAGGACAAAGTTCACTTGATTGGCGTGCCATCCACAATCTTAAACATTCACTCCTTCCACTACCGGCACACAGTGGCTGCAGTGTGTACCATATACAAAATGCACTGCAACAACTCACCAAGGCTCCTTTGACAGCACCTTCCAAACTTGCGACCTCTACCACATAGAAGGACAAGGGCAGCAGGTGCAGGGGAACACCACAACCTGCAAATCCCCCTCAAAGTCGCACATCATCCTAACTTGGAAATATATTGTCGTTCCTTCGTAGTCGCTGACTCAAAATCTTAGCACCCCCCCTCCTAACAGCACACCAGCACTGTTGATACAGGAAATGAGACCATAGCGGTTCAAGAGGTGGCTCACCACCACCTCCTCAAGACAATTACAGATGGTCAACAAATGCTGGCCTAGCCAGTGATACCCACACCTTGCGAAAGAATAGGTGTTCAACCCCAGCAGGGTAACTGCAGAAAGACATACATGTGACAGAGTGGAAAATGGGGAGGCAAACAAAGAATTCATAACAGCAAAATACATCTTTGTCTTCATGTGCTGGATTGGAATTTTTCAGAATACAATTGGCCAATATATATCTGGATAATTTATGTTTCCAATCCTACTCCTGGAGAGGAACTTAGTGAACATTCTTTCCAACTAGTGGGCCTGGATTGTGCTGATGCCAAAGTCCAGTGCATCAATCAAAAAACTACTCTGGTCTTCCGAGGACACCTGCGTGATCCAAGTACATGAGACCCACCAGTACATTGAGGAGACCAAAATAAAGCTGATTACTGTTGTACAGTATTTGCAGTGAAGTATTGATGCCGAATCTACAACTGGGTTTCCAACAAGATGTTCGGTGGCAAAATGATCTGCAGAAGTGCATAGTATCAAATTCCTTGCGCAGTGAAGCAGTTGAGGCTCCTTTATTAAATGTTTTAAAGATAAAGATAGATAGCTTTTTGATGAATAAAGGGATTAAGGGTTATGGTGTTCGGGCCGGAAAGTGGAGCTGAGTCCACAAAAGATCAGCCATGATCTCATTGAATGGCGGAGCAGGCTCGAGGGGCCAGACGGCCTACTCCTGCTCCTAGTTCTTGTGTTCGAAATATGAAAGGGAATTGTTTTTACAATAGCACAGAAATATAAATGTCAATGGTGATGTGAAAACCCAAAGCAGTGGAATCACCAATAAACATCACTGCAATATAAAATTCAGGTTTTGTCTAGTATTGTAAATGCAAGGCCTAATAATGGTGACCCCGTAAAATTGATCACATGACCGAGGTCCCAGGTTCGATCCCGGCTCTGGATCACTGTCTGTGTGGAGTTTGCACATTCTCCCCATGTTTGCGTGGGTTTCGCCCTCACAATCCACAAAATGTGCAGGGTAGGTGGATTGGCCACGCTAAATTTTCCCTTATTTGGAAAAAATTAATTGGGTACGCTAAAAAAAATTTTTTTTAATTGATCACATGCAAGAGGATGCTGCTACCTCAACAGGAGTTGATAACCAAGTGTGTGAAAGGAACCAGTAACAAAGATACAAAGTACATCTTAGAATGAATGAGTTAAAGGCGATGTAGTGTTTCAGTTATGTATACCTGATGTTTTCACACTTGCATTCATTGGTCTTGCAGCTGCAGCGACCATCTGCTCTCGGCGTGTATCCTGGTAGCTCATCTTACTGATGTATTCAATTGCAGCCTCGATACTGCGGCTGTTGGTCTGCTTGAGAGCTCGAACTACCATGTCCTAGAAATGATCAAATGCAACTGGTGAAGAACACATTGCATCTAAAACTGCTTTATTTGTATTGATAATAAAACCAGAAAACATTTTACATTGTTAATGATTTTAGCATTGCAGCACAGTGACACATGGTTAGCACTGCTGCCTCACAGCATTGAAGATGCCTGCCTCGGGTCACTGTCTTTGTGGATTTGCGCAACCCCCCCCCGGTGTCTGTGTGGGTCCCGTCCCCACAACCCAAAGCAATCAAGATTATTTTAAATAAATGGTGTTTTCTCTCCCACTAAGCACAAAGACCTACAAAGTACAGGTGAAGGAGGTCATTTCCTAACAACTTTCGATAGAAACCAACACATCCCCACCCACACAACATAGCACCAAGTACCACATGTTCTTATCACCGCGCTACTATCTGGAGACCACGGCACGTATTTAGAAGTGCATAAAGAAGTGCTTATTGAACTTTTTTCTTTTATCAGTTCATGTTTACTCTGGGTCATGTTTAGGCTTGGTTTTGAAATACTCGGGAGTAAACTGTTGCTATTCTGCTGAGTGTTGTCTATAACTCTTTGAAGTTCCTTCCCATTCATTTTCAAATTGAAGATTTATTTTTCTCCATAGCTCAGCTCTCTGACAGTAGGGATTGGCCTCATTGCTCTGAGCTGCCACTGCTTCTAGGGTTCAGATTTATTCCTTGTGCTTCAGCAACCAGAACTGAACACTAAGATTGAAGGTGTGACCTAACCTCTGCAGAATACAAAGTCAGCATGGACTGCCTCGGGCGCATACCCCACTGATTTGGCAACATAATCCAGCATTCAATTTGCTTTGCTGTGTTCACTTGTCTACATGTGAATACACATCAAATGCAAAATGCTTTGTTACATACAAGAGCATAGAGCGTTATAAGAATTCACGTTCATTTTTCCCTGTGCCTAGATTTTTGAAGATGGTGGAACATATTAAAAAAGCAATTAGATATGGGATCTTGGGCTTCATAAATAGAGGTATTGAGTGCAAAAGCTGCACATTCATGTTGAACTTGTGTAAATCTCTAGATAGGCCACAACTACAGTACTGTGTACCGTTCTGGTCACCACACTTTAACGAGGGTGTGAGGGGCCTTGAACATAGAACATGCAGTGCAGGAGGAGGCCATTTGGCCCATCGAGTCTGCACCGACCCACTTAAGTCCTCACTTCCACCCTATCCCCATAACCCAATAACCCCATCTCACCTTATTTGGTCACTAAGGGCAATTTATCATGGCCAATCCACCTAACCTGCACGTCTTTGAACTGTGGGAGGAAACCGGAGCACCCAGAGGAAACCCACGCAGACACGGGGAGAACGTGCAGAATCCGCACAGACAGTGACCCAGCAGGGAATCGAACTTGGGACCCTGGCGCTGTGAAGCCACAGTGCTAATCATTTGTGCTATCGTGCTGCCCAAATGGATGCTGAGGAGATTTAGCAGAATGGTAATAATGATGAGACATATTAGCTTCAAGGCTAGGTTTCAGGAAGCTAGGGTTGTTCCTCCTGGAGCAAAAGAGATCAAGGCGAGGTTTAATAGATGTGTCCAAGATCATGACATGTTTTGATATGGTAGACAATGAAAAACTAATGCTACTAGTACTGGGGAAAATCAATTTAAGATTAGGCGAGATCCAAAGGGTGGGATATGAAGAAGGATTTTTTACACAGTGAGTGGTAATGATCTGGAACTCGTTGCCTATGAGGGTGTGGAAGCAGAGATGATCAATAATTTCAATGGGACATTGGATAGGCACTTGAGCGAAATAAAGCTGTATTTAGGGGAGAAGGAGTAACAGAACTACAGAGAGTTGGCACAAATGGCCTCCTATGTTGTAACGATGCTATGAACTGCTGTTTTGTCATGGCTAGGCATAATCAGTGTTACATCCAGAGTGTTGATTTCTCACAACCATTTAAGCTTCTCTACGCATCAATCTCGTGCTGTGTGCAAAACCTGGTTAGGGGCTGGTTTCGCACAGTGCTAAAGAGCTGGCTTTTAAAGCAGACCAAGGCAGGCGTGGTTCAATTCCCGTACAAGCCTCCCCGGACAGGCGCCGGAATGTGGAGACTAGGGGCTTTTCACAGCAACTACATTTTTTGAAAAAATATTTTTATTCTCCTCCTTTTTCACATTTTCTCCCGAATTTACACCCACCAACAATAAACAATAATCAGCAACAAATATGTCAATCTCCAGAACAACGATCTCATCCTCCCACCAACCCCCAAACATCAGTCCGCATGTTTACATAAACAAATGACAAAAAGGAATCAGGGATTACCCATAGTCACCCTCAATACACACAGCCGCCCCCCCCCACCCAGACTAATGTTCGATGTTATCCAGTTCTTGAAAGTGCATAATGAATAATGCCCATGACTTTTAGAACCCCTCCATCCTTCCCCTCAATTCAAACTTAACCTTCTCAAGGGTCAAGTATTCCAACAGGTCCCCTCGTCACGCCAGGGCACGTGGTGGAGAGGCTGCTCTCCATCCCAGCCGGATCCGCCTTCAGGTGATCAACGAAGCGAAGGCTACGATATCTGCCTCTGCACCCGTTTCCAACCCTTGCTGATATTCGACACCCCGAATATGGCCTCCCGGGGACCCGGGTCCAGTTTCACGTGCACCATCTTGGAAATTACCCTAAAAACCTCCTTCCAGTACTACTCTAGCTTTGGACAGGACCAAAACATATGAACGTGATTAGCGGGGGCCCCCCCCCACAACGCTCACACACATTACATAGAATTTACAGTGCAGAAGGAGGCCATTCGGCCCATCGAGTCTGCACCGGCTCTTGGAAAGAGAATCCTACCCAAGGTCAACACCTCCACCCTATCCCCATAACCCAGTAACCCCACCCAACACTAAGGGCAATTTTGGACACTAAGGGCAATTTAGCGTGGCCAATCCACCTAACCTGCACATCTTTGGACTGTGGGAGAAAACCGGAGTACCCGGAGGAAACCCACGCATACACGGGGAGAACGTGCAGACTCCGCACAGACAGTGACCCAGCAGGGAATTGAACCTGGGACGCTGGAGCTGTGAAGCGATTGTGCTATCCACAATGCTACCCCTTATACTCCTTCAAAGAATCGGCTCATCCTCGCCCTCGTGAGGTGTGCTCTGTATATCACCTTTAGCTGTATCAGCCCCAACCTCGCACGAGGTGGAGGCATTCACTCTCCGGTGCACTTCACACCAGACCCCCTCCTCAATAACCTCTCCCAAATCTTCCTCCCACTTTGCTTTGATCCCTTCCAGTGGTGCCTTATCCTCTTCCAAAATAGCTCTGTACACCGCTGACACTACCCCCTTCTCCAGTCCGCTTGTCGTCAGCACCTCCTCCAGCAATGTGGAGGCCGGTTCCTCCGGGAAGCTCTGTATCTCCTTTCTGTCAAAATCTCGAACCTGCATGTATCTAAACATTTCTCCCTGCTCCAGCCCATTAACAGTAACTTCATTTGAAGCCTACTTGTGACAATAAGCGTTTTTCATTTTCGTTTAATTTCATTTCAACCTTGCTGTTACCCGTATTGAATTTCACCCACCCACTGATCTTGACCACTTACAAACACTGTCTCGATTCTTTGATAATTCCTTAGCTGTTTTGTAAGGATTTCCTGCCCCTAGTTTGGTTATCAACTGAAAATTTGATCAATTGTGTTTCTGAATCCAGATCAGTAAAGCAAGTGAGAAACAAGGAACCAACTTCTCAACCACCATTGGGTAGCACCAACATTGCTTCGTGATGCAGCCGCATTCCTGTGGAACTTTGAAGCTTTGTGGAATTTCAAGTATTTGATACAATGGGGCTTTCCGATATCTGCACAGGACATCAACTCCTCAGAACGGCAACATCAATCAGACAGGTTGTTAAAAATATACTTGAGCAAAAGTAATGCAAATTAAAAGCGGGAGAGATTTCTGTAATGTGTTTAGATGAAGTATGTTTTACATGAACAAGGAGTTAGGTAGTACTGGAACCAATCCTAGAAAATGAAATGGAGCAAGTAGGCCCTGGAAGTATGCCAAACATGTAAAAAAAAACACTGACCATGACTTACTAATGAAAGAAAAATCAAAATAGCTATTTCAATTCAATAGGAAAAATAAATCCAGATAAATTCAACTGAAAAGTTAGCAAGAATGCACAAAAAATAGGAACTGTTACAACAGGGGATGATTAGGGTAGAGATTATCTGGAGTTCTTTAGATTTGTGCAGAAATTAAAATGAGACTTTGAAAATACTAACAAAGGAAGATCAAGTGGAGTATACAAAATTGAAGCATAGATTGGCCAATGGCCAAGAGATTTTGTGGCTGTTGAACGGTTAAGGAGGGTATGAAGGAACCGAGAGACAGTTTCTTCTGGTGGGGGTACGCCAAAACAAAGGGACAGAATCTTCAAATGAAACCCATGCCATTTAGAAGAGAAATCAGGAAGCACTTTTTCACAGGCAGGCGGAAGGCAATGTGTAATTCTCTCTTCAAGAAGGCTCTGAATGCTGGGTCAATTAAAATTTTCACAGCCGTAATCGATAGATCTTTGTTAGATAATGGTTATAAGGAATATGGATGAAATCCAGATGAGACACAAAAACAGACCAATCATCAAGTAATTGCAAGGTAGAACAGGTTCAAGAGCTGAATAGCCTCCTCTTGTTCTATGTTCTTAATACAAAAAAGTAGTTCGATGAGTTGGATTAGCAGCTGTGCTTCATAATTTTGAACTAAAGGCAATGTTAATTAAGCTTGATGATCGTTAGTTTTTTTAAAAATTCCTCGAATAACTGACCGGTAGACAGTGCTCAGAAATTCAATAATCTATTGTCCCATTCAATCTTAAGTAAGTTACAAATTTACAGGCAGTAGATATTCTCGAAGGCTCAGCATCACTTCTCTTTCTCTCTCTCTCCACCCAACTTACAAGTCTTTGAACCCTGCCTGGGTATTGTGATTAACCTCAGGTGCTGCATGCAGACAGCTTTTTGAAAAGGATTCAACCCAGCACTACTCCAGAAGAACATATAAATCGTCTATCTGCATCTTTAAATCACCTATGTGGGTTTTGTGTTTGGAGTAGGGTTTCGCCCAGCAAACCCGTGGAGGTTGGGTGTGGCATTGCTGCTGGATAAGGGGAAGCTTGAGAGTCTAGCCGCTGCTACAGGAATGTACGTGGAGTTTAATAAGAGCGAGGAGGTCACAACTTCTACGTTCTAGGCGGTGATATGGAGGGAGCTGATCTCGATTAAGGCACACAGAGATATGGCGGGAAGGATGGAGAGAGAGGTTGAAAAGGCGATTCTGGTGGTGTTTGAGACTTTTTACCGGGAGTTATAACCCCCCTCCGAAAGAGGGGTTCTGATATGATACAATTCTTGGATGGTTTGCACTTCCTGGTGGCGAAGGAGAAGGTGTAGTGCTTGAGCTGGAGGAAATATGAGGTGCATTGCTCTGTGCAGTCTGGGCAGCCTCGATGCCACATCTACTGGGAAAGCGGGGTGGGGGGGGGGGGGGGGGGGGGGATCAAATTGATGTATAAGACAACGACTGCCAGCGTTTGTACCAATACATTAAGCTTGAGGTACCTTTGACTGTATAGGGAAACAAGGCAGGGGTGTTCACTTTCCCCATTACTTTTTGCATTGACTATTGAACTGCTGGCTATTGCATTGAGGTCGTCAACAGAGTGGAAGAAGTATGGAGCATAGAGTGTCCCTAAACACGGACGACTTGCTGTTGTATGTAACAGACCCTCTCTCCAGTGTAGGAAAGATTATGGAGGCGTTAAGTAAGTTTGACTCCTTTTCGGGTTATAAATTCAACATGGGGAAGAGTGACGTCTTTCCGGTGAGTTCTCAGGAATAGAGAGTGGGTTGGAGAAATTGCCATTTTTGCTGGCTAGGTCGAGTTTTAGATATTTGGGAAAGCAGATGGCTCGCGACTGGGCATTGTTACATAAGCTGAATTTGAGTGAAGGGGGGTTTGAAAAGGTAGGATGCCCTCCTGTTATCATTGAGAGAGGGTTCAAATAGTGAAAATTATGATCCTTATAAAGTTCTCATTTACATTCCAGAGTCTTCTGATCTGTTTACTTAAATCTTTTTTAGTGAAGATTAATAAGCTGATTTCAACATTTCTATGGGCAGGCAAGACATCTTAGGTTTGGAGAGCATTTTTGCAGAGAGATAGGCAGTCAAGGGGTTGGCGTTGCCCAATTTGATGAATATCAAAAAGGTTCGGAAATGGGTCGTGGAGGAAGGTTTGGTTTAGGGGCAGATAGGGCAGGATTCCTGTACAGGGTCATGTTTGAAGGCATTGGTGACGGCTCCACTACCGTTCACGCCAGCCAGATAGTCTATGCGCCCGGTGGTGGTAACCTCCTTTGGGGGGGGAATGAGTTCAGGTATTTACAGGTGAGAATTTTTTCTTGGAAGGAGCTTGTCTTTGTTCCTTGTTTGCTGCCCACCCCCCCTCCGATGGGTAAGGTAGAGTCTTTGGATGATATGGGTCTCTGCTATTTATGGGCAGTTGGTGGAGAGGGAGAGGGCTTCACTGGAGGAGATAAAGAGAAAATGAGAGGAGTTGGGATGTGCATTTTGGAGAAGTAGGGCAGGGTTGTGGAGTGAGGCCCGATATAGGGTAAACTCTACTACCTCATGTGCAAGGCTGAGCCTAAAGTCGCCACAGTCCTAGATGTCCATAGGCTGCTTTCCTCTTTGAGGGAGAGAGCCGACTGGTGGTGATTTAACCTGAGGATCCCCACACCGCAGGCGATGGCAAGGTTGAGAAGGCAGGGCCTTCATGAATAACCTCAGCTGGTCCGGGAATTGAACCCGCGTTGTTGGCCTTGCTCTGCATCACAAACCAGCTGCCCAGCCAACTGAACTAAACTGGCTCAGGGAAGTAGGTCAGTGTCAAGTACACTTTAAAGTGAGGGCAGCACGGTGGCGCAGTGATTAACACTGCTGCCTCACGGCGCCAAGGTCCCAGGTTCAAACCCAACTCTGGGTCACATGTCCGTGTGGAGTTTGCACATTCTCCCCATGTTTGCGTGGGTTTTGCCCCCACAACCCAAAGATGTGCAGGGTAGCTGGATTGGGCATGCTAAATTGCCCCTTAATTGGAAAAAAAAAAGGAATTGGGTACTCTAAATTTAGTTTTTAAAAAGTACACTTTAAAGTAGTGCACTGAGCACAACTGACTAAATCACGCATGAGGGGTTCTTTTCAGAGGTGGAGGATAGATGCAAGCATTCGTTAAAAGGGCCTGCGAACCACTCACATGTTTGGTCCTGCCCCAAATGAAGGAGATTCAGGGAGACGTTTTCGAGACTATGTCAGAGATTTGGAGGTAAAGATGGCGCCGTGCCCATGGGTGGCGATATTTGAGGTATCGGGTAAATAAATTGAAGCGGCAGGAGGGAAAAGACATCATGTTTTGGCCTTTGCCTCCCTGATAGCCCGGAGGAGGATTCTGCTAGGGTGATGGACACCGGAGCCGCCTAGGATGGCGACTTGGGTGAGGGAACCTATCGGAGTTTTAACATCTGGAGAAAATCAAACAGGACATTGGGGGTTGGAGGCTTTTATCTCCTTTTTTGGTAGTCATCAGCAAATGGGGGGAGGGTCACAAAAGAAGAACTGTAGATGGCAGGTTGGTGGGTTGTTAATTATTATGAAAATTGTATAAAGTTGAATGAGTGTGTATATTGTAAATTGGAAAATGTCCTGAACAAAAATATATATTTTTAAAATCTTTAATTCACCTCAACCTTTGAAGCACCAGGGCAATCAAATTCAGACTGAAGCAAGTCACCAATCTCCACAAACTGTGTACCCCTTTCATTTTACTGGATTTTAACTTCTTTAATCATAGAATCCCAAAAGTGCAGAAGGACGCCATTTGGCCCATCGAGTCTGCACCGGCCCTTAGATAGTGCACCCTACTTAAGCCCACGCCTCCACCCTATCCCCGTAATCCAGTAACCCCACCTAACCTTTTGGACACTAAGGGGCAATTTACCGTGGCCAATCCACGTAACCTGCACACCTTTGGACTGTGGGAGGAAGCTGGAGCACCCAGAGGAAACCCATTCTGTAACATTTGTATTTGTGTGTGTTTGTATGTGCATGCGTGCACGCAAACGGGCATGCACATTGGACGGGAGCTTATTATTTTACTTAGACTAGGTTAAGGACAGGTTAAGGATAAAAGCTATCCTCTTTTCTTTGTTAAAATTCAAGAAAACCTGTCTGATTGTGTATTTTATGATCACAGCGTGTAAACAGCTAAACACTCAGCTGAATTGGCAAGCATATCCATTTAAACAAAAAAAACAGGTGTAGTCAAACAAAGAGGGAAAAGATGGGAGCCAATTGACCCCCTCTAACCTGGTTGTAACATTATACACAAGATGACAGTTACTGAACAAATTGGTACTTATCCTTTCTCTTGTAGGCCATATCCATTAATGTCCCAGCTCTCTCCATCTCTGTCCGATTAAAAAGCACAATCCTTTTGCCGCTATTATATAATGACTTCCCCAAAAATGGATCAAGACATAGACCAACTTTTGATCGCACCTTCAACTGCCTCAAGGATTGGCTTCCCAAGTCACCAAAGTTTCCATCTTGAACGAGACCCACACTTCCCAAGTCAGCCAGGCATGACCATTCGCAACAACTACTTGTTTGTTCTGTCAATCTTCTGTGCTAAGTCAAACTCATCCTAACATTGAAGATGGAAACAGTGCCGGGATGAGCTCAATGAGATCCGATCACCTTGGAATCTAAAGTGATGCCAAATCATGAATGCAACACAAATTCTTTCAAGGGTTAAGAAAAATCTCAAAACGTTACAAAAAGCCTACACTATTTTATGCCGTTTCACAACTGACTCAAAATTACAAGCAGGTTTTGCGATTGAACATGCTGTCAATTATTACAACGGCCAACCTAGTTCCTGGTTAAACATGTATTCAGGATGTTCCACATTAACAGGATGCTATCATATTGAATAAGGCTCAACTCATTAAAGAAAATATTTTAAACAACACTTACTCACCCTCAGGCTGATAAGAAATAAAAGTACAACACACATGTTTTACTGCAATACAACAATCTGTTTCACAGGTCAAATAAATTAGAACACCATTTAAAAAAAAAAAAATTTAGATTAGCCAATTATTTTTTCCAATTAAGGGGCAATTTAGCATGGCCAATCCACCTACTCTGCACATTTTTGGGTTGTGGGGGCGAAACCCACGCAGACACGGGGAGAACGTGCAAACTCCACACGGACAGTGACCCAGAGCCGGGATCGAACCTGGGACCTCAGCGCCGTGAGGCGGTTGTGCTAACCACTAGGCCACCGTGCTGCCCCAATTAGAACACCATTGACCTTGATTACAAGTCTAACAAGTCAAGAGTGCATTCAAGTAGAGCACATGCCTCCATCACACTGAATTAACTCAACATTATTACAAATATGTGGCTCTTCCTTATGCTTTTCACTGCCTAGTTGATGCTGCTTTGAAACTACAAAGCTGAAAGAAGAACTCCTTCTATTAAAAGTTTCCATCTCACCGAGGAGGCTTCAGGACAATCCATATCCAACAACCTGTGCTGAAAACTCTGCTCCCATTTTGACTGCGACAAATTGCATTGCAGCAGCTGAAACAATCCTCAACATTCTAAAGTAAGTAATAACATTCTAAAAAAAACAACCACAACACTTTTTAAAAAGTCAATTTGCCCTATTTTCCAATGTTAAAAGATCCTTTAAAAAATATTCCAGGATCTGGATCCATAACTTTGCCAAAAATTGATCACTGCTTCCTTGGATCTTAACCAATCTGTGTACCAGGCTTTGTTGAAATCAGTTCATTATTTTTTTGCGATATATTGTTTTCTGACAAACAGGGGCAAAATGTGACTTTTTAAAACATGACAAAAGATCGACTTATCAGCATACCCTCATTAAAGGCTGCTTGGAAGGACTATAAACATTTCGAATTGGAACAACTTAGAGCGCTATCAGCATCCAAACTTGCATCGGAAAACATTCCCTGGTGGAAATTATCTTATTCCACCAACAGGAGAGAAGAACTTTCCATGGCCTGAATTAACCTGCACAAGGACCGCTCCAAACCTAGCGTAAAGGTAGGACAGAGGTAGAGTTAACTACCAACTCACTTGGCCAGAACTAAAACACAACATAAGAAACTATATAAACGGGGAGAGCAGATCTTCATAGAATTTACAGTGCAGAAGGAGGCCATTCGGCCCATCGAGTCTGCACCAGCTCTTGGAAAGAGCACCCTACTCAAGGTCAACACCTCCACCCTATCCCCATAACCCAGTAACCCCACCCAACACTAAGGGCAATTTTGGACACTAAGGGCAATTTATCATGGCCAATCCACCTAACCTGCACATCTTTGGGCTGTGGGAGGAAACCGGAGTACCCGGAGGAAACCCACGCACACACGGGGAGGATGTGCAGACTCCGCACAGACAGTGGCCCAATCCAGGAATCAAACCTGGGACCCTGGAGCTGTGAAGCAATTGTGCTATCCACAATGCTACCGTGCTGCCCGTGGATGTTACAACAGCAGTTTTTACTGTGGCTAGATGGGTCATAGGAGAATGTAACTTCCTTGATCTGCTGTCCCTGTTTACTTTTTCTGATGTTGCTGCTTCAGGCAAATTTCACTGGATGTTGGGTACACATGATTCCTGTAGAGTGTGGCCTCTGGCACAGCAGCATTGCCTTCAAGTACCCAGATCTCCCGGCCTCAAAAGATATTTGTATTTAAAATGCACGCAACTGCAGCAGTACTGTTTATTGCAACAAATGACATTCAGCTAAAAGTATCTTCAGGTTAATAACATGTTGCATCAATTGTATACTGATAGGATATAGTAGGAAAAATCTTGCTGCATAGTCATAGAGTTTATACAACACAGAAAGAGGCCCTGCAGTCCATGGGTGTCCATGCCGGCCATCAAGCACCTATGTACTATGATCCCATTTTCCAGCACTTGGCCTGTGGCCTTGTATGCTACAGCATTTCAAGTTCTCATCTAAATACTTAAATATTGTGAGGGTTCCCACCTCTACCACCCTATCAGGCAGTGCGTTCCAGATTGCCGCTACCATCTGGGTGAAAATATGTTTTATCACATCTTCTGTAAACCTCCTACACATTACCTTAAATCTATGCTTTCTGGTTATTGACCGCTCTGCTAAGGGAAAAGGGTTCCTTACTATCCACTACCCGAGCCCAACCAGTCTCTTTTGTTAGCTGAAACTCTCCAGCCCACGCAACATCCTGCTGAAACTCCTCTGCATGCTTTGTCGTGCCATCACATCCTTCCGATAATGTAGTGACCAGAACTGCACACAGTACTCCAGTTGTGGCCTAAGCAGCGTTTTATACAGCTCCATCATTTTTTCTTTTTTTTTCCTTAAATTTAGAGTACCCAATTCATTTTTTCCAATTAAGGGGCAATTTTACCTGGCCAATCCACCTACCCTGCACATCTTTGGGTTGCGGGGGCGAAACCTATGCAAACATGGGGAGAATGTGCAAACTACACGAGTGAACCAGAGCCGGGATCAAACCTGGGACCTCGCTGCCATGAGGCAGCAGTGCTAACCACTGTGAAACCATGCTGCCTAATACAGCTCCATCATAACCTCTCTGCTCTTATAATAATAATAATCTTTATTCTCACAAGTAGGCTTACGTTAACACTGCAATTAGGTTACTGTGAAAAGTCCCGAGTCGCCAAATTCCGGCACCTGTTGGGTACACTGGGGGGGGAATTCAGAATGTCCAATTTACCTAACAGCACGTCTTTCGGGACCTGTGGGAGGAAACCGGATCACCCGGAGGAAACCCATGCAGACACAGGGAGAACATGCAGACTCCGCACAGACAGTGATCCAAGCTGGGAATCGAACACGAGACCCTGGCGCTGTGAAGTAACAGTGTTACTTACATATTCTATGCCTCAGTTATTAAAGGCAAATAGCCCACATACCTTATGAACCAGCTTATCTACCTGACCTGTTGTCGTCAGGGACCCATAGACATGCCCACCAAGGTCACTCTGATCCTCTGTATGTCCTATGGTCCTACCGTTCATTATATATTCTTTTGCCTTGTTAGTCTTCTTAAAATGCATTACCTCACATTTTTCAGAGCTAAATTTCATTTGCCACTGTTCTGCCCATCTAACCAGCCCGTTTATATTGACCTGCAATATAAGCAATCTAAGGCTTTCCTCCTTACTATTTACACCAATTTTTTGACATCTTCAACCTTACAGATCATACCTCCCACATTCACGTCAACCGCTAAGTTTAATGAACAATTAATATGCAATTGGAAGAAATTCTCCAAAATAATGGGAGGTTAAGGGTGAGATGCCATTGAAAAGAAGCAAACAGGAGAGGGGCATAGATCGACCAGCAAGATTCACAACTCGTGGCATATCGCTGAATTTCCTGGACTTACTAACAAATTAGCACTTAATAATGCACGCATTGTTAGTATGTTTTGCTGTTCTAAAGACTTAGCTCTTTTGGCAAGCTTTACAATGGAATTTAGCAATCAGCAAGGAATTTGCAATGTTGTTTGCACAGCCTAAGTGGATTGAATCTATAGTATTTCATTTAAATAGCTCTCACCTCATCAAACCCGGCAGTTACCAAATCCTGCAACATCTGCTTGTTTACATCTGCGGGTCCACGGACTGACGAACTGTACTCATTTGAAAATGGCAACAAGGAATTCCGGATCTCCTGCAAGGCTTTTTGGTAAGTTACGAATTTAAGAGCATTCCGGCCTTGTTGCCTTGAATCTTCTGTGCCCAATTTCATCATACTTTGATCCGTGCTTCCAGCATCTCCTGATGGTTTGGGTAAATGCCTGAGACTCTCTCTGATCTCCTGCAACATCTGGCGGCTACTCCCAGAAAAGTTGCTGGCAGGGAATGTTTTTGGTCTCATTTGTCTATGTCCATCAGGCTTCTCTCCCCTCTTCATGAAGGTGTCAGAAAAAAACAACCACTCTTGGCTCATTTACATAAGTGAAGTTCCAGCAGGTTACAGGCGGTCTTGGTTTCTGTGTCAGATATCCAAGACTCTCAGCTGCAAGGTTGTTCTGCTCATCTGCGTATTTGCACGATCCAGTTATCTGTAAAAAAATGCACGGGCATTAAATGATGCACATTAACCCCCAAATAAAATGATCATACAAATGTTTACCACCTGAATTACAAACTGAAATAATAAATACAAAACCAAAAAGGTCAAGCTCACATCGATAAAGAAATAAATCAATTCATAGCTGCCATAAATGTTTGCTTCTTCGGAGAAAGTATCTCACATTTTAAGATCTCTCAAAGGATAATCTGCCTAATATGTCACTTGGGTTTGTGGGGGGGGGGGGGGGGGGGGGGGGGGGTAGTGTCACACTTTGTCACATATACTTTCTGGCAGTGGTTCTTAAATTGCAATTGGAGCAGAAATGTTGCTCTGTTTTTTTTCCTTATGTAACCCAAGGAACCTGAGGCTAAGTGAAGCGTGTATAGCACAGTTCAGGGACTCACAAGGTTCAGTACCACACCAACCAACAGGGAAGGAATTCTGCACAAGATAATTCACCACTCATAGTGTATTATGAAAATAATAGGCAGAATGGTTAGGAAATCAATAATAATTTTCCGGCTTCTCAAGTCCACCAACTGACTGAGGACAGGGTTGGTCTTCATATATAAACAAACATTAGCAGACCTTTTCATTGGCAATGTCATATGCAGATTTACAATTAATGTGAAACTACAAAGACTTAAGAACTGGGTTATCATGGAAGGAGAATTTCAAATGTAAAACCACTTTTGTTCCACCTTGAACGGCATCCAATAGGGTCCTCAACAATCACATCAACATGTGCTGAATTTCACATGGGGAAATCATCACATGCAAACATGCTAACACAAAATGCAAAGTTCCCCACTGTTGTCTAACTTCAAAGAAACAGAAAGCCCATTTACTTCACACATACTGTCAGTCCTATCAAAAAGTATTCTCATTCAGGGTCATTAGGAATTTGACCTGTATTTCAGTACTTTTATTACAAGGCTTTTGTAAGTGCCACATGCGATGAAATGTGGATTGTCCGCAAATCCAATTGTGCCCAAAGCAAACTGTATACCATTTGATACAAAGCAAAGTAGGGTCACATTCACAGTTGTTCAAATGATGCAACTTTATTGCTTTTAACAGTTTAAGGCTAGTATCACATTCAACACAGATTCAGATTCATATATGTCACTAAGGGACTAGTTACAAGGAAAGGGTAGGGTAATTGTTATTGTTCTTCGAGCAAATAAAGTGAGAAAGAGATTTGTTTGCCGTTATCATAGAATCCCTAGTGCAGAAACAGGCCATTCAGCCTATCGAGTCTGCATCGACCCTTTGAAAGAGCATCTTACTTAGGCCAATTCCCCATACCCCCACCTAGAAACGAAGGGGCAATTTAGCATGGCCAATCCACCGAATCTGCACATCTTTGGACTTGAGAGGAAACCCACAAACACGAAGAGAACATGCAAACTCCACACAGTCACCCCAGTTTGAAATTGAACCGGGGCCCTTGGCACTGTGAGGCAGCAGTGCTAACCACTGTGCCACCCCAAGGGTTCAAACTAAAGTAGAGAAGCTGTTTTCCACTGGCACCTAGAAAAAAAAATCAAATAGTTCTCAAAAGAACCAGGAGGCAGAAATGGGGTGTAATTTACACAAAACGTTATGATGATCGGGAATGTGCTGCCCTAAACAGACCCAGTGATAACTTTCAAAAGGGAATTGGACAAATTCTCGAAAGGGGAGATACAGCAGAGCTGAGGGATGAGGAGGACTGGGACTAATTCGCACATTAACAGTTGTTGGCACTCCAAATCCTCCCTCCCCAGGTAATTCCTACTCTGGCTGCTAACAGCACGCCCAAGCTCCGGACTCCTGGTCGACCAAAGGGCCCCGGGCCTGTAGCGGGAGACTGGGCCCGAGCCCAGTCCCTTCCTGCCCGTGATCCCACCTTTAGGCCCCCACGGCCATCTTAGGCTCGGATCTTCCTGCCAACTCATCGGCCCATTGCGCAGCCGGCCCGGGATCCCTTCCCCGCGGGATGGGTAGAGGAAGGCGAATGTTACCCCTGTCTAGCCGCCGACATCGACGTCCCCCCGGTTGGTCTGTCTGTCTACCCACCACCACCGCAATTGCCGCTCAGACCCGCTCCGATCGCCGAGCTCAAGTCCTCTCGCGCGATCGCGGGTCGAGGTTTCAGCTGTGTGGGTGCGTGCAGCGCCCCCTCAGGCTCGGAGGAGTCACCGCCGCGCAGCGCCCCCTCAGGCCAGGAGGAGTCACCGCTGCGCAGCGCCCCCTCAGGCCCGGAGGAGTCACCGCCGCGCAGCGCCCTCTCAGGCCCGGAGGAGTCACCGCCGCGCAGCGCCCCCTCAGGCCCGGAGGAGTCACCGCCGCGCAGCGCCCTCTCAGGCCCGGAGGAGTCACCGCCGCGCAGCGCCCCCTCAGGCCCGGAGATACTGTCGCCAGCCCAACCCCATCAAACCTCCTGTGTATTTGTTGTCGTCTACATTCCTGTTTACAGCTTGTTGTATAATAATATATATTGTTACAAGTAGGCTAACAACACTGCAATGAAGTTACTGTGAAAAGCCCCTAGTTGCCACATTCCGGCACCTGTTCGGGGAGGCTGGTACAGGAATTGAACCCGCCGGATCTGGCACCTGGAGAAAACCCATGCAGACACAGGGAGAACGTGCAGACTCCACACAGAGTCACCCAAGCCAGGAATTGAACCTGGGACTCTGGCACCGTGAAGCAAGTGCTAATTTGAGAGAGAGGGTCAATATCCAACATTTCCTGGAGTCTCTTCCATTCTTTATGCTTCATTGTACCTGTGTGGCCGCATTATGAACATACCTTCCTTGAACATCAAGTCCTGGGGTAGGACTCGCAGAAAGTAGAAGCAGGAGGAGACCATTCAGCCCTTCAAGCCTGCTCCGCCATTCATTATGATCATGGCTGATCATCAAATTCAATACCCTGATCCCCCATATCCCTTGATCCCAGAGCTTCCAGCTCAGCACTATCCCCACTGCACCACAGGTTCACATTTTCCTGATCTAAATTTATAGCCTTAAAGTAAAGTTAACATCGCCCCAGATGTTCATAGGCTGCTTAGCCCTTTGAGGAGAGCTGACTGGTGGTGGGTTAATCTGAAGTCCCCACACCATATCTCATCTTCATGAATAACCTCAGCTGGCACAGGAATTGAAACCAAGCTGTTGACATTTATCACAAATTGGCTGTCCAGCCAACTGAGCTAAACAGCACGCCTCCTCCCCCCCAATGTATTTGCTTACTGATGAGCCATAAATTGCACGTGAGACGAGTTGCTGTACAAAAGCTAGGCTTTAATAAGCTAGAACTTAGCCCTGCGGTCGACTACAATAAATGGACGACCGCCGGGCGTTCTGACTATTTATACCTCGGTATGGAGGCGAGGTTAACTCAGCCTCTCGACCAATCGGAGAGCCGTCACATTACTGGTCTCAACCAATCGGTCGAGAGGCACATGACTGACCAGGGCCAATGGTAAGCCGGTGTTCTGTACCAATGGCAGACAGCTATGCAAATCATACCATCACATTCACCCCTTGCGGAGAAAGATGCCGGGGGGCGTATTAACGAGAGCCGGGGGGGGGGGGGGGGGAGAGAACTGGTGGTATGAGTAGCAGCCGGGAGAACAAAAATTTTCTCTTTTCTTTTATTACATTTTTGGCTTCCCACTGGCCCAGACAATTAGCAATAGTACACAAAGTCCCAACAAAGTCCATGGAGCTGTTGTAATTTAAATCGATTCGATCAGTCTTTTCGTGGCCCGTGACGTTCTGGCAGACCGCCGCAGTGGAGTAGGTGACGTCGGTTCACCCGATGGTGGTGGTTCCGCTGACGTCCTGGAGTCTGGGAGCGATGGTCCTTGAACAGTCTCCGTCACCCGAGCTGGCTGTGGAGACGCCATGGATGGGGCGCTGGGGGGGAAAAAACAGGGGGGGGGGTCTGTGGTGAAGGGGGGGAAGGCCGCACGCCGGCGGGTGCCAGGTCCCGGAGGGAGACCATGTCCTGCCGACCGTCGGGGTACTCCACATACGCATACTGCGGGTTAGCGTGGAGTAACTGGACTTGTTCCACCAACGGGTCGGACTTGTGCACCCGCACATGCTTCCGGAGCAAGATGGGTCCGGGGGCGGCCAGCCACGTCGGGAGAGGGGATCCGGAGGACGACTTCCTGGGGAAGACAAGAAGACGTTCATGAGGTGTCTGATTTGTTGCGGTACAGAGGAGTGAGCGGATAGAATGTAGGGCATCGGGGATAACCTCTTGCCATCGGGAAATAGGGAGATCTCTGGACCGGAGGGCCAGTAGTATGGTCTTCAGGATGGTACCATTCTCCCGCTCGACCTGTCCGTTACCCCGGGGGTTATAGCTGGTCGTCCTGCTAGAGGCAATGCCCCTGTTGAGCAGGAATTGACGCAGCTCGTCGCTCATAAAGGAGGACACCCAATCGCTGTGTATGTACACGGGGTAGCCGAACAGGGAGAAGATGAAGAGGAGGGCCTTAATGACGGTCGATGTGGTCATGTCAGGGCAGGGAATGGCGAAGGGGAAGCGGGAGAATTCATCAATTACCGCCAGGAAGTAAATGTTGCGGTTGTTAGAGGGAAGGGGCCCCTTGAAGTCAATGCTGAGACGTTTGAAGGGGCGGGATGCTTTGATCAGGTGTGTGCGCTCGGGGTGGTAGAAGTGCGGTTTGCACTCTGTGCAGATGTGGCAGTCACGGGTTACTGTCCTGACTTCCGCGATGGAGAAAGGCAGGTTGCGGGCCTTAATGAAATGGTAGAAACGGGTCACCCCTGGATGGCAGAGGTCCGTGTGGAGGGAGCGGAGGCGGTCTATCTGCGCGCTGGCGCAGGTACCGCGGGACAGGGCATCAGGAGGCTCATTGAGCTTCCCAGGACGATACAAGATCTCATAGTTGTACGTGGACAACTCGATCTGCCACCGTAAGATCTTGTCGTTCTTAATCTTGCCCCTTTGTGCATTATCAAACATGAAGGCTACTGACCATTGGTCTGTGACGAGGGTAAACCTCCTGCCGGCCAAATAGTGCCTCCAATGTCGCACCGCTTCGATTATGGCCTGGGCTTCCTTTTCCACTGAGGAGTGGCGGAGTTCGGAAGCCTGGAGGGTTCTGGAGAAGAAGGCCACGGGTCTGCCCGCTTGGTTCAGGGTGGCCGCCAGAGCTACTTCTGATGCGTCGCTCTCGACCTGGAAGGGGAGGGACTCGTCGATGGCACGCATTGTGGCCTTTGCGATGTCCGCTTTGATGCGGCTAAAAGCCTGGCAGGCCTCTGTCGACGGCGGGAAGATCGTGGTTTGAATGAGGGGACGAGCCTTGTCGGCGTAATTGGGAACCCATTGGGCGTAGTAAGCGAAGAAACCCAGGAAGCGTTTGAGGGATTTGAGGGTATTGGGGAGAGGAAGTTCCATCTGGGGGCACATGTGTTCGGGATCGGGGCCTATCACTCCGTTACGCACTACGTAGCCGAGGATGGCTAGACGGTCGGTGCTAAACACGCACTTATACTTATTGTAAGTGAGGTTAAGGAGTTTTGCGGTTTGGAGAAATTTTCGGAGGTTGGTGTCATGGCTGGTCGTGGCTGCAGATGGTGACATTATCGAGGTACGGGAAGGTAGCCCGTAATCCGTACTTGTCGACCATTCGGTCCATCTCCCGTTGGAAGACCGAGACCCCATTTGTGACACATAATGGAACCCTGAGGAAGTGGTAGAGGCGCCCATCAGCCTCGAACGTGGTGTACTTGCGGTCACTCGCGCGGATGGGGAGCTGGTGATAGGCGGACTTGAGGTCCACAGTGGAGAAGACCTTGTATTTAGCGATATCGTTTACCATGGCGGAAATACGGGGGAGAGGATACGCGTCCAGTTGCGTAAACTGGTTGATGGTCTGGCTATAGTCGCTGACCATCCGGTTTTTCTCCCCAGTCCGGACCACCAGCACTTGGGCTCGCCAGGGACTGTTGCTGGCCTCGATGACCCCTTCCGTCAGCAACCTCTGGACCTCGGACCTGATGAAGGTCCGGTCCTGGGCGCTGTACTGTCTGCTCCGGGTCGCGACGGGTTTGCAATCGGGGGTGAGATTAGCAAACAAGGAGGGGGGGTCCACTTTGAGGGACGCGATGCTGCAGACAGTGAGGGGGGTATAGGGCCGCCGAATTGGAAGGTCAAGCTCTGCAGGTTGCACTGGAAGTCCAGTCCTAGGAGTGCCGGTGCGCAAAGGTCAGGGAGGACAAGGAGTTTATAATTTTAAAAAACCTTCCCTTGGACCGTGAGGTCCGCGATGCAGCAGCCGGTGATGCGGACAGAGTGCGAACCTGAGGCTAACCCGATTTTGTGTTTTACAGGATGGACAGGGAGCGCGCAGCGTCTTACCGTGGCAGGGTGAACAAAGCTTTCCGTGCTCCCGGAGTCCAGCAGGCAGCCTGTCTTGTGGCCGTTGAGGTGGATCAACGTCGTTGTTTTGGCGAGCGTGCGTGGCCGTGACTGGTCGAGTTGAATGGCCGCGAGCCGTGGAAAAGATCCATCGTCGTAGTCGTCGTCGGCCGAGTAGGTGCTGGCAGGACCTTGTGTGCCAGTCCAGGATGGTGGTGCCCAGGACCCGCACGTGGAGTCGGCGCCACAAGATGGCGGCGCCCATGATCCGCACGTGGCGTCCGGGGCCCAAGATGGCGGCGCCCGCGGGGTCCTCGTGGTTTCTGGGGGCGGGGTTAGCGGTGCCGGCGGGCCGATCGGAGCGGCTGATAGCGGGGGCAGAGAGGCGCGCAGGCCGGGCGCAGGGGCCCGGGGGCGGTGGGGGAGAGATTTGCGCGGTGTGCTGGAAGGGCCCGGAAAGGCCTGGAGGGGGGATCCCCGGTCGCTGCGCGGTACAGCAGCGACCGATTTGGCCTGGCAGACCGTTGAAAAGTGGCTGGGCGGGCTGGGCAGCGCGGGCGAGGGTGTTTTGCGAACCCACAGAAATAGCAGTGGGGCCCCGCGGATTTGTCAGGGCGTCCTGCGGCGCAGGCCTGAGGGGGGTCGGGAGCGGCAGATGGCGGTGGGGAAGCGTGCCAGGAGGCCCAGGGCGCTGCAGCACGGCTGGGGACATAGGCGCGGGCGTTTAAGTTGGCGACCTCCAGGGAGGTGGAGAGAGTCTGTGCCTCAGTTAGGCTGAGGTCGTCTTTCTCCAGCATCCGCTGGCGGATAGCGGGGACTGCATCCCAGCCACGTAAGCATCTCTAATCAAAAGTTCCATGTGCTCCGTGGCTGAAACTTGGGAGGCAGGTGCAATTCCTCCCCAGGACAGCGAGGGCCTGGTAAAAATCATCTAATGACTCACCGGGGAGCTGTTGTCTGGTAGCCAGCAGATGTCGGGCGAATACGCTGTTTACCGGTTTAAGAAACTGTGATTTCAGCTTATCCATGGCCGCTTCGTAATCTTTTTCCTCCCCTATCATCGCGTAGACCGCCATGCCCACGCTGGAGTGGAGGATATGAAGCTTCTGTGCCATGGTGGGGGGGCTGCATGTGGACGCCAGGTAACCATCGAAACATGCCAGCCAACGTTTGAAGATTTCTGAAGCGTTCAGAGTTTGCGGGCTGATGCGGAGTCATTCGGGCTTGATCCGGAGCTCCATCTTCAAAATTCTAGCTTATTAAGTTGATGTACCATCAATTGAACGCGAGATGAGTTGCTGTACAAAAGTAAGGCTTTAATAAGCTAGATGTTAGCCCTGCGGTCGACTACAGTAAATGGACGACCGTCGGGCGTACTGGGTATTTATACCCCGCCCTGGAGGCGGGGTTAACTCAGCCTCTCGACCAATCGGGTACCCGTCACATGACTGGTCTCAACCAATCGGTCGAGAGGCACATGACCGACCAGGGCCAATGGTAAGCCGGTGTTCTGCACCAATGGCAGGCAGCTATGTTAATCATACCACCACATACGGTCCCAACTGGGACAACACAGAATTCATAAAGAAGACCATGGCAGAAATCTCCGACCTTGACACACACTGACTGATCATGGGGGGGTGACTTCAACTGTGTGCAGGACCCACTGACCGACCGATCAAACCCCAGAGCAGGGAAAAAGACTGGCATGGCCAGGGAACCAGGAGCATTTATGGAGCAGATGGGGGCCTGGTGGAGGAAGTAAGAAGAGACCTTCAATGGTGGGGCTCACTCCCACTCTCCCTGGCGGGGAGAGTGCAGACGATCAAGATGAATGTACTGCCAAGGTTCCTCTTCCTTTTCCGAAAACGTAGACAGTCTAATCATGGCGTTTGTGTGGGGGGAGGGTAAGAATCCGAGAATTCCCAAACAGACACTGCAAAGAAGGAAAATCAAAGAGGGCTTGGCCTTACCAAATCTACAATACTACCACTGGGCAGCAACGGCAGAAAGAGTGAGGGGATGGGGACAGGAACCCAACACAGATGGAGGAGGTATTCTGTAAAGGAACGACCCTGCGGGCCCTGGCCACAGCAGCACTCCCATCCTCCTCAACAAGAGACACAACGAGCCCAGTGGTAGCGGCCACGCTGAGAACACGGACCCAGCTGAGACAAGATTTCAGGATAACCAAAATGTCCCCAATGGCTCCCATATACGGCAATCACAGATTCCCCTCAGCCATGCAGGATTCCACCTTCAAAAGATGGAGGCGGGATGAGGGCACATCGACGGTCATGGACTTCTATGTAGGGCACAGACTGGCGACACTAGACGAACTGATGAGGAAGTGGAGGCTAGCAAAAGGACAGGAAATGAGACACCTCCAAATAAAGCACTTCCTCCGCAAAGAGACAGTAGGGTACCCTGGGGAGCGAGAAGCCAAACTACTTGAGGACCTGATTGGCACAAGCAGTGAGAAGGGGGGGCTGTGTGGGAAAATATACAGACAGCTACTGGACAGACCCCAGACTCCACTGGACGAAACCAGACAAAAATGGGAGGACAAACTGGGGACAGAGGTAGGGTGGGGAATCTGGAGTGAAGCACTGAGCAGGGTGAGCTCCACCTCCTCCTGCGCAAGGCTAAGCCTAACGCAGATCAAAGTGGTGCATAGAGCGCACCTGACCAGAACCCGAATGAGCAGGTTCATCCAGGAACAAATATGAGCGGTGCGAGAGGGGCCTGGCCAACCAGACCCACATGTTTTGGGCTTGCCCCAAGCTTGCTGGGTTCTGGACAGCCTTCTCCGAGGCAATGCGCAAGGTTGTGGGGTAAGGGTGAAGCCCAATAGTGGCAATCTTCAGGGTATTGGAGCAGCCAGAGGTACACATGGGGAAGGCCAACGCCCTTGCTTTCACTTCCCTAATTGCACGCTGGAGAATCCTGCTTGGCTGGTGATCGGCAGCACCACCCACAGCTGCAGGCTGGCTCGCTGACCTCTCGGAATTTCACCACCTGGAGAAGATTAAGTACGCCAGCCGAGGGTCAGATGAAGGCTTCCTGGATACTTGGGGGCAGTTTGTCGGGCTGTTCCAAAACCTGTTCGAGGCCAGCAACGAGGAGCAACCTAATAAGAATTAAAAAATAACACCAAGATAGATGAGGAACCAAAAGGCCGCGTGCGGGGCGGGGGGGGGGGGGGGGGGGGGGGGGAAGGTGGAAAAACCACGAGAGATGAGGGGGGGCTACCCCCTTTTTATGTCCCATTCTGTCCGGAAAATAAATCAAAAACACAGCCGGTGCCGGGGGGGGGGGGGGGGGAAGGAACCATAGACCGATCCAGAGGGCAACAAAATGCACGTAGGGTCAGTTAAGGAAAAGACAAACTGAACCTCTCTGTATAATAAAGAAAATTAGTGTGGGCGAGAAAAATATGATGTGTATATACAACTGCTTATAAATATGGGAAATGCCAATAAAAAGATTTTAAAAAAAATTAATTTTGCCCTCCCCACCCCGCATGAAGCTCTACCCCGAGCCTCCTCCTATATCTCATCTACATGCTTCCCATCACCAACATCATCCGAAAATAGTGTTAGTTTTTGTTACACTGATAACACCCAGACTATTTGTCTAACATCTGGATTTGGATGAGCAGAAATTTCCTCCTGTTAAATATTAGGAAGGCTGAAGCCATTGTCTTTGGTCCCCATTGTAAACTCGGTTCCCTAGCCACTGACTCCATCTGCCTCTCTAGCAATTGTCCAAGGCAGGCAGCACTTTCAATTTCAAAACTTTCATCCTTGTTTTCAAATACTTTCATGTCCTAACCCCTCCAAACCTCTGGAAGCTCCTCCAGCTCTAACCATCCAAAATATCTGTACCTTTAATTTCATTGAGGCAGCAGTGCTAACCTTAGCACCACCTTGCCACCTCCTCATCTGACACTTTCACAACATTTTTTTTTAAGAATCACCCACCCAACCTTTTGAAGCCAACGAGCAATATATCATGGCCAATCCACCTAACAGCATATTTTTGGACAGTGGGAGGAAACCAACGCAGATATGAGAAGAACGTGCAAACTCCACAGTCAACCAAGGTTAGAATTGAACCCAGGTGCCTGGTGTGAGGCACACTGCTAACCATTGTGCCACCCCGGTCGATGCCGACTGCCGACAGTCGATGCTGACTGCCAATTCTTTGATACTTCTTCCTATTGGATCATGACCCCACCAACAAATGTTAGGTTTTTTTTAAATTTAGAGTAACCAATTATTTTTTTCCCAATTAACGGGCAATTAACCAGCACATCTTTGGGTTGCGGGGGTGAAACCCACGCAGACACAGGGAGAATGTGCAAACTCCACACGGACAGTGACCTGGGGCCGGGATCCGAACCCACCAACAAATGTTAAGTAATCGTGTTTTCCAGGTCTGCGACCGACTTCACCTCCTCTGGAAATCTTCCCTCCATAGTCTCCAACCTCATGGTTCCCCAACCCCAAACAGCCCACTTCTACCTCCTTCCCAAGATCCACAAACAGGATTGCTCTGCTCATTTCTGCCTGCCATCAAACAACTCCTCTAACTTCATTCACATTGTCCAAATAAAAGGTCTTACAATGTGTAATAACCTGCACATAACACATCGAATTGAGGATGACGTTTCCCTGTGCTCCCCCAAGGTGGGCCTTGCGGATGGGGTACTATCACTGAGGTAAAAGGTCAGTCGGCATGAAGCTGATTAGGAGGACCCGGTAAGGTACATCCAGGCTTGCCTTGGTGTGCTTTTATTAAACTATGGGCACCCGCATAGATCCTAGCTAAGCCTGTCTCTTTGTAGGATATAATAAATGTTTCGTGTTCCACTCCCATGCAGGCCCTTTCCCATACCTCTTTTCCTGGTACATGGATGCCTTTTCCTCCTCTTGCCTTGGAAAATGTAATCAACTTTGCTTCCAATTTCCACCCTTCTCTCACCTTCACATGGTCTATCTCTGACCCACCTTTTCTGACCCTCTCTTGAATTCTCTGTCTCCATTTCCAGGGATAATCTACCAACAAGTATTCATTATAAGCCCACTGACTCCCACAGTTACCTCAAATTACACTTCCCCAAACCTTGCTTCCTGTAAGGACTTAACTCCATTCTCCTAATTTATTTGTCACATCTATTCCAATAATGTATACCAGAGCTTTGGTCTGCCTTTTTCTTCAACCCAGAATTAGCCCTACCGTGGTTGACAGGGCCATCAGCCAGGTTGGCATCATTTCCTACCCTTCTGCTCTCATTGTTGTCCTCCCTGACAAAACCATTATAGGAATCCCCTTGTGCTCACCTTCTACACCATTCACAGATCATCCTCCACCATTTCTGTCACTCCAGTGTGACACCATCACCAAACACATCTCCCCCCCCCCCCCCCCCCCCCCAATGACAGGACAGCACTATGTTTGATAGCTGGTGGGGATGTACTATGTGAAATGGTTGTAGCTGGGTTGCCTAGTACCATACTAACATCCTCATAGGCGATACTCACCTGCAACAACCTTGAATTTCCTTTCACTTATGCTTAGTCGGTCACCTTTTAGTGATCACCCTTTCAGCCTTGGAAAAGAGCATCAATAGGCCATGATGCTTTTTGACTCTTTCCAAAGCCTAAAAATTTATGTCCTGCTTTTTTTCTGGAGGCAGACTTGACATCACAGCTAACTGGTAATGTTGTTGACAGGTGCGTGTTATCAACAGGTGTGCAGATAACATGTTTATTTGACCGTCTGTTCCTCATGGTTCCTCTTTGGAGATTGTATGGCTAGCTGGTGGGGCACAGATGGGGGATTGTGATGTCTAAGTTATACCATTACCGAATGTGTCAGTCTCCATGAACTTGCTAGCCTTCGCTTCTCCTTCACTTCCATGTGTTCGTCAGTGAATGTATACCAATGCTACAGCAACAATCTCTCCAGCACAATGTGCATATGTCATGCAAATAGATAGCCTGATCCACATTATCCCATGCTTAGCCCATGAAAACTAATGAGGAATTGTAATTGTGTTTTCCCAAAAATTAAACTGATTTAAGCAAACGTGAAAAATGTCTTGCTCTTTAAGTGCAGTCACTGTTATACAGTTAAAATTGGTAGCCAATGTGTCTCAAGTCCAACAAAGAGTCAATGATAAATAGCCAGTTTTTGGAGGTGTTGGAACAAACCAAACTACTTCCCCAAACTCCTCTTCAAATAGGCTGTCTCTCTTCAGCTTCCACAATGACAGCTGCAACAATGTAAACAATAATCTCAAGATGGTGCCAACATGCTCCAGGCTGATATCTTGCACACTCCAGAAACTTGATTTGACCAAAATTATTTTCGTCTCTATCCTAATTTACACCGTCCCATTCATCCATTATAATATAAAAGTTTTGAGAGTCACCCAGATTCTAAACATCAGCTCCTTTTCTCTCCATAGATGCTGTCAGACCTGCTGAGATTGTCCAGTATTTTGTTTTTGTTCCCAATCATCTATTGTTTAGTGACTAACATTCACTCTCAGTCCAATAGTGCCTTGATCTTAAAATTCTCATCTTGGTGTTCAGATTTCTCCCTATTTCTGTAACCTTCAGAATTCTGTGTTCCTCCAACTCATAATTCTTTTGCCTTCCCTTCTCCTTTCCTCACCACTGGCAGTCATAGCCTCAGTCATCTAGGTCCCAAAGCGCTGGAACCACCATCTAAAACGCATTCACTCCTTTAAGGTGCTCCTTGAAAGATACCCTGTGCAATTCTCGGTCTGCAGGATTCTCCGCCCCGCCGGCAGCGCAACCACAGCCACGTGTTTCCCAACGACGTGGGTGGCCCATAATGGGAAACGCCATTGGCCGGCTGCGGGAATGGAGAATCCCGCTGCCGGTGGGGGCGCGCCATGCCGGAAAACGTTGCTGGCGGGATGGGAGAATCCCGCCCACTGTTTTTATCGGTCACCTGTCCCAATGCCACCTCCTTTGGCTTTGTCAATTTTTATTTTCAGATTGTGCTTTTCATGAAGTGTTTTGGCACATTTTACCACATTAAAGGCATTATATAAATGCAAACTGTTGTAGATTACCTGTTCAAGTCCTAAAGTGGATTTTATATCAATTATGCGGTCTCAAAGGTGAGATTGTTATCACCTCAGCCGAAGACCCAATAAGGTGATTTTCTAACCAGTTGAATCAATAGTCAGACAACCCCAGCATGTCCAAAGTTTCAACATACAACCTCATCAGATGAGGCTTCCTATCAGAAACATTGGAAACTGATTTGTATAAATCCTAGCTGGAGATCGGCAGTGCAAGACCACTGGTTCAGTGTGGGGGAAATATTCATTCAAATGATTGGCTGTTTTTCATTCTGAGGGTTTTGTGACTCCAGCTTAGAATTAGGGAATCTGTGATACGGAGGCTTAGAAAACTGACACTCGGGTTGTGTGATTTTCAGTGAACTTTAAAAATTTTTTTTTTTAAAAAGAGTACCCAATTCATTTTTTCCAATTAAGGGGCAATTTAGCGTGGCCAATCCACCTACCCTGCACATCTTTGGGTTGTGGGGGCGAAACCCACGCAGAGACGGGGAGGACGTGCAAACACCACACGGACAGTGACCCAGAGCCGGGATTGAACCTGGGACCTCGGCGCCATGAGGCTGCAGGGCTAACCCACTGCGCCACCGTGCTGCCCCATTTTCAGTGAACTTAATCTGAAACTACCATCACGGATTGCTAAGAATTTTCTATTGCCAGGGATGTGGGCTCAAATCCATCTCAAGGTAGTTTAGTCTTTTGCCCAAGGTTTTTAAACAAAATATCCCCAAGTCAGCTTTGATGGTGGTGCTTTATTGTTTTTGTAAAAAAACAAACAAGTGTGCTTGCCATTCTGCTGCACTCATAGGCAGACAGGTTTTTGGTTTTAACAATGGTACATGTACAGGAATTTACATTTGAGATTTATCAAAGACGACTGTGTGGTTTGACGCCTATCAGAGGTCCAGAGTACGGGTAATGTAGATAGCTTCTGCATCAGTCCCACACACTAAACGTTCGCCCACAACATCCAAACTATTCACTGACAGGGCATAAGCCCAGAGCAGATTCTCAATATCCACTCTTCCTTTTGCAGCATCCATGGTGAGCCACGCACTGCTCAATGATTGGTTTATGTCGGCATGGGCAACTGTGCTATTCAATGAGAAGTTTCTTCTACCTAAGAAAATGCAGGAGAAAGAGAGGCGATGAGAATAATGTTTTGCATTTATTACAATAAAAGCTCAGGTAACTTCAGAACCATAAATCTTGCACTTCAGTCCAACTACCAAATGACTCTTCAATTTGGTGCTCAACTATAGTCAAGAGCTTGGTCTACTGTGCATTCAATTCATTCTACATATTGTTACAGTAGCAAACGCACGCACACACACACACATTTTCATCTAAAGGCTATCTGTAATTCAGATTGATTGAATATAACCTTTGGTTGTCTCAGAGATGGGAACGATAGCTTAGTAGTTATGTTATGGTCAAATCCTACCACGGTAGCTGGAAAACTTTGGAAAATAAAAAGATACTTTAGGGAACCAGATTCATTTTTCATGAATTTACTTTGCAAGAAGGAAATCTGCCGGCCTTACCCAGATTCCGCCTTTATGTGACACCCAATTGTTACAAATAAGAAGCTTAAAAAAATAGTTATGTTTAATTTGCTCGCTGTTTAATTTAAAGGAGGAATGGAAGGGTGATGTGATCTGTTCCAAATTCTGCCCAACAACAAGCCTGTGTGGATTGGTTGTTAAAGAGGGGCACAGGATGATTTACTGGGAAGAAGGTGTTCATAAGAGTATCTATGTTGACAGTAGGTAGACTGTCAGTCTCCAAGTCTCTCAAGGAGATCTTAGGATTGTCAGGTTTTATAAAATTTTAGTATAAACTGTCAATTTAATTCTATGCTACAATGGAGTGGAGGGCCTGGAGGATAGCTAATTGGCATTTCCATCTGGATGCAAGGACCGGAGTCAGTCTTTGTGGAGAGAAGAGTCCATAGCAAGCCATCATAGTATTGGGTTACAGGATTTTATAAGATTTTACTAAATCTCACAGACCCAGGTCAGTCTGCAAGAATCTGAGACAGAAATCAGAGAGGTAGAATCCCTACTGTGCAGGCCATTCGGCCCATCGAGTCTGCACCGGTCCTGGGAAAGAGCACCCCAATTTATTTTTTAAATTTAGAGTACCCAATTATTTTTCTTCCCAATTTAGCATGGCCAATCCACCTACCCTGCTCATCTTTGCGTTGGGGTTGAAACCCACGCAGACACAGGGAGAATGTGAAAAGCACCCTACTTGAGGCCTGGATAGAGTGGATGTGGAGAGGATGTTTCCACTTGTAGGAAAAACTAGAAGCAGAGGACACAATCTCATCCTTTAAAACAGAGATGAGGAGGAATTTCTTCAGCCAGCGGGTGGCGAATCTGTGGAACTCTTTGCTGCAGAAGGCCGTGGAGGCCAAATTACTGAGTGTCTTTAAGACAGAGATAGATAGGTTCTTGATCAATAAGGGGAATCAGGGGTTATGGGGAGAAGGAAGGAGAATGGGGATGAGAAAAATATCAGCCATGATTGAATGGCGGAGCAGACTCAATGGGCCAAGTGGCCTAATTCTGCTCTCATATCTTATGGTCTTAAGCCCACACCACCCTATGCCCATAACCCTACCTAACCTTTTTGACAATAAGGGGCAATTTAGCATGGCTAATCCAATAGCCTGCCAATCTTTGGACTATGGGAGGAAACCCAAGGACCCGGAGGAAACTCACGCAGATACGGGGAGAACGCGCAAAGTCCACACAGGCAGCCACCGGAGGCTGGAGTTGAACCCTGGACCCTATGCTAACCACTGTGCCAGCATGCCACCCAAAGAGGTAGCTGGCCCTGCACCTGAAGCAGAGAAAATGCTGACTATTGTTCACCATGCAGAATGTGGGTGGGAAATCTGCTCAGATTGAATGAAATGTCCACTTAAGGGATGAATGAAAGTATAACCATCACATGGAATCGTTGGTCACGTTAAAAGTCACATGGGCTGATTTTTCTGGAGTGTATAGTACAAATTGCCTTAAAAAATAAAGTTTAGTCAATGTTACCAAACAGGATATGGAAACATCAACTCTCACTGTTTCTGGCCTCCCGCTGATGATCTGGGATGTCATAAAGGAATATTTTCATGGACAAATAATGAAGTCATCTTTCGGCGCCAGAGCATGGCGACTCTGCTAGCTCTCCCAAACAGATCATCTTTTTACATCTCTTATAATCGTACTAATCTTTTCTATGTATTTACATTGTGGACCTTGTGTTGCCCTTTTATATATTTTCTTTTTCTTTTCTCTTCATGTACTAAATGATGTGTTTGAGCTGCTCGCAGAAAATTACTTTTCGCTGTACCTCGGTACATGTGACAATAAACAAACAAACAAACTATTTTCCTAACTCTTTTCTTTTTAAAAAATAAATAAATATCCACTTCTCAACATAAGTTTACCTGAGCGGAAATATTTAATTTAACATTCTATCCAAGGCCAGAAAACAGCTGCAATTTTGAATCAGTGACTTGGTTCATACCTTGTTGTAGAAAGGAAGGCAGATCAGGAGTTATAACAGAAGCGTTCCAATGCCACAGTGACCCATCCTCGGAGCAGGTAAACACATGGTCAGGATTGGAGGGGTGAAAATGAACTTCCCACACTGTTAATAAAGGATAGCATACTTTAAGACGCTAGCAGTCTGCCATTCAACTGAATACACTTACAACCAACAAAAACATTGCAGTGACAACCACAATCGCACACAGGGGTTGTGGGACGTTGATGCCCCAGCTTGGTTTGGACACAGTCGCCATTTATTTGGAAGAGGAATGTCGAGATTACAGCATGGAGGAGGCCACCAGTCAGACTATTGTGGCCAGTGCCAGCTACTCCACTGGACCGGTGATATATTGCTCAAGGTCAGGAAGGTCCAAGAAGGATAAACCAGAGATAAGTCCATTCAATTTGAGTTACAATATGGCGAGTAATGGCACGGGAAATTGTGACACACATGCATCTAGGTGTAGGAAAGACTTAGAGAGAGAAGCATGCACAAAGTGAACTCAACTGTGTTAAACATCAGCGTGTAACCAGAGATAAATCAGAGCTAAAGAGCAGGGATAACTAGAACATGGACTCGGGCTTAGTTCAGACCACATTTTGGAAGTGCTTTTCAAACAATAGGGCATTCTAAGTGGATTTAGAGTCAATTAAATATTTTTTGAGTGTCATCATTATTGGAAGGCAGCAGCCAAATTGAGCACAGCAAGATCTCACAAACAGCACGAGAAAACATCCATCTGAGAGGGCGGACAGGGTCCCAGTTCAACATCTCAACTAAAATTTAGCATCTCCAACAGTGCAGTGCTCCATCAGCATGGCACTGGAGTGATGCTTAAATAATGTGTTCAGGTTCCTGCAATGGGATTTGAATCCATGGCCTTCTGGCTCAGAGGCGAGGACGCACTACTGATCTACAACTGATACTTTAAACCTGTTGCAGACAGTGAGGGAGGGAGGACCCAAATAGAGCAACTAATTTTCATGTGCAGTTTAATTGTAGATATAAGCACAGAAGTTTATGTCAGTAGAAGTCACCAAAAAACATGTCAGATTCTAAATGTATGCTGGCGGCACTACGACTTCTCAACCTTTCCACTGTTCTACTCCGGAAAGCCCGTGGTCAATTTTTATTCAGTCCTACATTTATTTACAGAGTGAAACATTACAAGCATATCCCTCCTAACTGAAACTGTGCTGTGGTGGAATTAAGTTTTCTTTTACGTGTTCAAGTGAAACCCCAATTAATGTCCTCCACCTGCAAATAATTAAACCCAAATGATAGATTATTAACGAACACAACCTCCGATTTGTCTTATCTGACATACAGTACAGGATACGCAGAGATTTTTTAAACTAAGTATTTGGAAGAAATAACGCCTGTAGCATTGCACATGGAGCCAAGACCAAGTGGAGTATTCAGGATAAACAGGGTTACAGGGTGGGAGTAATTGAAATGGATTTTAAAAAGCAGCAGATTTGGAAAGAATGGAGTCAGATAAAAAGATTTAGGAAGAGGAGTTGTGAAGGAGAAGGGGAAGTAGACGGGGACGCAAAAAGATGGGAAAAGAGGATTGAGGGTTGGGTGGTGTCTCATCAGACAAGTGAAGGTCAGTGCAGAGGGGAGTGGGAGATTGATCGGGGGAGAGGACAAGGAAGGTCAAGGGAGGAGATTGGGCTCCTGTCGTCAAAACAATACTCAGTAGATTGGGGAGCAGGTAGTTGTTTAGCTTGGGTGGTTTGACTCCAATCACAGAGTGTGAGGAGATGGATAATGTGGGCAAAATGGGGGAAAGAGGCGGCTGCAATCGCTGGAGTAATGCTCAGTGGGCTGATGGTGCAGATGGCTTCAAAAATCTCAGTAAAATAGGTTCTTCAGACTTTCAGATCCCCTGGGAATTCAAATGGATTCTTCAGTGAGCTCTAGGCACAAGGTAAGACTCCCTTAAACCAAACCATCAGTAAGCGGCACCAATCATCATTAATAACTTAACCAATGGTAATTGTGCAAGTATTACTACTGCTGCCCAAGTATCAATTTGTCATTAAAACAGATCGTCAAAACCTATTTGTAAGCTTGTGCCACGGAACTGTTGGAAACTGAGTGCAGATAAGCTTCTTCCTTATCTTCGTTCATCTCACCCCATCAGTGTATCCTTCTATTCCCCTTCATGCAGTTATCTAACTTCTCCTTACATGCATTTATTTATTTCAAAAATAAAAATTTTTTTTTTTTTTTTTTTTTAAAAAGAGTACCCAATTATTTTTTTCCAATTAAGGGGCAATTTAGCGTGGCCAATCCACCCATCCTGCACATCTTTTGGGTTGTGGGGGTGAAACCCACGCAGACACGGGGAGAATGTGCAAACTCCACACAGACAGTGACCCAGGGCCGGGATTCGCAACCCGGGTCCTCAACGCCGTAGGCAGCGATGCTAACCACTATGCCACCGTGCTGCCCTTTTACATGCATTTATAACAGTAATAATAATAATCGCTTATTGTCACAAGTAGGCTTCAATGAAGTTACTGTGGAAAGTCCCTGGTCGCCACATTCCGGCGCCTTTTTGGGGAGGCCGGTACGGGAATTGAACCCGCGCTGCTGGCATTGTTCTGTACTACAAGCCAGCTTTTTAGCCCACTGTGCTAAACCAGCCGGCATTTATGGTTTTTGACTCAAATGCTCTCTTTGGTAGCTAGTTCCACATTCTCACCACTCTCTAAATAAAGGCACTTTGAAAATAATACAATGAAACATAAATGCATTTACTTTAATGCCTATCTGTCAATTCTGGGTTATTATTCCCATCACTTGCCCTACCCCACCCAAAGAAAAAGACTGAAGGGAGTTCACTGGATATCAAAACATTTGTGCTGAAAATTCCCAGCAGTTAGAGGGTGGGAAAAATAACAAGAAACAAACATACTTTCTGCAGAATGAGCATCCAGTAAGGAGATGGGTATACTTCCTTGCCGGACATCCCAGATACAGAATGTTCCATCCTGGCCGCCTGTCGCCACTATATGTTGCTGGTTTGGATGTCTGTCTACACAGTGCAGTGGCACTCGGTCGCCAGTCCTGGGAACCAACAAACAGTGGCATTAAAGAAAAAACAGAGTGAGTAAGCACACACTTCTATTAACCTTGTACTACAACAAAGAACAATTAAGCACAGGAACAGGCCCTTCGGCCCCCCAGGCCTGCACCAATCACGTGTCCTATCTAGAACAACTGCCTGTATCCTTCTATACCCCGTCTGTTCATGTGCCAATCCAATGTTCAGATGTGTTAGAGAACTTGAAAACAATGAAAAGTTTTATCAGTTAATGTCAAGAAATGTTTCAATTTGTGAATGAGAATAGAACCAAGGGAACATCAGTATGACAGACAGTCATTAATAAATCTAATCGGAAATTCAGGAGAAGCTTCTTCACCCAGAGAGTGGGGAACTCAGTACTGTCCAATTGCCTACATTACAGCAGTGACTGCACTTCAAACACACTTCACTAGCTGTAAAGTGATTTGGGATATCTGGAGGGGTGAAAGAATTACAGAATCCCTAAAGTGCAGAAGGAGGCCATTCGGCCCATCGAGTCTGCAGAGCCCTTAGAAACAGAACCCTACTTAAGGCCACACCTCAACCCTATCCCCGTAACCCAGTAATCCCACCTAACCTTTTGGACACTAAGGGGCCATTTATTATGGCCAATCCACCTACCCTGCATATCTCTGGACTGGTGTGTTATAAATACATGTTTGTTGTATTCTTTTTTCGAGAGGAACCTGTCATTGGTTTAACAACAAAGGTTTAACACAGGTTCAACATAAATCAATGAAGGGAGGGGGGGTCTGGACATTTATTCTTTCATGCAGGACGTAAAATGTTCAACATGAGAGAGGTGGAAACTGAATCTTTAACTTTCAAAAGTAAATTTGCTATTTTGTTTAAAAAGCTATGGGGGTGGGCGGCATGTGGTGCAGTGGTTGGCACTGGGACTGCGGCTCTGGGTTCGAATTCTGGCCCTGGGTCACTCTCTGTGTGGAGTTTGCACATTCTCCCCATGTCTGCGTGGGTTTCACCCCACAACCCAAAGATGTGCTGGTTAGGTGGATTGGCCAGGCTAAATTGCCCCTTATAATTGGGTACTCTAAAATTTAAAAAAAAGCTATGGGGAAAGAACAAACAAAGAAAAGTACAGCACAGGAACAGGCCCTTCGGCCCTCCAAGCCTACGCCGACCATGCTGCCCATCTAAACTAAAATCTTCTACACTTCCGGGTCCGTATCCCTCTATTCCCATCCTATTCATGTATTTGTCAAGATGCCCCTTAAATGTCATTATCGTCCCTTCTTCACCACCTCCTCCGGCAGCGAGTTCCAGGCACCCACTACCCTGTGTGTAAAAAACTTACCTCGTACATCTCTTCTAAACCTTGCCTCTCGCACCTTAAACCTATGCCCCCAGGTAATTGACCCCTCTACCCTGGGAAAAAGTCTCTGACTATCCACTCTGTCTATGCCCCTCATAATTTTGTAGACCTCTATCAGGTCGCTCCTCAACCTCCTTTGTTCCAGTGAGAACAAACCAAGTTTATTCAACGTCTCCTCATAGCTAATGCCCTCCATACCAGGCAACATCCTGGTAAATCTCTTCTGCACCCTCCCTAAAGCCTCCACATCCTTCTGGTAGTGTGACGACCAGAATTGAACACTATACTCCAAGTGTGGCCTAACTAAGTTCTATACAGCTGCAACATGACTTGCCAATTCTTATACTCAGTGCCCCGATCAGTGAAGGAAAGCATGCCGTATGCCTTCTTGACTACCTTCTCCACCTGTGTTGCCCCTTTCAGTGACCTGTGAACCAAGATCTCTCTGACTGTCAATACTCTTGAGGGTTCTACCATTCACCGTATATTCCCTACCTGTATTAGACCTTCCAAAATGCATTACCTCACATTTGTCCGGATTAAACTCCACCTGCCACCTCTCCGCCCAAGTCTCCAAACAAACTAAATCCTGCTGTATCCTCTGACAGTCCTCATCGCTATCCGCAATTCCACCAACCTTTGTGTCGTCCGCAAACTTACTAATCAGACCAGCAGACCAGTTACATTTTCCTCCAAATCATTTATATATACTCCGAACAGCAATGGTGGGAATGCAAACCAAATACACGTAACAATGGGCTGAACAGCTCCCTTCTGTGCAGCAAAATGTTATGCAGGATTTAGATGTGTAAACGTGGAAACATCTTTCAAAAGTGCAATCCAACATTGCAGGATACTGTCACACCTCCTGCATTGGTTGATGTCCCAGTGGTGTGTCCAGTACCGATTGCAGAGACCGGACGGCTCTGGATTTAAAGTCTTTACTTTTCTCACAAAGAAGGGCGGGCCTGTAATCTCCAAGGTCTAACTATGGGGGCAGGATTGGCTTTTGATTTGAATTGTTTCCCTTTTGGCCAGGGCTCGGGGGGGTCGGGGGGTGCTGCAGCTGCTACGACTTCTATAGGATTTCCTGTTAATTATGGCAGACTTCTTCCAACTAACCACAGGAGACCCAGGGACAAGCTACAATAGTTTATTCATGATGCTAGCAGGGAGGCAACCTCTGGAGATGCACTCTCCTCTGATGCAGCTCTCGCAGCTCTAACACACAGCAACTCAGGGAGAGCATTCTAATACAAGTCACAGACACAGTCTGCTGTACAATTAGCCAGTACACAAAACACTGTTTTAAAAATTCCAATCTTGCCTAGGTAGGTTTATTATTAAACCTTCACCCAAAGGCTTGTCTTTAAATCACCTGGTGAGGAACTGTCTGTTCTTCTAACAAATAAACAACCTTGCTGGTGAGTTCCGCTGATATTAGGACCTTGAGGTATAGCATTTGACTAGCATGTGATTTTATGCTAATGCAGGGATGTTAGATCTTTCCTCCCTTTACTAAATCTACAGGATTTCCCGTTGATTATGGTATTCCAGTCAATTGAAAAGAAATAACCATAACATGATACATGTTCCCCCACTACCATAGTATTCTAAAAACTGTTTAATGATGAGTTCAACTCAAAAGTTAAACGAACAGCCTGCTGTGCATTTCTACTGCTCCTTTTATTTTTATGAATATTGCAGATATGCAGAGCTCGAAAATGTTTCTACAATTGCAATTATAGATACTTAACTATATCATTTTAATTTTCTATCCTGTTGCACTGTCTTACGTCATCTGTTGTGGCTTTGTATACGTACATTTCCTACACCTAGTGCAAGCTTAAGGAGAAACGTGCAACGGTTGAACTTACAAAGAATATATCTGACGAGGATTATTTCCTGGCTCTCTGAAGTCCCAGATTTTCAACTGTCCAATTGAGTTGACTGTCAAAATTTCTGTGGTTCGCAGGAAGGTGACTGCATTGAGTGAACTGCTGTCAGCATTGTCTGGAAAGAGAAGGGGCAAGCCTTGGTGTTCAGATTCATTTACAAACAACCTTATGTTAAATAGAAGATGAGCTTCTTAAAGTCAATGCTACTATTGTTCGACAGTAGAGGCTCTTGAGACAGAGCCATTAGTTGTTGGAAACCAGTTTGCATTTTGCAAGATTAATGTACTGAGCAGGTGCCAGCTGTGGCTCAGTAGGGAGGCACTCTCTCTTCCAAGTCATGAAGATTGTGGGCTCAAGTCCTACCCCAGGCCCCTGAGCACAAAATGAGGGAGTGCTGCACTGTTGTAGGTGCTGTCTTTTGGATAAGATGTTCAACGAGGGCTCAGTCTCTCAATGGCTGCAAAAGATGCATTAGTCAAAGAGTAGATAAGAGCACTCCAGTGAACACCGCAGCCACCACCTAAAAACAGATCATATGGTCATCATTGCATTTGTTTGTGGGAACTGGCTGCGCACAAGTTACCATTTTGGCACCAGTGGACTGATGGTTTCTCATCGTCACTGGGTATCCCTCGTCACTGACATTCACAATTTTCATCAGCCAGTTGTGCAAATACCCATCTGACACTAATCAAGAGCATATACAGTTGAATACCAATTTAAATAAATTCTTTCCCCAAATATTTCCAACCTCCTTTCCTCTTAAACTCATAAAAGCCTCTCTCTCAAACCAAGCCTTTGTTTGCCTGTCTCTGTGACGGTCAAATTTTGCCCGATTACATTCTCGTGAAGCACTTTGTGACATTTAAACTATGTTAAAGTCACCACACAGATGTAAATTGGTTTCAAAAATAAATCCTGTTTCGAGAGAACAGGCAATAGAGGACGTTGAAACAATCACAGAATCCCTAAAGTACAGAAGCAGGTCATTTGCCCATTGGGTTTGCACTGACCCGGTGAAAGAGTACTTCACCAAGCTCATTCCCCAGCCCTATCTCATTTACCCCTTAATCTCACCTCCCCATCTTTTTGGACAAGGGACAGTTTCCCATAACCAATCCACCTAACCTGCACATCATTGGGAGGAAATCGGAGCACCCGGAGGATACCCACACAGCACGGGGAGAAAGTGCAAACTCCACACATTCACACAGACAGTGACCCAAGGCCGGAATGGAACCCAGGTCCCTGGCACTGTGAGGTAATAGTGCTAACCATTGTGCCGCCGTAACAATGGAACAAGTAACGGTGAAGGCCAAATCTATAGGGAACTGGGTGGAGTACAAAATACCTCTCTGTAAAGTTGGTAATCCATGAGGGAGGAGCAAAACACTTTTATCATCAACTGTCTTTGTCCTATAGAGAGAGTTTCACTGGTGTGATGGCGAAGCTACCAAATTCAGAAAGGGCTTGAGAGAGTAGACGCTGAGATAGTTTCCGCTGTTTGGGCAGCCTCGAACAACAGGGACACAGTCGCAGGATAAGGAGCCAATCATTTAGGACTGAGATGACGAGAAATTACTTCACTCAAATGGTTGTGGATCTTTAGAGCTCTCTACCGCAGAGGGTTGTGGATCTTTGGAGCTCTCTACCGCAGAGGGTTGTGGATCTTTGGAGCTCTCTACTACAGAGGGTTGTGGATGCTACATCATTGAATACATTGAATGCAAGATTGAGATAGACAGATCTTTGGTGTCTCAGGAAATTAACAGATATGGGAACGGGCGAGAAAATGGAGCTGCAGCCTAAGATCAGCCAAGATCATACTGAATGGCGGAGAAGGCTCGATGGACCACATGGTGTGCTCCAGCAACCATTTCGTGGGTCCATGAGATGGTCAGCTGCACAACCCAAGAACCCGATTTCTCCATTTGTGCAAGTTTCTTGGCTGATACTCCAGTGTTGCACAGAACAAGTCAAATTGGAAGAATGAACTGAAGGCACTGTTGCTAAGTTGCAGATGATACAAAGATCTGTAGAGGGACAGGTTGTATTGAGGAAGCAAGGGGGCTGCAGAAGGACTTGGACAGGCTAGGAAAGTGGTCAAAGAAGTGGCAGATGGAATACAATGTGGAAAGGTGGGAGGTAATGCTGTTTGGAAGGAAGAATGGAGGCATAGACTATTTTCTAAGTGTGGAAATGCTTACGATATCAGAAGCACAAAGGTACTTGTGAGTCCTTGTCCAAGATTCTCTTAAGGTTAACATGCAGGTTCAGTCGGCAGTTAGAAAGGCAAATGCAATGTTAGCATTCATGTCGAGAGGGCTAGAATACAAGAGCAGGGATGTATGTCTGTGGCTGCATAAGGCTCTGGTCAGAACCCATTTGGAGTATTGTGAGCATTTTTCAGTCCCGTATCTAAGGAAGGGTGTCCTGGCCTTGGAAAGGGTCCAGGGGAGGTTCACAAGAATGATCCCTGGAATGAAGAGCTTGTCATATGAGGAATGGTTGAGGACTGTGGGTCTGTACTCGTTGGAGTTTAGGAGGAGGGGGGGGATCTTATTGAAACTTACAGGATACAGCGCGGTCTGGATAGAGTGGACGTGGAGAGGATGGTTCCACTTGTAGTAAAAACAAGAACCAGAGGACACAATCTCAGACTAAAGGAACGATCCTTTAAAACAGAGATGAGGAGGAATTTCTTCAGCCAGAGGGTGGTGAATCTGTGGAACTCATTGCCACTGAGGGCTGTGGAGGCCAAATCAGAGTGTCTTTAAGACAGAGATAGACAGGTTCTTGATTGATAAGGGGATCAGGGTTTATGGGGAGAAGGCAGGAGAAAAATATCAGCCATGATTGAATGGCAGAGCTAACTTGATGGGCCGAGTGACCTAATTCTGCTCTTATGGCCTTATCTTTCAGGTGAGATTTAAGTAAGGCTTTGTTCACTCACAGATGGACATATAGAATCCTACGGTTCTATTTCTTTAAAAAAAAAGAGCTGGTGAGTTCTCCCTGCAATGTTCGCCATTATTTATCCCTCAATGAACATTTTAAAGGATCGTTCCTTTAGTCTGTCTGGACATCATCACATTGTTGTTTGTAGGACTTTGCCGTGTGTAAATTGACTGCCATGTTTCCAAAATTACAACAGTGACAACATTTCAAATATACTTAATTGTCTGTATCGGGCCATTCTGAGGTCTGGAGAGGTGCTATACAAACCCAAGTTATCCCTTCAACAAGCACTGTCATTATTTATTTCTTTATACCCACCTATGGTCCGCACAGGTTCCATTTGGTCAACTTGTAAATGATTGATCCGGCCATCCTCTCCAACGGTGATGATCTCAGGGCCGTTACAGACCAGGCCGGTACAGGGAGCACTGTCATGTGAATGATAGTGGGCACGTTCCCACTCCTGTACCACAGAGAGCACCTGTTTAAACAAAATGTCAAGTAAAATTAAAAAAAGAAGACGACAAACCTTCCTTCCACTTTTAATTCTCAAACCTTTTGGTTATTACCATAAAACTTTCACATTTCGTATCTTTACCTCCTCGATTTCATGATGACGGAATACAATGACACTCCCTGTAGAAGAAGCAGTGACGATCCTCTCCTGATCCAGAAACTATAAAAATATAAAAGCCATAGTAACATCCATTATAAGTCAACATAGGAATTTGTAATTGCGCATGCTTGCTTTGAATGCCTACAGACATTTTGGATTGGATTTGTTTATTGTCACGTGTACCGAGGTACAGTGAAAAGTATTTTTCTGCAAGCAGCTCAACAGATCATTCAGTACATGGAAGAAAAGGGAATTAAACAATTCAAGAAAATACATGAGAATACATAATAGCCCAGACACAGGGAAACCCCAATGTTTCTACGTTTTAAATAATTACACTTTTGAAGAATGAACCTACTTTTTAAAAACTTCTTTCATGGCTTGTGGATGGGCTTGCCCATCCCTAATGGTCTTCAAGGTGGCGATGAGCCACGCTACTGCAGTCTCTGTGTTTCAGCTTTCCTGTCGTGGTTTGATAGAACTAGGTGGTTAGTGGACCATTTCAGAGGGTAGTTAAGAGTCAAGCACGTTGCTGTGGGTCAGAAGGCATGCATAGACCAGAACAGGTCAAACAAGCAGATTTCCTTCCTTAAAGAATACTAATGAACCAGATAGGCTTTTACATCAATTGATATTATCTTTATGGTCACTATTACTGACACATTATGTATTCATTAACTTTAACTGAATTCACATTCCACCAGCTGCTGTGTTCAGAGTTGAACCAATGTGTCCCAATTCATTTTTTTTTTCAATTAAGGGGCAATTTAGCATGTTCAATCCACCTAACCTGCATATCTTTGGGTTGTGGGAGCGAAATCCACGCAAACACGGGAGGAATGTGCAAACTCCACACGGACAGTGACCCAGAGCCGGGATCGAACCTGGGAACTCGGTGGGGTGAGGCGGCAGTGCGAGCCACTGTGCCACCGTGCTGACTCTTCTGCTTCATTGTTGCTCAGGTTCCTGCTGCGGCACAGAGAGCTGATATACTTGTACTATACTGGAAAACAGTTAGGCAACTTAATTTTAGCAGTGACCCATCTCAAAACGTTTGCCACAGGGGTCAAACATTTTGCATTATATAAAAGCAAATTACTGCGGATGCTGAAACAAAAGAGAAAATGCTGGAAAATCTCAGCAAGTCTGGCAGCATCGTTAGGGAGAGAAAAGGGCTAACGTTTTGAGTCCGATGACTCTTTGTCAACACATTTTGCATTAATATTTGGGATTTGATTGCCATTTTTTAATCATATTTAGGGGGATTAAAAGCCCACCCCCAATTACCTGAGAGGAGGTGATGGTGGTCTGCCTTCTTGAGCCGCTGCAGCCCATGCGGCAAAATGTGTATGTAAATATCCTCTACTCATTACACTGTTGTTGAAGGAGACAGAGGGTGGAAAGAGGGGTGGCAATGGTACGGGGAGGTTCTCCACAATGTTGCCATGGATTCTAGGAAGCACAATGGCAGACAAGGTTACGGACCAAGCACCGGAAACCGAGATTAGAATTGATGGGTGATTGAACTATAGCAGCACAGACATTATGGGCCAAAGGGCCTGTAAAACTCTATCACTGGGGGCTTCAGTTGCCCGCAGACTGTTCTTCTTGGTGACAAAAGGCACAAGAGTTAGGCAACCTAAAAGAGATTAATAAACTGATGACAGGTTTTGATAAACAGGGAAAATTAGTCTTGTAAATGGGGTAATCACCAGGGGGCCAATAATTCTAAATAATTGGAAAAGCTAACCGGAGGAGAGACAAAGAGAAACGTTTTGATTTAGAATTGTAAGGATCTTCCAGAAAAGGTGATGAAAGCTGATCCATAAAAAACTTTAAAAGGGACTTGTTCAGGTGTACAAGATGGAGGAACTTGCAGGAATTATAGACCAAGAAAACAGAGATTTGGGCGTGACGACACCAGCACAGGTCCTTCTCGAAGCAGTAAACTCTTGGCTGATGCAATGGTGCCAGTACTCATCTTAATCCTACACTAACACATTTCCTTCTGTGATAACTCAACACCAGAATATACAACGTTGAATGCAACACAATTTTGATGACGTGCAAATTATAGCAGCAGTATTTGAAATGGGATCCAATGCAACCTTGGGGAAATTAGGATATGTGCAAGGTGGGTTGCATGGTCTCATTCAAACTTTCATTCACTGCTTTACAGTTACCTGTAGGTCCATGACGTCACCATTGTGCTGGATTTTACACAAGGGCTTAGTGCTCTCCAAGAACAGCTGATCTGTTTCAGTGTCTTCTGTAACTGCTTCCCAAATGCAGACCGTATTCTTCTGCATAGGACAAAAAAAAAAGAGAAGAATGGTTCATTCCAGGGACTGAAAAAAAAACAGGACCTGTCTCAACTACAGTCCTCTTACAAGCTTGGAGCGAGCTGTTTAACCCGTTCTGCGAGTGTGGAACTGAACGAGATAATGATGAAGTTAATAACCATCAGGTGAGGGGCAAGATATGAATATAATTAGAACATAATAAAAGATTATAGAATCTCAAACCAAGAAGAAGGTCATTCAGCCTATCTTGCCTGTACAGGTTCTTTGAACGAGCTATGCAAATAATCCCAATCTCTCTGCTCTTTCCCCATAGCCTTGCATGTTTCTGTTTCAAGTATTGATCCAATTCACTTTTGCAAGTTATAGAACATAGAACAGTACAGCACAGAACAGGCCCTTCGGCCCTCGATGTTGTGCCGAGTAATGATCACCCTACTTAAACCCACGTAACCCGTATACCCGTAACCCAACAATCCCCCCATTAACCTTACACTACGGGCAATTTAGCATGGCCAATCCACCTAACCCGCATATCTTTGGACTGTGGGAGGAAACCGGAGCACCCGGAGGAAACCCACGCACACACGGGGAGGACGTGCAGACTCCACACAGACAGTGACCCAGCCGGGAATCGAACCTGGGACCCTGGAGCTGTGAAGCATTGATGCTAACCACCATGCTACCGTGAGGCCCCCACGGTATTGAATTGAATCTACTTCCACTAGCCTTTCAGGCAGTGCATTCCAGATCATAGCTCACAGCATAAAAAAGTCTCATCTCCCTTCTGGCTCTTTGGCAATATATATATAATATATATATATTATGTATATTTTTAAAATTTCCAATTAAGGGGCAAATTTAGCATGGTCAATACACCTACACTGCACATCTTTTGGGTTGTGGGGGTGAGACTAATGCAGACACAGGGAGGATTTCCCACTTTCAGTCTGTTAGCTTTGACAAAGAGTCATTGGACTCGAAACATTAGCTCTTTTCCCTCCCTACAGATGCTGCCAGACCTGCTGAGATTTTCCAGCATTTTCTCTTTCGTCACAGGGAGGATGTTCAAACTCCACATGGGTAGTCCCTGGCACCGTGAGTCAGCAGTGCTAAGCACTGTGCCACAGTGCCGCCCCTTTCTGGCAAAATTAAAGCTATGTCTGCGAGTTACTGACTCTCCTGCAACTGGAAACAGTTTCCCCTTATTTACTTGATCAAAGCCTTACACAACCTTGAACACTTTGACAAAACCTGCCTGTGAACCTCATAGCTCCAAGAACCATCCTAGTTTCTTGGGTCTCTCCACATAAATGAAGACTCAATCCCAGTACCATTTTATTAAATCTCCCCTGCACCCTCATCAAGTTCTTGAAAATGAAAATGAAATGAAAATTGCTTATTGTTACGAGTAGGCTTCAATGAAGTTACTGTGAAAAGCCCCATGTCACCACATTCTGGCGCCTGTTCGGGGAGGCTGGTACGGGAATTGAACCGTGCTGCTGGCCTGCCTTGGTCTGCTTTAAAAGCCAGCGATTCAGCCCAGTGTGCTAAACCAGCCCCATAATAAGGTCTTCACACACTTCCTAAGGTGCTGCACCCAAAATTGGACACAACAGGCCTCAGAACCTGTGATTTATAAAATGACTTCCTAGTGATTATGTAGGATTACATAGAATGTACAGAACAGAAACCAGTCACTTAACCCAGCAGGTGGATGCCTGTGTTTAAGTTCCACATGAACCTCCTCCCACAATTCTTCATTAAACCGTATCAGCCCTTCTATTCCTTTCTGCCTCACTGTTTATCCTTAATTCCACTTAAATGCATCAATATTTGTCAACTCAACCAGTTCTTGTGGGAGCAAATTTTAAATTCCAACCTCTCACTGTGTAAAGATGCTTCTCCCGAATTTCCGATTAATGGTTACTACCTGATATTAATGACCTCTAGTTTTGGAGTCCCTCATAGGTGGAAATATCTTCTCTACACCTATCCTATCAAATCCCTTCATAATCTTAAAATACTTCCATTGGCTTATCACCCCCCAGTCTTCATTCCTTACAAGAGAGAGGAGGAGCTCCAGCCTGAACAACCTAAACTGATAGACATGATCTTTCAGTTCCGGTGTCATTCTAGTCAATCTTTTTTGCACCTCTTCCAGCCTCTATATCACCTGGAGACCAGAACTGTGCACAGTACTCCCAAGTGTGGTCTAACCATGCTGAGGTACAGGTTTAAGATAACTTCTCTGCTTTTCAATTCTAACGTGCTGGAAATGAATCCCAGTGCTTTTTAAAGGCCTTATTAATCGGTTTGGTAATACGTGTTTCTGTATTCCCTGATAATTTTGTTCCTCTACCTCAATTAGAAACACATGTTTTAAGGCACGTCTGACCTCTTTATTCTTCCTACCAAAACATACCATCTTACACTTAACCGTATTGAGATTCATTTGCCAATTATGCGGTCATTCTTTAAATTGTTAATGTTTTCCTGCATTTTCTCAGTCTCTGCTGTATTAATTATACCCTCCAATTTGGTGTCAGTTGCCAATTTTTGAAATTATATTTCAAATTCTTGATTGAAATGGTTTGTATGAATGATAAACAAGAGTGGTCCCAGCATCAGGAACATCATTTCCCTTCTTTTTGCCAATCTTAAGAACTTCCTTTAACCCCCAACACTACTCTGTATTTGTAGTCAGCTTGGTATCCATTCAATAAGGATCTTTTCACAAATCGTTACAGGGCAGAACGAGGCCATTCGGGTCTGCATCAACATTCTGAAAGAACAACCTACCTGAGCCCACTCCCCAGCACTGTCACCATAACCCCACATAACCTACACGCCTTTTGGATGCGAAGGGGCAATTTAGCATGACTAATCCACCCAACCTGTACATCTTTAGACTGAGGAAGGAAACTGGAAAACATCTTCTGAATATTTGTATCTTAAAAAATGTCAAGGATCACGTATGAGTTGTCAACCAGATTCACTCCTGCCAATGGACCTCCTTCCCCTCTTGGAGACCCACCCTCCAATCTCCCTGGGCGACCCCCCTCCAATCTCCCTGGGGGGGTGGGCTCCCCCCTCCAATCTCCCTGGGGGGGTGGGCTCCTCCCTTCAATCTCCCTGGGGGGGTGGGCTCCCCCTTCAATCTCCCTGGGGGGTGGGCTCCCCCCTCCAATCTCCCTGGGAGGGGGGCATCTCCAATCTCCCTGGGAGGGGGGCATCTCCAATCTCCCTGGGAGGGGGTCATCTCCAATCTCCCTGGGAGGGGGGCATCTCCAATCTCCCTGGGACGGGCTCCCCCCTCCCCCTCCTCCCCCCCTCCCTCCCCCCCCCCTCACCCCCCTTTCCCCCCCCCAATCTCCCTGGGACGGGCTCCCTCCAATCTCCCTGGGACGGGCTCCCTCCAATCTCCCTGGGACGGGCTCCGTCCAATCTCCCTGGGACGGGCTCCCTCCAATCTCCCTGGGACGGGCTCCCTCCAATCTCCCTGGGACGGGCTCCCTCCAATCTCCCTGGGACGGGCTCCCTCCAATCTCCCTGGGACGGGCTCCCTCCAATCTCCCTGGGACGGGCTCCCTCCAATCTCCCTGGGACGGGCTCCCTCCAATCTCCCTGGGACGGGCTCCCTCCAATCTCCCTGGGACGGGCTCCCTCCAATCTCCCTGGGACGGGCTCCCTCCAATCTCCCTGGGACGGGCTCCCTCCCATCTCCCTGGGACGGGCTCCCCCCCCCCCCCTCCAAACTCCCTGGGACGGGCTCCCCCCCATCTCCCTGGGACGGTCTCCCCCCCTCCAAACTCCCTGGGACGGGCCCCCTCCAATCTCCCTGGGACGGGCTCCCCCCCCTCCAAACTCCCTGGGACGGGCTCCCCCCTCCAAACTCCCTGGGACGGGATCCCCCCTCCAAACTCCCTGGGACGGGCTCCCCCCTCCAAACTCCCTGGGACGGGCTCCCCCCTCCAAACTCCCTGGGACGGGCTCCCCCCTCCAATCTCCTTCGGGGCTCCCTCTCCTTCCCTCCAGCTCTTCCCCCTCTTGGCAGCAGACCCCAAGTTGCATCTCTTCTCCTTCTTCCTCCCCGCCTCCTTGTTATCGCCTCACGCTCTGCTCACCTCGGCGTCCCACGATCCGCTGGCAAAGCATTCGGGGAGCTGGAGGCTGGAGCCGGTCGTCGGCCGCCAGCGGACCCGGCTGATCTTCTGCGAGACGTACCTGCCCTCCATGATCGCAGGGGGAACGCCGCGACCCCGGGGCGGTTAACTTCCGGGTGGAGGGAGACAACTTCCGGGCAGAGAGAGAGAGGCAACTTCCGGGAAGAGAGGGAGGGAGAGAGAGACAACTTCCGGGCGGAGAGAGAGACAACTTCCGGGCGGAGAGAGAGACAACTTCCGGATTACTCCCCGGCTCACCAGCTCAGTTATTGCTGTTGTGGGTTGTTGCTAAACCTTACCCCATGGTATGAAGCGGTAAGTAATATCGATGAACGACATTAGAGCGGGTATTAGAGCGAAGTTCACTATTGGTGGAAAGCGGAATTGGTGTCTGAATAGTAATGTTGTGGGTGGAAGAGGCACTCACTCCCCTGACTTGAACACAATAATCGGGGCTGACACTGCAGTGCGAGACTGAGGGAGTGCTGCGTTGTCGCACGCCTTTCAAATATGGTGTTCATCTGCTGCCCTCTCAGATGGACATAAAATATCCCATTGTGTTATTGGATGAAGAGCAGGGCTTCATCTGGGATGAAGGCTGAGCTGTAGTGGATAAATAGGAGTCTGGAATAGGTGTCTTTGTTATCTAGGTGTTCCAGAGCAGAGTGCCATGGAGATGGCGTCTGCTGTTGGCCTGTTGCAGCGGTAGGCGAACTGTAGTGGATCAGAGAGGCTGGAGTTGATTTGTGCCATGACTAACCTTCCGAAGCACTTCATGATGATGGATGAAGTCTCCCTGGTGCCTGGCTGGTATTTATCCCAGAGTCACTGAAAAAACCAGATAATCTGGTCATGATCTCATTGCTGCTGTGGGACATTGCTCTGTGCAAATTGGCTGTAACATTTCCGATCTTACATTTTTACAAAATTGGGTGGCATGGTGGCACAACACTGCCGCCTCACAGCTCCGGAACCCAGGTTCAATTGCAGCCTCAGGTGATTGTGTGGAGTTTGCACGCCCCGTGTCTGCATGGGTTTCCTTCGGGTGCTCCGGTTTCCTCCCACAGTCCAAAGATGTGCCGGCTAGGTAGATTGGCCACGTTAAATTGCCCCTTAGTGTCCAAAAGATTAGCTGGGTTACGGGGATAGGGTGGAGGTGTGGGCTTAAGTAGGGTGCTCTTTCCAAGGGCTGGTGCAGTCTCAGGGCCAAATGGCCTCCCTCTGCACTGTAAATTCTATGATTCTAAGCCATGTTGTGACATCCTCAGGTGTTAAGGGTGCAATGTATCTTTTTGTTAGTATTTGTAATATCTATTTTTGGTGCCTACGTGTGTAATATGTTATTAGTTTAAAACTGAAATTCTTGTTATTAATGTTAATGCAAATTCTGTTGGTTTTAAAATTGACTAATATGCCTTTGTCATGTTAGATTCGGAGTATTATCCATTACAATTAGTATCAGCTCTGGCTCAATGATGGTAAACACACTCAAGACTTGAGCACATAATCCAGTCTGTACTGAGGATTTTGATTTGATTTATTATTGTCACATGTATTATGAACATGAATGAATGAATATCGCTTATTGTCACAAGTAGACTTCAAATGAAGTTACTGTGAAAAGCCCCTAGTCGCCACATTCCGGCGCCTGTTCGGGGAATTGAACCGTGCTGCTGGCCTGCCTTGGTCTGCTTTCAAAGCCAGCAATTTAGCCCTGTGCTAAGCAGCCCCTAGTATATAATGAAAAGTATTGTTTCTTGCATGCTGTACAAACAATGCATACCCTACATAGGGAAGGAAGGAGAGACTGCAAAATATAATGTTACAGTTATAGCAAGATGTAGAGAAAAGATCAACTTAATACGAGGTAGGTCCATTCAAACGTTTGATGGCAGCAGGGAAGAAACCGTTCTTGAGTCAGTTGGTAGAACAAAGAAAATTACAGCACAGGAACAGGCCCTTCGGCCCTCCCAGCCTGCGCCAATCCAGATCCTTTATCTAAACCTGTCTCCTATTTTCCAAGGTCTACTTCCCTCTGTTCGCGCCCATTCATATACCTGTCTAGATGCTTCTTAAATGATGTTATCGTGCCTGCCTCTACCACCTCCACTGGTAAAGCGTTCCAGGCACCCACCACCCTCTGCGTAAAAGACTTTCCACGCACATCTCCCTTACACTATCCCCCTCTCACCTTGAAATCGTGACTCCTTGTAACTGACACCCCCAATCTTGGGAAAAGCTTGTTGCTATCCACCCTGTCTATACCTCTCATAATTTTGTAGACCTCAATCAGGTCCCCCCTCAACCTCCGTCTTTCCAACAAAAACAATCCTAATCTACTCAACCTTTCTTCATAGCTAGCACCCTCCATACCAGGCAACATCCTGGTGTACCTCCTCTGCATCCTCTCCAAGGCATCCACATCCTTCTGGTAATGTGGCGACGAGAACTGCACGCAGTATTCCAAATGTGGCCTAACCAAAGTCCTATACAACTGTAACATGACCTGCCAACTCTTGTACTCAATACCCCGTCCGATGAAGGCAAGCATGCTGTATGCCTTCTTGACCACTCTATCAACCTGTGTTGCCACCTTCAGGGTACAATGGACCTGAACTCCCAGATCTCTCTGCACATCAATTTTCCCCAAGACTCTTCCATTGACCATATAGTCCGCTCTTGAATTTGATCTTCCAAAATGCATCACCTCGCATTTGCCTGGATTGAACCCATCTGCCATTTCTCTGCCCAACTCTCCAATCTATCTATATTTTGTTGTATTCTCTGACAGTCCTCCTCGCTATATGCAACTCCACCAATCTTAGTATCATCTGCAAACTTGCTAATCAGACCACCTATACCTTCCTCCAGGTCATTTATGTAGATCACAAACAACAGTGGTCTGAGCACGGATCCCTGTGGAATGCCACTAGTCACCCTTCTCCATTTTGAGACACTCCCTTCCACCACTACTCTCTGTCTCCTGTTGCCCAGCCAGTTCTTTATCCATCTAGCTAGTACACCCTGAACCCCATGTGACTTCACTTTTTCCATCAACCTGCCATGGGAAACCTTATCAAACGCCTTACTAAAGTCCATGTATACGACATCTACAGCCCTTCCCTCATCAATTAACTTTGTCACTTCCTCAAAGAATACTATTAGGTTTGTAAGACATGACCTTCCCTGCACAAAACCATGCTGCCTATCACTGATAAGTCTATTTTCTTCCTCAAACTTTGGTATCTTTTCCTGACGGAAGAAGGTGGAAGAGAGTATAATCAGGGGTGTGTGGGGTCCTTAATTATGCTGGCTGCCTTTCCGAGGCAGCGGGAATTGTAGATAGAGTCAATGGATGGGAGGCTGGTTTGCGTGATGGACTGGGCTACATTCACGACCTTTTGTTGTTTCCCGCGGTCTTGGGCAGAGCAGGCTCCATACCAAGCTGTGATACAACCAGAAAGAATGCTTTCTATGGAGCATCTGTAGAAGTTGGTGAGGGTCATAGCTGACATGCCAAATTTCCTTAATCTTCTGAGAAAGTAGTCGTTGGTGGGCTTTCTTAACTATTGTGTCGGCATGGGGGACCAGGGCATGTTGTTGGTCATTTGTACACCTAAAAACCTGAAGCTCTCAACCCTTTCTACTTCGTTCCCATTGATGTAGACAGGTGCATGTTCTCCACTACGTTTCCTGAAGTCGATGAAAATCTTCATTTTGTTGACATTGAGGGAGAGATTAATGTCGTTGCACCAGTTCACCAAATTCTCTATCTCATTCCTGTACTCTGTCTCATCATTTTTTGAAATCCGACCCACTACGGTGGTGTCATGAGCAAATTTGAAAATCGAGTTGGAGGGGAATTTGTCCACACAGCCATAGGTGTATAAGGAGTACAGTTGGGGGCTGAGGACACACCCTTGTGGGGCACCGGTGTTGAGGATGATCGTGGAGGAGGTGTTGTTGCCTATCTTTACTGATTGTGGCCTGTGGGTTAGAAAGTCCAGGATCCAGTCACAGAGGGAGCAGCCGAGGCCAAGGCCATGGAGTTTGGAGATGAGTTTAGTAGGAATGATGGTGTTGAAGGCTGAGCTGTAGTCGATAAATAGGAGTCTGACATGGGTGTCTTTGTTATCTAGGTGTTCCAGGGCAGAGTGCAGGGCCATGGAGATGGCATCTGCTGTCGGCCTGTTGCAGCGGTAGGCGAACTGTAGTGGATCAAGGCAATCAGAGAGGCTGGAGTTGATTCGTGCCATGACTAACCTTCCGAAGCACTTCATGATGATGGATTGAGTCACTGGACGATAGTCATTCAGGCATGCTGCTTGGCTTTTCTTTGGTACAGGGATGTTGGTCAGCTTCTTGAAGCAGATAGGGACCTCGGATTGTTGTAAAGAGAGGTTGAAGATGTATGTGAATACCCCCGCCAGCTGATCCGTGCAAGACCTGAGTGCTCGTCCGGGTACCCCATCCGGGCCAATGGCTTTCCGAGGGTGGATGTCGAGAAGGCTGCTCTGACGTCTGCAATGATGATCTCAGATACATGTTTATCCGAGGCTTCTGGGGTGGAGGGCTCACTCTCGCTGACCTCTTGCTCAAAGCGGGCATAGAATGCATTGAGCTCATCAGGGAGGGGTGCGTTGGAGCCGGCGATTTTACATGCCTTCATCTTGTAGCCCCTTAGGTCTTGCAGATTGTGCCATAGATGGTGGGGGTCCATGTGGCTAGCCTGGGACTCGAGCTTGGTCCGGTACTGTCGTTTGGCAGCTTTGGGGGATTTGTTTTGATCATATCTAGCTTTCTTGTATTGGTCAGGGTCGTCTGACTTGAACGCCTTAGACCTAGACTTCAGCATGCAGTGGATATCGCTGTTCTTCCAGGGTTTCTGGTTGGGATACACGCAGATTTGCTTCTTTGGCACACAGTCTTCTACACACTTAGTAATGGAGTCAGTTATTGTAGTGGCATACTCGTTCAGGCTGGTCGCAGAGTTTTTAAAATACTGACCAGTCCATTGACTGTAAGCAGTCCCGTATGAGATCATCCGATTCCTCAGACCAACAATACACGACTTTCATTGACGGATTCTCACGCTTTAGTTTTTGCTTATAAGCAGGGAGCAGGAGCAAGCCTTGTGGTCAGATTTGCCAAAGTGTGGGCGGGCGATAGAGCGGTAGGCATGTTTGATATAGTGGTCCAGGATGTTTGTGCCTCTGGCATGTTGGTGGTAACTTGTTGCCTCATTGTTGGCTGTAGTCCTTTAGATAAAACATTAAACCAAGAATGATGAAATAGGCATCCTATGGCACTGTTCAGTTTAAGGGCAAAACAGTCTGTTCATTGTCCAGGCCAAAACTTATCTCGGAATCAATGTCACCAACAATAGACTATTTGCAGATTATTCAATTCTTCTGTAGTTTGGGATATTGCTGTGTGCAGATTGGCTGCTGTGCTTACTTACAAAACAACACTTCACTTCAGAAGTATTTACAAGTCTTGTAAAATGCTCTGGGATGTAACAAGAAGTGTAAGTTTCTATATAAATGTAATGTTGATCTGACTGTAATTTCTAGGAAATTTCCCATACATGACATATGTGTAGTTTCCAGGTTTAGTCTCATAAATCAATAATCAATCCAAAACTCAATTCATTAATCTAAAGAGCTTTGGGAAATGATGGTTAACATATCTGCAGTTTTCTGGTTCAATTGTTTTAATTGCAATTTAGCACAAGATAATTTATTTTATTCAAACAATTCAAATTTACTTTATCCAAATGTCTTGCACTTAATATGCAATTCCAGGCTAATTGCTTTCTTTCTCGACTTGATTTTCTGTGTGTTATATTAATTAGAACATACAGTGCAGAACGAGGCCATTCGGCCCATCGAGTCTGCACCGACCCACTTAAGCCCTCACTTCCACCCTATCCCCGTAACCCAATAACCCCTCCTAACATTTTTTGGTCACTAAGGGCAATTTAGCATGGCCAATCCACCTAACCTGCACATCTTTGGACTGTGGGAGGAAACCGGAGCACACGGAGGAAACCCACGCAGACACGGGGAGAATGTGCAGACTCCGCACAGACAGTGACCAAAGCTAGGAATTGAACCTGGGACTCTGGCGCTGTGAAGCCATAGTGCTATTCACTTGTGCTACCCTGTTGCCCCGAATTGCCATTTAAATTGATGAATTGAAATTTAACCACATGGAAATTTCTAGAAAAGAGACAATGGAAGCAAACCAGCCACAGCTATTGTAAATTCATTAAAAAATCAGCTTCTGTTTTGTGCCCTCAGTCCTGCCTGTTCTATTAGGATATGGTTTCTACCCGAAATATATGATGAGAAATAATGTTAGCAAAACCTATGCTTGAATTTAACGGGATTTTCTTCCCCTACAGTTTCCACCGTTAACAGCTACAAGTTGATGATGCCATCTGAGTGTGTTTCATGGCCACGAGTTTCCAGTATGCATCAATAGGATTCTCTCTCCGAAGACGGGAGGCTGTGTCAATCTCCGCCATGTAACAGGATTTCTGAGAATATTTTGCTTTTGCTTTTTTAACCAACGTGGGTGGAAGTAATTAAGGTAAAAATCAGCCAACTTCACCGTCATTGACCAAGTCAAATGTGTAATATTTAAAAAAAAAATCTAAGTACCCAATTCTTTTTCTTCTAATTAAGGGGCAATTTAGCATGGCCAATCCACCTACCCTGCACATCTTTGGGTTGTGCGGGCGAAACCCACGCAGACACGGGGAGAATGTGCAAACTCCACACAGACAGTGACCCAGAGCCGGGATCGAACCTGGGACCTCAGCGCTGTCCAAGATATATATTTCTTTCCATTTGTTGAGCTTAAAGTCCTTTCCAATTTGAACAACGCTACCAGTACTTTGTAAGCCCAAGGTCCTAGCAGTCAAACTGAAAAGCTAAAAGTTTGTGAATTAATTACATTTTTAAAAATGGAAACTATCTGAGCTAAATTATTCTTTTCTGAGATAAATTTTAAGTGGTGCAAAATAATAGTCAACTTGTTTATAAGCCTAAGAAATCGTAATGTAGCTGGAGACATTATTTGCCTCCGATTGAAGGCTTCCAAACTAATCATCATCAAGCTTTTATCTGAAACAAATCAATTGCATCTCACTCTTGCCGGCTCAATCACGCAACTGTAAGGTTTACAAGCTGATGCTACATTCTCCCAATGCCAAGTCCCTAAGGCACTTTACGTTTGTTGTTTGTGCTTTTCATAGAACATACAGTGCAGAAGGAGGCCATTCAGCCCATTGAGTCTGCAGCGACCCACTTAAGCCCTCAATTCCACCCTATCCCCGTAACCCAGAAACCCCTTCTAACCTTTTTGGACACTAAGGGCAATTTAGCATGTCCAATCCACCTAACCTGCACGTCTTTGGACTGTGGGAGGAAACCGGAGCACCCGGAGGAAACCCACACAGACACGGGGAGAACATGCAGACTCCGCACAGACCGTGACCCAGCAGGGAATCAAACCTGGGACCCAGGCACTGTGAAGCCACAGTCTTTTTTTTTTTATAAATTTAGAGTACCCAATTATTTTTTCCAATTAAGGGGCAATTTAGAGTGGTCAATCTACCTATCCTGCACATCTTTGGGTTGTGGGGGTGAAACCCACGCAGACACGGGGAGAATGTGCAAACTCCACACGGACAGTGACCCAGGGCCGGGATCGAACCTGGGACCTCAGCGCTGTCCAAGATATATATTTCTTTCCATTTGTTGAGCTTAAAGTCCTTTCCAATTTGAATAACGCTACCAGTACTTTGTAAGCCCAAGGTCCTAGCAGCCAAACTGAAAAGCTAAAAGTTTGTGAATTAATTACATTTTTAAAAATGGAAACTATCTGAGCTAAATTATTCTTTTCTGAGATAAATTTTAAGTGGTGCAAAATAATAGTCAACTTGTTTATAAGCCTAAGAAATCATAATGTAGCTGGAGACATTATTTGCCTCCGATTGAAGGCTTCCAAACTAATCATCATCAAGCTTTTATCTGAAACAAATCAATTACATCTCACTCTTGCCGGCTCGATCACGCAACTGTAAGGTTTACAAGCTGATGCTACATTCTCCCAATGCCAAGTCCCTAAGGCACTTTACATTTGTTGTTTGTGCTTTTCATAGAACATACAGTGCAGAAGGAGGCCATTCAGCCCATTGAGTCTGCAGCGACCCACTTAAGCCCTCAATTCCACCCTATCCCCGTAACCCAGAAACCCCTTCTAACCTTTTTGGACACTAAGGGCAATTTAGCATGTCCAATCCACCTAACCTGCACGTCTTTGGACTGTGGGAGGAAACCGGAGCACCCGGAGGAAACCCACACAGACACGGGGAGAACATGCAGACTCTGCACAGACCGTGACCCAGCAGGGAATCAAACCTGGGACCCAGGCACTGTGAAGCCACAGTCTTAACCAGTGTGCGCTACCGTGCTGCCCTGTGTCATCTGCTAAGTGTCTGTAGCTTCAGCATCTCTTTAGGCAGTATTGAAAGAAAATAGCCATCAGTGATAGGTGTACTGTAACTTGAGCGACACTCTGACTAAAAGGGTTAAATTCTGAGGGCAGGCTGCATAGACTAGGCTTGTATACTCTTTTGAGTTTAGAAGATTAAAGCGCAATTGAGTTGTGGTGTTTAAATTATAGATCGAGTGAAACTGTTTACCTCTGGTGGGGAAGTCCAGAACAAATCCGAGCTGGGCAGTTCGGGGTGAAATCAGGAAGCACGTCTTCATGCAAAGAGTAGTGGAAATCCCTGCCCCATCACCTTGCACCGGTCCTCCCTTGACTCCCAGGTTAAAACAAAAAGTTGAAGCTTGAAGTCAATTGAAAATCTTAGAACTGAGATTGATAACACCCCTATTTAGCAAAGCTACAGAGCCAAGGCAGATCAATGGGAATTGAGAAACAGATCAGTGCTGACCTAATTGAACGGCTTAACAGGAGTTGAAAGGCCTCCTCCTGACCTATATTCCGAACTAAAGGCTCCAAGCAATACAAATGCTTCATGCCAGCTTTTTGTTGGGAATACTCTTTATATTCTTGTTTTTTTTGTTGCAGCTGTGAACCTGCAGAAAGCTTCTGGTACAATGAGTAACAGAAGGAAGCGCACAGCCCCAGTGCGGGTAGATGAGGAAACAAAGAAAAAGCTGAGCTGGAACATGTGCGAAGACTTGAAGGAGCCGCATCCACTTGTACCACCACCCGACAGCAATAATCCTTCGGCTATGGGCACGAGTTTCTCAGGACAAGTAGGACAGGTAGACCCACTGCTGGATAGCAGTCCGGAACTGGACGAAACATTGATTGTTGTTGAGGATGGAGAAAGTCCTCTTCCATCAACTGCTATCACCCAACTCCTTGTAGTCTCCCAAAGCCACGCGAATGAAGAGTGGCGAGCGCTGCTGGACGAATTCACCCTTCAACTTCCATCAGGGCAAATGTTTCCAGAGAAGCTTTGTTCTCTTAGTATATACTTAATGAAGAGCAGTGCTGATGATCAGCTGCAAGTTTCAGTCAGGAGGAAAGGTGACGATTTTGAGAGTGATGGCCGTGAAGAATTTGTGAGCTCTGTGAGAACTTCACTCAGTTATAAGATGCTGGAGGATATAATTTGGCTTCAGAAAAAGAACATACTTGGATTGTTCCAAAAGGACATCGAAGACTGTCAAACACTGAAGGTATTTAGCTATTCCAATAAGATATTGATTCTTCCAATAAAATGTTGTCCATTGCAATGACCATTGAGTCTTCCTGATTGGGCACGTGTTTTTGTTTTCACCTTTCCTGTTGGTGATTTTCTAGTTTGGCTACTCGCCAATTACCAATAAAGGCTGAGGCAGGAAACTCTCAAAGTGAATGGAAGTGAATCTTTTTTTCTCACTGACATCTGATTTACTCAGTATCTTGTTGCTCGTTATGCTTTCCTTAATTTGCTCTGTTTTAATTATCTTTGCTTAAGAGTCGCCAGGTATCTTTCTGATACCACCACAAGGTTCAAAACCGAATACTGATCAATGACTCGATACACCAGTTAGTAAATTTGAAATCAATGCACATTTATTTACACACACAGTCCATTATTACTCATGCACAAACTCTACTCACTAAACTACAACTACTACTAAAAACCCATACTTAGCTTCGGGCACCCACTCAGTCAGGGGAACAATGGCCATTGTCCGGTTCTGAGGCTGCTGGCTTCGAACTGGTATAGAATAGTAGCTAGGAGCGCCTATCTCGTAGCGTGCATTGACCTTAGAGTTACTTGGCTGGTGCTTGGCGGGCCTCTCGTCGCTGAGAGCCAAATGCCAAGATGAAGAAGAAGAAGAGTTCTAAGAGTTTAAGAGCGCTCTGACCTTGGGGACTCCTCTTTATACCCCAAAGGGTTTCGCGCCTTTCTGGGCGGATCCTGGACTTGGTCCAAATTAATTGGACCATGTCCCAATCATTTGTTATTGATTCTCTCCAATAAAGGGGTCGTTCCTCGATTGCTGGGCGGGCCCTAGTTAACCGTTGGCTTGCCTTTGTTTTAGTCTCCACTGGCGCCGGGGAGTCTGCCCTGGTACCGATTGTTTAAATGTTTCTCTTTTGTCCCCGGAGATAGCTCATTGCTATGCTAATGGCTTATAGTATCAGTTCTGTCTGGGCTCTGCAAGTTCCAATCCACGGGCAAACCTTGCACCTGCTTGTTTTCCTAGTACTGTCCATTTTTCCCTGTACTCTTTGCAAATGTCCATTTTGAAATCGGGACGTGGCCACCCCAGTTGGCTACAATCTCCGCCATGGATAAACATCCAGTCAGAAAGTTGAAATTAGGCACCGGACTGATCCACATTTGAAGCTGAAAAATCAGGGGTGGCTAACAGCCACTAGAGGTTGCATCAGATGGAGGTACAATCCAGTTCACTCACACCAGTCCATAATTAATAATAATCTTTATTATTGTCGCAAGTATGCTTTCATTAACACTGCAATGAAGCTACTGTGAAAATCCCCACCTGTTTGGATACGCTGAGAGAGAATTCAGAATCTCCTAACAAGCCCGTCTTTCAGGACTTGTGGGAGGAAACCCACGCAGACATGGGGAGAATGTGCATACTCCGCATAGACAGTGAATCCAAGCCCGGAATCAAACCTGGGACCCTGGTACTGTGAAGCAACAGTGCTAACCACTGTGCTACTATGCCAGCCCATACCACTGACTGCTATCTGTATTGGTAAAGGTGTTGAATGCTGTTACTATGGACCTGGGTTCAATTCCAGCCTCCGGCGACTGTGTGGAGTTTGCACATCCTCCCCATTTCTGCGTGGGTTTCTTCCAGATGCTCTGATGTTTCCTCCCACAGTCCAAAGATGTGCAGGTTAGGTGGATTGGCCATGCTAAATTACCGCTTAGTGTCCAAAAGGTTAGGTGGGTTTACTAGGTTATGGGGATATGGTGGGGACTTGGGCCTAGGTAGAGTGCTCTGTCCAGGGATTGGTGCAGACTAGATGGGCTGAATGGCCTCCTGCACGAGATTAATTCTATAATCTATAGGAGCCAATTAGAAAGGCGCTTTTAATTTATTAATTTATTAATTATTTTAATCAGTTCAAATGTACTGATTTAAAAAGTTCTACCTATTTCACACAAAGAGAAATAGTTCAAAGGTTCAAATCAGCTTTTCAAGCATCCAAAAGCAAAAGAGGTCATTACTTTGCAGAAGCCTGATGGACAGATTTCTGCCACCATCACTGGCCCTCACTTCCTGCTGTTCGTTGGGACAGACAACGAGCTATATTCCTTTGGTGCAAACAATTAAATCATTGAAAATATGGTTTCAAGCATTTGTTAATCTCAGCAGTGTGTAGAAGTACTACAGAGAGAAGTGTGTACACTGATGGGACAGTTCACAATGGCACTATCTACAGTGTGGAGCTAGTGACATATCATCTAATTAACAATGTATGCCTGAATGATATATCTGATCTCAGACAACCTTCTGAGCCAGTTTTGCTGTGCTTTGATTCATGCTTCTCATAACCAAACTTGCATCAAATTTCAATTCTCTATAAACCCTGTGCTCACTGACCTACATTGGTTCCTAGTTTGACAATGCCTTCATTTTAAAATTCTCACCCTTTGTTTTCAGATCTCTCCATTGCTTCGCCCCCTCCCTACCACTGTAACCTCCTCCAACTCTCTGCACTTCTTCTCTAATCCTGGCCTCTTGTACACGTCCGGTTTTCATTGCTCCACCATTGACAGCTATGCTTTCAGCTGTCTAGGCCCTCCTAAAACTCTCCACCTAGCCATCCGATCTTAAAAACCATTTGAGCATTCCTAATAACTAATGCAAATTTTATTTGGTAATGTTCCTGTGAAGTGTCTTTGAGCTCTTTTCTAACGTGAAGTACTAAGATCACAGGGACAGACCACTCAGCCTCTACAAGCCCATGTTGGTGTTTTTGTACAACGCGAGTCTCCTCCCAATCTTGTTCGTTCTAATGCTATCAACATATTCTATTCTTTTTTCCCTGGTGTACTTTGCTGGTGTGGTGGTGTGTTACAGTTCATTCGGGGAGTCAGAGTTGCTGTGGCAACCTGCACCTTTCCATGCACAGTGTAGACTGGATAGTGATAATAGAGGCGCCCACCCTTCTTTCCATCACTTGGCTGACCAGGAATCTCTCTCACTCTGACCACTTGCCATTTGTGTTCGCTAGAAAGATTTTCAGGTTGACCCTCAACTCTGTTTGGTCACCTTCCTTGGCCATCAAGTCCTGGGGTGGGACTTGAACCTGAAGTTTCTGGCTCAGAGGCAAGGACCCTCTGCTACATAAAACATAGAACAGTACTGCACAGAACAGGCCCTTCGGCCCTCGATGTTGTGCCGAGCAATGATCACCCTACTCAAACCCACGTATCCACCCTATACTCATAACCCAACAACCCCCCCCTTAACCTTACTTTTTAAGGACACTACGGGCAATTTATCATGGCCAATCCACCTAACCCGCACATCTTTGGACTGTGGGAGGAAACCGGAGCACCCGGAGGAAACCCACGCACACACGGGGAGAACGTGCAGACTCCGCACAGACAGTGACCCAGCCGGGAATCGAACCTGGGACCCTGGAGCTGTGAAGCATTTATGCTAACCACCATGCTACCGTGCTGACCTCCTTATTTGTACTTTTCTAGCTTTCCTTAAATGCATCTCTGCTATTCTGAACTACTCCTTGGGAGCGAGTTCCACATTCTCACCACTCATTGGGTCCAAAGTTTTTTCTGAATTCACTCTTTATCCCTGAGGGCACCATATACAAATTGTCCTTTAACTGTTAGATTCTGCACAAGCGTTACGCAGATTCCCAGCCCAACTTCCTGATCCATGGGCTGGCTCCAGTCACATCTTGTCTTCAGTTTGCACCCTGCCCAGCTTGCTCTTGGTTACAAGCAATTCTCCTGATGAGATACATTTAGTCCTTCTCAAAAGTGCAATTAGTTCCGACAACTACACTGCGTTAACTTGTATATAACTATATAATAAACTGAAAATTTCAACAATTGGAGATATTAGCGGGGTGGAACAATGCTGATCATGTTGTCTCAAGCACAGACTAGAAATATAGTAAGAAAGAAACACTTGCAACTTATGTTACTCTTTCCATAATCTCAGGCAGCCCCAATCGTTTTGCAAATTGTTTATATCAGTCTCGTAGAACATACAGTGCAGAAGGAAGCCATTCGGCCCATCGAGTCTGCACCAACCCACTTAAGCCCTCACTTCCACCCTATCCCATAACCCAATAACCCGTCCTAACCTTTTTGGACACCAAGGGCAATCTAGCATGGCCAATCCGCCTAACCTGCATGTCTTTGGACTGTGGGAGGAACCCGGAGCACCCGGAGGAAACCCACACAGACACGGGGAGAATGTGCAGACTCCGCACAGAGTGACCCAGCGGGTAATCGAACCTGGGACCCTGGCACTGTGAAGCCACAGTGCTAGCCACTTGTGTTACCGTTTATCCTTTCCAAGGTCCTGACCTCCATCCTAAAGCATGGTGCCCAGAAGTGGACCCAACACTCCAGCTGGGGCTGAACCAGTGATCAATAAAGTTTTTTAAAGAAAGACTTGTGCAGTAATTCTTCACTTCACGTTGTAGTTGAGTTCTTGAAAAGTGCAACTTTAAATGAAACATTAGGTGGATAAGATTTTCCCATTATCATCAATTGAAAAGTTAGATTCTGGAGGGCACTTCCTGTCGAAGGGGGAAAAGAGCAGTGAAACATTATAGCCTATAAGGAACACTGTTGCTAAATTCCTACATTCACAAAAGATATAACTTGGTTCATCACTAGTTGCTCTCCGCAGTGCAAAGCGATGTTAAAGCGAAGCTCCCATTAGCTGACCGACACTAAATTGTAACGACTAATGGGGAGCAACTTAGCGATGACTTGTATGTGGTGCCTTTCATGACCACTTGATGTCTCAAAGTGCTTTGCCACCAAGAAAGTAATTTGTCTTCGTCAAATGTAGTAATTGTTGTAATGTCAGAAACGTGGTTGCTAATTTATGAAAAGCATGCTCCCATCTTTGCTGACCAGATAATTTGTTCTTGTGCTGTTGATTGAGGAATTAATATTGGTGAGCAGACTGAGACATTCTCCTCTTCAACTTGATGTCGATGGTACCTTTCATTTGAAAGAAGACACCTTAACAGTGCAGTGCTTCCTCACTACCGCACAACCTTGATCTTTGTATTCAAGCTCTGGGGTGGAACTCTGAGATGAGAGTGCTACCAACTGAACCGTGACTGATACTTGAATTGATATTATATTGACAATGTCTTGCGTGTTTATTTTAACTGTGTCGACGAACCTTTTTGTTTTGTTCTGTAGATCGGTATATATCTTCTTGAGTCTGGTTTAGGAAAACCAGAGTTCCTTAGTGAAGGAAGCTGCAGGATCAGAAAGACAAATGCACTGATGCAGAAACTCATGGAATATATTCATGACTTAGCAGTTCCAGGTACAATTCTCAAAGTAAAGGTAAAACAGAATCAGGCTGGTTTGAGAACTGTTGCAGTCAGATTATTTTGTAATTCAGTTCCTTATTTTCCCCCCCTCGCAGTAATACCAGCGGCTACATCTTTCTTCACAGTTTATCCCATATCCTGGGGTCAATGATGCCATGCTTGATGCTCCTAGAATTGATGTCCATCAGGAAGGAAGAACTTGCATTTCTCGAGCAGCGTTTCCCTGACCTCTGGATGTCACAAAATGTCTCGCAGTCAATGACGTACTTCTGAAATGCGGGCACTGTTGTAATACAAGACATGTGGCAGCCAAACTGTTCCCTGGAGGCCCAGCAAACGTCGGTGATGATCATCCGATGTTTTGCTCTTTTGTAGCGTTGCTCAAGGAAAAAATGTTATCCAGGACGCAGGAGATGACGTGCCTGTTTTTCTTTAAAATAATGCTTTGTCTTGGTTTTTTTTACACACTTGGGAGAGCAGACAGGACCTCGGTTTAATGTCTCATCCAAAGGATGGCATGTCTGACAGTGCAGCATTCCCTCAGTACTGCACTGGCGCAGCAGCATGAATTTCCATGCTCAAATCTATGAGTGGGGTTTGAATCCTTGACCTTGTGACGCAAAAGTGAGAATGCAACACTCTGAGCCACAGCCGACACCGCTGCTGTGAATTACTTGTAGACGTCTACCAGGAACCCGTCTAGTCCTGGTCCTTTCCTGACTGCATGGAATTAATGCCTTCCATGATCTTTTCCAGCCCGAGCGGTGCTTCCAGTCCCTGTCTCCTGTCCACAACTGGTATATCCAGCCCATTGAGGAACTGTTTCATCCTCCAGTCCACCTCCAGGGGCTCTGAGGTGTACAGTCTCCGGTAAAAGTTTACAAAGGCCTCGTTCATCTCATTTGGGGCTGTGACCATCCTAATGCTCCCATCCTTTACCTTTGTTGTCTCTCTTGAGGCAGTCTGTTTCCTTAGCTGGTGTGCCAGCAGGCAGCTGGCTTTGTTACTTCCAATATGGAGTTGAACAGCTGCTGCCTAGCCGCCCTTTCCTTCCTATCCCTCAGCCTCAGTCAGACTTTCTCTCTCAAACATGTCTCTTGCAGGAAGGCTGCGTTCACCCTCAGGCTTTAAGATGGGCGAAGACTCTGTATCGTTTCACCGGTCCATTGAGACCCCTCGCATTCCAGGTGACCCACACCCTTCCCTCCTGTGGGGTAAGCAATGCTTATCTCATGGACATGTCCCTGCACGCCAGGTTTTCCCTGTGTTTGTGGGCCCTCCCAAGATGACCGCTGTCACCTTTCATTCTCTAGCCATCTCCACATGCGACCTGCTGTAACCAGCCTTCTACCCGTGTACTTCCTTACAACTCCTGTTTCCTTGCCTGTCGCCTTTTGTGCCCCCCCCCCCCGACCTTGCCAGGCGTTCCCTCCCAGGACGTTCTCTGCAACCCCCCCCCTCCCACTTTTACATCTGTACACCAGCTTCCCACTCTCCACTAGAACCGCATTTCCATTTTTACCTCCCTGTCAGATTCTCCCCCACATCCCCAAGTACAGATACCCCTCTTCCCCCCCCCCCCCCCCCCCCCCCCCCGAATCATTAAAGTCTACGTTTAGTTTGTTGTCTTTCATTGTTGTTTCCTGAGCTTGTTCTTCCAAATGAACTTGTTTGCCTCCGGGGAGTTAAAAGTAATGTTCCTTACCATCGGTCTGTGACCCATAGTCTGGTTGGGTACAGCATGCCAAACCACACCTTACTCTTGAACAGTGTGGTTTTGTCTCCATTAAATTCTGTTCGGTGCTTGGCCAGGCCCACTCCAATGTCTTGGTACAAGCGGGTGGTGTGTCCTTCCCACTTGCATGACCATGTTTCTTTCGCCCACTTCAGGATCTGCTCTTTTTCCTGGAATCTATGGAGCCTCACTATCATTGCCCATGGTGGGTTTGCCGAGGCTGACAGAGCGACCTGTGGGCCCTGTCCACCTCTGGGGGATTGGCGAAGCCTTCCTCACCGACCAGCTTTACGAGCATCGATGCTACATACTCTGTTGGGTTCCTCCCTTCTGTGCCCTCCAGTAGCCCGACGATCCCCAGGTTTTGCCGAAGGGACCTTGATGGGTCTCTGTGTATTTGGAACCCTGGATATGCGTTATCCCTTCTTAGTTCTCAAATAACAGAGATTCCAGACTGTACTTTTTGGCAAAGTTTATTTGTCAGCTTTTAGTGCTACTGGTAAGCTCAATTTCAGTACAACATGTTGGAAAGTTCCAATTAGCCCTGCAGCAAGCCAGTCAGATTGATTGTCTTTAGCAAATACAGTAGTTGAATTCAAAATACAACATTATATTTCTTGGTAATTTCTTCAAATCAAGATGCATAGTACAAAAACGACGGAGTGATTTAAAACAAAAGAAAATGGCAATTTTGAAAAGCAAGCAGAATAGGTTTCAGAAAATAGGTTAGAGTGATTCCGGAATGAGTTTTCTCATCCCGCCAGCTGATCTTTTAAGGAGATCACAATCTTAAAGCTTCACCCTCTTTACAGCTGTGATTGGCTTTAACTAATTTACAATTCACTCAATTCGGCCAAACTCTGTCAATTTAAGAGATAAATGATTTGGGGTAATTTTCCATAACATTGTCTGAGCGAAACACATTTCCCACCAGGACTTATCACCATGGACTGACTGTTCGTTACCATGGAAACGGAACTGGGACCTCATCCCGGTTCTCTAACACAAAGCGTCTTTCTGTTATTTGACCTTGCAGTCCCTAGCAGTTTGCATAACTTGCAAAATGTGAAAATTAAGTCTTGTCTGATCAATTCCCACCATTCAGCTTTTATCACTCTCATGGTTAATATGATTTAATTAATTATTCTTAATGATTTTTTCATTAAACCTTTTATCTATCTTATCTATAGCTAACTCAAAAGGTTGATTTCTATCAGACCTGTTTGCTTGGTCATTGACCTTTCCCTTCAGTACGTTCTGAGTTGTGACCAGTGTTGCCACCTCGGCTTCGAGTGAGGCGATCCGCTCTCCCTGGTCCGTGGCAGCTTTTTCAAGGTTCCGCATCATTGCCTCTTAGACCCCCAGTCTCCACTCCACTTTGACCATTGCCTCCTTTATGGGGGCCATCGTGGCCTCTACTGCTGACCCCACCGCCGCAATTAGGTCCTTTTTCATTGCGTCCCTGTGCCTCTGGAGTATTGTTGTGATGAACTCCATCAGGTTCTCCATCTTGGCCTGGGCCATGTTGGGGCCGCCATGGTGGGTTCTCGGCCGTCACGCGTGTCTCCCCGTTCAGAGGTCAAGATTTTCCTCTTGCTGCTCTTGTTGTTTTTGCGGCCTGATTTCTGGCTCGTCCGCATCCTGGTTGATACAGTGGTGGTAATTTAGGGAACTTTTTGCACTTTTTGTGCCTGTCTGGCCGGGTTGAAAGGTCTAATTCAAAGTTTCTAGGCAAGTGCCACCTTTCGTGTGACCATTCAGCTTATGGCCGCCACCGGAAGTCTGAATTTTGGAAGATCATAACCTGTCTCTGTAGCCACCTCTTTTAGATCCTAGTATACAGGTGATGGTGATTTAATTTCCTTCTTCCCTTTCACCTCTTGATTTTCAAATGTCTTTGAGAAGTTTTCTAAGTCTTCTGCAGTGAAGGCAGACCCAAAATACCTGTCCAGTGCTTTTGCCATTTTGATTTTCATTATGAATTCCCCAGGTTCGCACTCACATTTGTTATTCTTTTCTTTTTTAAGTATTTGTAGAAGCTCTTACTATCTGTTTTTATGCTGCTTGCTTTCTTTCATACTTTTCTTTCTCCCTCTTTTTTTTTAGTTCTTTGGTGTTTCTTAAAACCTGTCCAATCTACTGACCTACCACTAAACTTCACAAAATTTTACTGTGTTTCTTTCAATTTGATACTGTCCTTAAGTTCCTTATTGAGCCACGGATGATGCATCCTTCCCAAAGAGCATTTCTTTCTCACTGGGATAAATCTTTGCTGAGTGTTATTAACTCCTTAAAAGTCTGCCACTGTCTTCCCTTCTAATCTATTTGCCCAGTTCACTTTAGTCGACTATCCCTCAACGTCCTTATAAATTACCTTAATTTAGGTTTAAAACAATAGTCTTTAACCCACACCTCACCTTCAACCTGAATATGAAATTCTATAGTTTTTCTGATTGCTGTCACCTCGTGGTTCCTTTACCATGAGATTGTTGATTAATCCGATCTAATTGCACATTGCCAGGTGAGGAATAGCCTGCTCCATGGTTGGCCGTAGAAAGTACTATTCTAAGAAATTGTGCCACACTATGAACTAATTTTCCGTGCCACCCTTGTCAATCTGACCCGCCCAATCTGCATGAAGATTAAAGTCCCCCATGATTATTGCAAAAAAATAGAAAATGCTGGGTAAACTCAACAGGTGTGGCAGCATTCGTGGGGAGAGGTTGATTTAACGTTTCTACAAACAAAAAGGGGGTGGGGATCAGGATGGAGGGGAGTGGTTACAGTCTTTTGTTGTTTTTAGTTTCCTTGGCGTGCCCCAACAGAACTCCACCCCTCATCCACCTGTCCTTTGTTTTTCAGTTTTGCTTTCACTGACCGTTGGTACCTATTACCACATTCTGCTATCTTATCTTTATGCTGCTATTAGCACTTTTTTAGTCCTTAATACTACCATTAACATTCCCTTTGTCTTATGTCTATTACATATTTGTCAACCTCTCCTTAGCTTTGGTCTATCCCTGACCTATTCTGCCCCACTTTTTCCACTATCCTCTCCAACTACATACTTCATTACATTTCTATCCCTCTTCAGTCCTGTAGAAGGGCCATACAGACTCAAACCATTAGCTCTGTTTCTCCACAGATGCTGCCAGACCTGCTGAGTTTATTCAACATTTTCTGTTTTTATTTCAGTTTTCCAGCATCCGCACTATTTGGTTTTACATAATTATTTCAGTACCTTATACGGCCCATTTATTTCTCCCTTTATACTCTGTACTGCAGTATGACTAGTTAGGGGCCGATGAACTACTCCCACAAGTGGCCTATTAATGTCTCACAGATTTGTGTTTCTTGCACCCTCCATCCTGATTCTTGTCTTAGTCATTAAAACTGTCAAATGCAAATAATTTGACTTTTCTGGAGCCCAAAACCAATGGACTTTGTGGTAATGGCATGGATTTTAAGTAACGCACTGACCTTGCATCCAGATTTTCACCAGTTCCGCCAACTCCAGCACAAACACATCTTCCCCTCACTCTCCCTGTCAGTTAGCAGGATCCATTCTCTCTGGGATATCCTGGTCCACTCCTCCGTTACCCCAGACACCACGTCCTCTTCCCGTGGCACTTTCCCATGCAATCACAGAAGGTGCAACACCTGGCTCTTTACCTCCTCCCTGCTTATCATCCAAGGGCCAAAACACATTTTTCAGATGAAGCAAACTCGATGGGCTGAATGGCCTCCTTTGCACTGTATGTTCTATAATACATTGTCTCGTCTCCCCCCACCCCACCCCACTTGGGTCATCTGTTCCAGGTTCCTAGTTGCCCTTTGACTCACTGCTTATCTTTGTTCTGCCTATAATGCATTGTGATCTTTTAATGTGCCACTATCAGCACTCTTCTTAGTCATTATCGCCAATATTTACATTCTATTCTTATTGCCCATGACAATTTTGTAAATCTTCATCTATCGCTGCCCCCTATCCAGCCCCATTGCTACACAACCCTTCCCTTCACAACAGTATAAATCTCTTCCTGTTTCCAGTTTTCTCCAGCTTTGACAAAGAGTCATCCAGATTTGAAATGTTAGCTCCGTTCTCTCTCCACAGATGCTGTCAGACCTGCTGAGATTGCCCAGTATTTTGTTTCTGTTTCACATTCCAGCATCTGCAGTATCTTATTTTACCTTGCTGAGGCCTTCGTTTCTATACTGACAGCCTGCAGACCTCCAGGCGAGAACATGACTTTTCCCCCTGTGCCCAGTTGCCCAACACGGTATAAATAGGTTTGTTTTCCCCCCCCTCAGAGCAATGAGCTAGTTCATCCAATTTGAAAGAGAGATTTGCATATATCTGTAATCACGTTTTTAATGTACGAAACTAACCGAGGGTTCCAATTTGCATCCAGAAAGATCCCACAAACAGCAATGTGATAATGTCCAGATAATCTATTTTAGTGCTATTGTTTGAGGGATAAGAATAAACATTATCCACAATACTGAGGAGAATACACATGTTCTTTGAAATAGTGCCAGGTATCTATTACAACCACCTGAGAGGGAAGAGTGGGACCCAGTCTAATGCTGTCCTAAAGAAGGCATCATCGACAGTGCAGCTCTCTCTCTCTCTATCGTCTTGTGAGCACATTCATAGATTTCAATATGTCCCTGGAGTGTGACGCGAGCCCACAACCTCTGACTCCCACAGCTGATGAGAATAGTTCAAGCTGCTGTCTGCGCAAACCTACAAACTCCCCATGAAAAGGTTTAACTACCTCTTGAATAACACTGAAATCTTCGCCACCACTCCCTACTTGCAGACACTTTCAGACTTTCATTGTTCCTATTCGATGAACTACTCCCTTAGAGGAACAGGAATGAGCCATTTAGCCCCTCGAGGTTGCTCCACCATTCAGTCAGATTATGAGCAATTGTGAACTTGTTTACCAATTTGTGTCAATGCCCTCTTGCACTGCAGCCAAGGTTTAACCAGAATTAGTTTTCTGGTATATTTGTACATATTAACACAAGCATATGAAAGAACAAATAGAATCATAAATTGGTACAGCACGGAAGGAGGCCATTCAGCCCCTGGTGACCATGCTGGCTCTCTGCTAGTTTGCTGGCCTGTCCTTTTTCCAGTGCCCATTTATTCTCTTCTCGTTCAATTCCCCTAATGAAAAACATAATTTACTACATTGACGGCAGTGCATTCCAGGCCCTAATCACATGCTGTGTAAACAAACTTTTGCCTCGTGTCATCCTTGCTTCGTTTGCAAACGTCTTAAAGTAATGTCCTCTAGTTCTCGTCCCTTCTACCAGTGGAAAGTTTCTCCCCGTCTACCCTGTTTCGAGCCCTCATGACTTTGAACAGCCCATATTAACCTTCTCTATGGAGAACAACCTCGGCTTGTTCAATCTATCCTCTTTTGTGAAACGGCTCATTGCTGGAATAATTCTCGCAAACTTTTTCTGCATCCTCCTAAACCTTCACATGCTTCAAAAAGAGTGGTGACCAAAATTGAGCACAGTACTCCAGTTGAAGCCAAACCAGTGTTTTCGCAATGGTTCATCATAACTTCCTTCGTTTGTACTCCATACCTCTATTCATAAAGCCCAGAATTCTATATTCCTTTTTAACCACTTTTTCCCTCTGCCCTGCCAACTTCAACAATTTGTGCATATGCTCCCTCGGGTCTCTCTGTTCTTGCATCCCCTTTCGAATTTGTCCCCAGTAGATTATATTTCCTCTCCTTGTTCTTCCTACCAAAATGTATCACTTCACACAAATCTGTATTATATTTAATCTGCCACATGTCCACCTATTCGACCAGTTTGTTTGTGTCCTCTTGAGAAGTTTATCACTACCTGTTTTGTTATACTCTTGACGTAGCATAAGCTGCTTCCTTGATGTACACTCTGACAAAGGGAGGTTCAGACTTGGAGATAGCTTCAACACATTTTTTTTTAAAAAAATAATTTTTATTGAGAAATTTTGATTTTATACAACAATAATGCACCTTAGTAAAATACCGAAAATAACAATAATATTAACAATCATATACATTCACCTCATCCCCATGAACAACCCAGCATTTTAACAACAACGCAAATTAAAACACTATAAAGTTACAGAATAAACACTACAATAATGCCCCCCCCCCCCCCTCTACCCCCCGGGTTGCTGCTGCTATTGACCCAGTTACCTATCTCTGAGCCAGGAAGTCCAGAAAAGGCTGCCATCGTTTATAGAACCCTTGTATTGATCCTCTCAGGGCAAATTTGACCTTTTCCAATTTTATAAATCCCGCCATGTCACTGATCCAGGTCTCCACGCTTGGGGGCCTTGCATCCTTCCATTGTAACAGAATCCTTCGACGGGCTACTAGGGACGCAAAGGCCAGGACACCGGCCTCTTTCGCCTCCTGCACTCCCGGCTCCACCCCAACCCCAAAAATCGCGAGTCCCCACCCTGGTTTGACCCTGGATCCAACCACCCTCGACACCGTCCCCGCCACCCCCTTCCACCTTCCAGAATTCTTCCATTGCTGGGCATGCCCAGAACATATGGGCGTGGTTCGCAAGACTCCCCGAACACCTGGTGCACCTGTCCTCACCCCCGAAGAACCTACTCATCCTAGTCCCGGACATATGGGCCCGGTGCAGCACCTTAAATTGGATGAGACTAAGCCTCGCACATGAGGAGGAGGAGTTGACTCTCTCCACGGCCTCCGCCCAAGTCCCGTCCTCTATCTGCTCCCCGAGTTCCTCCTCCCATTTAGCCTTCAGCTCCCGCTTCAACACATTTATTAAACTGTTAACAAGTCTCCTACTTGGATTCGACTCTCCTGTTAATCCTGCTATAGCTACTCAGACTAACCAGTCTGCTACAATCCAGGTGGTAGGTGTGATGTGCTCAATCAACCCTATCTGTACTCACTAAGTGTCTCCACTGGAAAGAGGAAGATCATGTGTGCTGTGTTCTTGTATATGGGTTGGTGTAATGTCCCCCCTGTGGTAGTGTCACCTCTGTGTGTGTCTTGAATGCCCATTGGTCGTGTCCTATCTTATTGGCCGTTTGGTTGAATGTCTGTGTGTCATGTCTCTGGTGCTCCCTCCATTGTCTATCTAGTCTACTTGTATTTACATTAACCCCTTCTGTATTTACAGTGATGCATATCACCACACTACCCTCCCGACTGTTCATAATTTTTCAGGTTTTGCGTCGTCTTCAAAAGTTTAGACTCTCCCTGTACTCCAAAGTCACGGTCATTATTAAAGATCAAGAAAAACAGTACTCTTAGTACTGACCCTTGCGGAGCCCCACAAAATGCCCCCTTCCAGTCTGAAAGACAACTAAGTACCACCATACAAGCAAAATACTGCCAATGTTGCAATCAGAAACAAGTACAGAGGAAGCTGGAAAAACTCAGCCTCTATCAGGAGAGAAACTGCCCATCACCACTACTTTCTGTTCCCTTTCGCTCAGCCAACTTCATATCCAAGCTGCCCCTTTTAAATCGTGGGCTTCAACTTTCCTGATGAGCCTGTTATTTGGCATTTTATCAAACATGAATGAATCTGCAAAGCCACGTTAATTCTCTCAAATAACACTCATTTTCTGTAATTTTAGAAGTCTCAAATATCACAGAAGAAGCTGATAAAGAGCGGGAAAGAGAGAACGTTGAAGAGCTTTATGATTTTGTGCGGCATACACATCAGCAGGAAGCTCTGCACATTGAGAATGTTCAGCACCCCCTGCTTATCCCGACACTCAGACTGTATCAATGCCAGGCTGTCAGTTGGATGCTTCAGAGAGAGGAGTACAGTGCTGGCTGCTCCTCAAGCAGTAAGTTTGAACCGGAAGCCGGTGAACATAAGCCTTTTGCCTAAATGCCATTTTTGGACTGAAGGCACATCTCCTTCTGAGAGTGAAAATTATTTAGCTTTCCTATGGTAATTTTTACTGTTTTTCTAAACTTGATGGTTTGAAACGTATTTTAAAATGGACAAATTTTGACCATCATCCAGACTCGAAACGTTGGCTCCTTTTCTCTCCACAGTTGCTGTCAGACCTGCTGAGGTGGTCGAGCATTTTCTGTTTTTGTTTTAAAATTGGAAGTGTTGAGGTGGTTATACCATTTTGTCAGAGAGTTGAGGTGCTTCCTACTTGCCTATAGGTAATCTTGCAACCTAATGCCCTAACAGGTTAAGCTCTACTCACTAATCAAGCAGCAGGAAGGTATTGGTGCTCTGTGCTATGAAGCAGTATGATCTTTACCTGGCCAACCTCCAGCAGGGTCTCTCAGTACAGTTTGGGGGTCATCTGGCCCACCTGGTTTCACTTTCCTTAGTCTGATCCTGTCAACATAATTTTCTATTGTTTTTTCTCTCTCGTGTGCTTATCTATCTTTCCCTTAAATGCTGTTGACCTCAACTGGTCCATGAGGTAGCAAGTTCCACTCTCTGAATAAAGATGTTTCCTGGAATCACGATTGGATTGTCTTAAATTTATGGACTCGAGTGGAACAACATCTATGTCTACCATATCAAACCCCTTCAAAATTTCAAAGATCGTTACCATGTCACTTCTCTAACTTTAATTTCCTATAGAAAAGAACCAAGCCTGTTCTGTCTTTCCTTTTTTTAAATAAATTTAGATTGCCCGATTACTTTTTCCAATTAAGGGGCAATTTAGCGTGGCCAATCCACCTACTCTGCACAATTTTGGGTTGTGGGGGCGAAACCCACGCAGACACGGGGAGAATGTGCAAACTCCACACGGACAGTGACCCAGAGCCGGGATCGAACCTGGGACCACTAGGCCACTGTGCTGCCCTCTGTTCCGTCTTTCCTAATAACAGGACTGAGAAGTTATAACTATCATCCTTGTAAATCATTATTTGCATCACCTTCAAAGAGTGAATCCATGAAATGCCAAGTCTTTTGCTATTTGCAGTTATACAGATGTATATTTTTCCCCTGGTTACAAAACCATGTATCATTTATGGAGTAACAACGGAAAATATTGGAAGCATTCAGCAGATAGTGTTTGTGGGGAGGGAAACAGAATTGATGTTTCAGGCTCATGAGTTTTCATCAGAACAGGCCATGCAGACTCTGCCGACAATTGTTACAGTGGAGAAAGTAGTTTAGTCCCTTTGTCTGAATTAGGGTGATTGGCAACTTGTACTTAGGGATATGCTTGGTCTGGTACTCCGGTTTTGTAAATTTGGGACCCATGCACTCGAGTTCCCTCCTCCACGTCTCCCCAGTTGTGATGAATAAACCAGGGATGAGAAATTTTAATACCAGGAAAGGCTGCCACCGCCTAAAGAACCCTCGCACCGACCTTCTCAGGGTGAATTTCACCCTCTCCAACTTGATGAACCGCGCCATATCATTGATCCAGGCCTCCACGCTTGGGGGCCTCGCATCCTTCCACTGAAGTAAAATCCTACGCCGGGCTACTAGGGATGCAAAGGCTAGAACACCGCCTCCCGCAGCTCCCGGCTCCGCTGCTACCCCAAATATCGCGAGTCCCCAGCCTGGCTCAACCCTGGATCCTGCCACCCTCGACACTGTGCTTGCTACCCCCCTTTCAAAAGTCCCCCAATGCTGGGCATGCCCAGAACATATGGGCATGCTTCGCTGGGCTCCCCGAGCACCTAGCACACCTGTCTTCGCCCCCGAAGAACCTGCTCATCCTCGTCCCGGTCATATGAGCCCTATGTAGCAACTTGAACTGTATGGGCTAAGCCTCGCACAAGAAGAGGAGGAATTCACCCTTTCCAGGGCATCCACCCACGTCCCCTCCTCAACCTCCTCACCCAGCTCCTCTTCCCATTTACCCTTCAGCTCCTCCACGGGGGCCTCGTCTACCTCCTGCATTACGTGGTTTACGTCTGAAATCCTCCCTCCTCCAACCCACACCCCCGAGAGCACCCTGTCCCGTACCCCACGTGGGGGCAACAGAGGGAACCCCTCCACCTGCCGCCTGGCAAACGCCCTAACCTGCATGTACCTAAACATGTTTCCCGGGGGAGCCCAAACTTCCCCTCTAACTCACCCAGGCTCGCGAACCTCCTATCCACAAACAGGTCCCTCAACCTCCTAATACCTACCCTGTGCCAGCCCAGAAACCCGCCATCGATGCTCCCTGGAACAAACCGGTGGTTCCCCCGTATCGGGGACTCCATCGAGCCCCCCACCTCCCCCCTATGCCGTCTCCATTGCCCCCAAATTTTGAGGGTAGCCACCACCACCGGGCTCGTGGTATACCTCGTTGGAGGGAGCGGCAACGGTGCTGTTACCAGCGCCTCCAGGCTCGCGTCCACACAGGACGCCATCTCCATCCTCTTCCATGCTGCCCCTTCCCCGTCCATTACCCACTTACGTACCATCGCTGAATTGGCAGCCCAATAGTACCCACAGAGGTTGGGCAGCGCCAGCCCCCCCCCCCCCCCCCCTATCCCTGCCCCGCTCCAAAAACACCCTTCTCACCCTCGGAGTTCCATGCGCCCATACAAATCCCGTAATACTCCTGTTAACTCTCCTAAAAAAGGCCTTCGGGATATGGATGGGAAGGCACTGGAACAGGAACCAAAACCTTGGGAGCACTGTCATCTTGACGGACTGCACCCTACCCCCAGCGACAGCGGTAACATATCCCACCTTTTAAACTCCTCCTCCATTTGCTCCACCACCCTTGTGAGGTTAAGCTTGTGCAGGGCCTCCTAGCCACCTGGACCCCCAAGTACCTAAAGCTCCTCCCTGCCTGCTTCAGTGGGAGCCTACCAGTCCCCTCTTCCTGATCCCCCGGGTGCACAACGAACAGCTCGCTCTTACCCAGGTTGAGCTTATACCCAGAAAAGCCCCCAAATTCGCTGAGAATCCTCATCACCGCCGGCATTCCCCCCACTGGATCCGCCACATACAGCAACAGGCCGTCCACATAAAGTGACACTCGATGCTCCTCCCCACCCCGCACCAGGCCGCTCCAGTTCCCTGACTCCCTCAACGCCCTGGCCAGGGGCTCAATTGCCAATGCAAAGAGCAAGGGGGACACCCCTGTCTCGTCCCCCGGTGCAGCCGAAAGTACTCCGACCTCCTATTCGTGGCTATACTCACCATTGGGGCCTCATAAAGCAGCCTCACCCAACGGACAAACCCCTCCCCAAACCCAAACCTTTCAAACACCTCCCACAGATACCCCCACTCAACCCTATCAAAGGCCTTCTCCGCCTCCCCTTCCACAGCCGGCATCATTATAACATTCAGAAGCCTTCGTATGTTGGTATTCAACTGCCTTCCCTTTACAAACCCTGTCTGGTTCTCGTGAATGACCCCCGGCACACAATCCTCTATCCTTGTAGCTAAAGTCTTTGCCAACAGCTTGGCATCTACATTTAGCAGCGAGATCGGCCTATATGACCCGCACTGCAGGGGGTCCTTGTCCCGCTTAAGGATCAAGGAACTCAGCGCCCGTGACATAGTTGGGGGCAAAGCCCACCCCTCCCTTGCCTCGTTAAAGGTCCGAACCAATAGGGGGCCCAACAGGTCCGCATACATTTTATAAAATTCGGCCGGAAATCCATCTGGTCCCGGCGCCTTCCCCGACTGCATGTTCCCTATCCCTTTAACCAGCTCCTCCAGCTTAATCGGCGCCCCCAGTCCCTCCACCTGCCCCGCCTCCACCTTCGGAAATCGCAGCTTGTCCAAGAAGCCCTCCCCCCCCCCCACCACCGGGAGTAGAAATTTTAATATTTAATAACCTTTATTGTCACAAGTAGGCTTACATTAACACTGCAATGAAGTTACTGTAAAAAGCCCTTAGTCGCCACATTCCGGCGCCTGTTCGGGTACACAGAGGGAGAATTCAGAATGTCCAATTCGCCTAATGACACGTCTTTCGGGACTGTGGGAGGAAACCGGAGCACCCGGAGGAAACCCACGCAGACACGGGGAGGACATGCAGACTCCGCACAGACAGTGACCCAAACGGGAATCGAACCTGGGACCCTGGAAATGGGAAGCAACAGTGCTAACCACTGTGCTACCATGTTGCCCACATTCTGAAGTTTTAAAAAATAAATTTAGAGTACCCAATTAATTGTTTTTCAATTAAGGGGCAATTTAGCATGGCCAATCCACCTACCCTGCACATCTTTGGGTTGTGAGGGCGAAACCTACGCAAACACGGGTAGAATGTGCAAACTCCACACGGACAGTGGCCCAGAGCCGGGATCGAACCTGGGACCTCGGCGCCGTGAAGCAGCAGGGCTAACCGACTGCGCCACCGTGCTGCCCCACATTCTGAAGTTTGGTGGATTTCTGACATAAACATATTGGAAATCTGCCATTTCAAATATAAATTCCAACCTTGGGGACTGGTATGAACTTAAAAAAGAAATCAATTCTGCTGTCAGTCAGTGTCAGCAGCATTATCTGATCCAAGCAGATAGTCTTGGTGCTCTGCTCATGAAACTGCATGGGTGTGCCCGGGAATCCAATCCAGCAGCAACCGTAAATCTTCAATGTCCCTCGTGATATTAGGAACCAGGCTGCCAAAACTTGGTTAGCTTCTGTTGACTGGCAGTTATTACCGTCTCCTTCTGTGCTGCATTCAAGGTGTGACTGGCACCAACATGTGTGCACACCAGAGATTCACATCCTGCAAGGTGTCAGGAGTATCGGGGTATGTTACACATCAATCCAGACACTATATGGGAAGGTTGAAAGTGTGGATTTTTAGTTGCAAGAATAGAAGTGAGATATCATTTACACTTACTGCCCACATAAACTGCAGTTGGAGGGCAGCTGATCCATCCTTTGTATTTCTTCACCTTTATTCTTTACCATTCAGCTCCACCATAATGTTCAATGTAATGATGCAGTTAAAAAAATTACAATTGTTTCCTTGCAGAAGATTCCCTCCACTTGTTATGGAAAGAAATCACCACAAAGGATGAGAAGAAATTATATTACAACCTGTACACTGGCTGGTGGGTATATTTTAATATCTGGAGCACATTTTGGTGCTAAAACCAAATTTGTAGGCCTCAGCGTGCTGGCAGTTGGGGTCAGGATTCAGAGTCCTTTTATGGTGGGTCTGATTACTATAACAAAGAAATCAGAGGTAGCAGTACATCCTCATCCAAGGTCCAATCGCCTTGTTCCCCAACTTTAGACTTCAGATCAGATTCCACCTTGTCTTGGTTCTTTATGTTACCAACAGCGTTGCTGTTTCTTGCTTCCCTCCTGTGTCTCATTTACTGTCCCTACTGTCTAGTCGCTCGGGAATCCAGTCCCTATCCAGAGGCTTCTAGTCGCTCAGGAATCCAGTCCCGATCCAGAGGCTTCTAGTCGCTCGGGAATCCAGTCCCTATCCAGAGACTTGAGAACATCATCTAGGTCGACCATCCCCCACTGCTGCACTGAGGGATGTTGTACTGTCAGAGGTGCTGCCTTTCAAGTGAGATTTTAATCCCAAAACCCTGACTGCCCTGTGGAGTGCACATAAAATACCCTGAGGCGCTAATTTGAAGATGAGCATGGAGTTCAACCCAGTGCCCTGGTCACCATGGATCCCTCAACCGCCATCACAAGAACAGATTATCTACTTCTTGTCTCCTGGTTTTTTGTGGGACCTGGCTGTGTGGAAATCGGCTGCTGAATTTCCCTTTTTAAAAAATAAATTTAGAGTATTTAATTCTTTTTTTTTTCCAATTAAGGGGCAATTTAGCGTGGCCAATCCACCTAATCTGCACATCTTTGGGTTGTGGGGGTGAAACCCACGCAGACACCGGGAGAATGTGAAAACTCCACACAGACAGTGACCCAGGGCCGGGATTTGAACCCGGGCCCCCAGCGCCACGAGGCAGCAGTGCTAATTACTGCACCACCCTGCTGTTAAATTTCCTACGTTGCAGTAGTGACGATACTTCAAAAACGTACTTCACTTGGGGATGTCCGCAGGGGCACGAAAGGGGCTAGAAATGTTATAAAAACACATTGCTGTCAGACTGCAACTATGTAAGGAGTGATGCAGTTAATGTTTCAGGTTGGTGACCTTTCACCAGAACTGGAACAAAATAGAACCGTAACAGGTTTTAAACAGATGCAGAGGGGAGGAAAGAATAAAAGTGAAGATCTGTGAGAGGGTGGGTGGCAAGAGAGATTAAATACCGAATGGAGGATGGCGCAGGGCAAAAGGGGGCTGTAAAGGGACAAGTAAAGCCTCTCTCTCCTCCTGGGTTCTCGGATCTTCTGACACTCCAAATATTGCCAATTCTGGGCTCGGAGTCACCCTCCCTTCCAGGGCCTCTGACATGACATCTGAAAATCCCGGCCAAAATCCCCTCAACTTCAGACATGCCCAGATACTTGGTTCTCAGGACTCCACCCACACGTCCTCCACCTCCTCACAAAACCTACTCATTCGAGCCACAGTCATCTGAGCCCTGTGAACCACCTTGAACTGGATCAGGCTAAGCTTGGCACATGACGAGGATGCATTGACTCTCCTCAGGGCCTTCTCCCGTAACCCAACTTTCAACTCCCCTCCCAGCTGTTCCTCCCACTTCCTCTTCACCTCCTGGGGGTTGGGATCCCTTCCCAGACCATCAGTTCCTTATATATTTTGAGCCCCCCCCCCCCTCCCTGCTTTTGACATCACCTTATCCTGTAGCCCCCGTAGTGGGAGGTGAGAGAAGCTCCGGACAAAGTCCTGTACCTGCAGTTACTGGAACCCGTCCCCACCTGGCAACTCAAACTCCTCCTCTAGGTCCTCCAAGCTCGGGAAAGCCCTCAGTGATGAAGTGATCCCCAAATCTCTCAACCCCTGCCCACTGCCACCTCCTGAAGTCCCGGTCCAGCCTCCCCGGAGCGAACCAGTGATTATCACAAATCGGTGACCACACTGACGCCCCCTCCATTCTCATGTGCTGCTTCCATTGCCCCCACACTTTCTCAAGACTGCCACTACCACTGGGTTTGTGGAGTACCCCGCCGACAAGAACGGCAGAGGTGCCATTAACAAAGCCTTCAGACTCGTGCCTTTGGAAGATGCCGCCTCCACTCACACCCGCACCGACCCCTCCCCCACTACCCGTTTCCTAATTGGAAGGGCCAAGCCCCCCTCCCCGTGCCCTCACTCAAGAAGACCTTATTCACCCTTGGGGCTTTCCCGCCCCATATAAAACCCAAGATTGCCGCATTCATCTATCTAAAAAATGCCTTGGGAATGAAGATTGGAAGACACTGAAACATGAACAGCAATCTCGGGAGGGCAATTTTCACAATCTGTACAATCTCCCAGCCAATGACAGCGGGAGCACGTCGCACCTTTGGAAGTCCCCTTTCATTTGCTCAATCAACCTGCCCAAATTTAGTTTATGGAGCTGACCCCTGTCCCTTGCCACTTAAATCCCCAGATACCTAAAACTCCCTCCCTCCACTTTGAGCGGCATCTCCCTCAGTCTCCTATCCTGCCCCCTTGCCTGGATCGCAAAACCTCACTCTTGCCCATATACAGTTTGTAACCTGAGAACTGGCCAAATTCCTCCAGTATCCCCATATTTCCTGCAATTTCCTCCTACAGGTCTGTTATATAAATGAGCAAATCGTCTGCAGAGAGCGAGACCCTATGTTCCACCCCCCCCCCCCCCCCCCCCCCCCCCCCCCCCCCCCCCCCCCCTCACTATCCCCCGCCAAATGTTCGATGCTCTCCGCACCATTGCCAAAGGCTCTATGGCCAGGGCGAACAGTAGTGGGGAGAGTGGACACTCCAGACATCCCGATACAGACTAAGATATTCTGATCGAACCCGGTTTGTCCTTCCATTTGCCACGGGTGCCTGAGATAACAATCGGATCCAATCCACAAATCCCTGCCCAAACCTAAACCTTCCCAGGACATCCCACAAATAGTTCCACTCCACCCGATCAAAGGCCTTTTCTGCACCCATAGCCACCACCACCTCGACCTTGCGCCCTTCTGCAGGCATCATTATTATATTTAGGAGCCGCCTAATGTTGGACGCCAGGGGTCGTCCCTTAACAAATCCCGTCTGGTCCTCCCCTATTACCCCCTGGTACACAATCCTCTATACTTGTGGTCAAGATCTTTAGCAGCAATTTTGCATCCACATTTAGCAGGGAGATTTGACTATACGACCCACAGCTCTCCAGATCCTTATCCCGCTTCAAAATAAGGGAGATTCTACGATAAAGGGGATGCCTGCGATAACGTTGGGGGGAGCACTGCCAGGGGGGGAGCACTCATTAAAAGCCTTTACCAGGAGCGGCCCCAACAGCCCGGAAAACATTTTATAAAACTCCACCATGTATCCGTCTGGTCCCACCTATAACCTCCCCAAGTCCAATTGAGGCTTCCAAATCCTCCACCAACTTCTCATCTATCCTCGGGAACTCCAGCCCCCCTCCTCCCCAGCTGCGGGTCCAACCCGCAGAAGTGAGAGCAGATGAGAGTGACCCCTAGTTTATGGAGCTGCTGTCCAGAAGACCCCGGAAAAAAGCGATCCAGTTGGTTGAGGCGAGTGACAAGCAGACAACGCACGCCAGATCAGCTTTCACTCTCCCCACCAAACTAGAAATGTTGTACCTGCGGAGCCGCGCCCCCCCCCCTCCCAGACAACCTGCACCCCCAGGTACCTAAAGTGAGTCCCTGCCCTACGGAATGGCAACCCCCATAGTAAACAAAACTTAATACCCTCCTTGTGTAGTGCTGACTTGACCGTATTAAAGCTTGCCCTCTTTGCGACCACTGCTCCAGGTCCTGGTACCTGAATCTCGACGCCTTCCCAAGTGTATCGCCTCGTTTGCCTGGCCCACCTCCTGATGCGTTCCTTGTCCAGGAACCGATGCAATTGCACCACCATCGCCCTTGGCAGCTCGCCCCCCCCTTTGAGGTTTGTGCATCAGTGCCCTGTGGGCCCGATCCACCTCCAACGGCCTGTCTAACGCACCTTCCCCAAGCAGCTTCTCCATCACCTTCCCCACATACGCACCTGCATCCGATCCTTTGATTCCCTCCGGCAGACCCACAATCCAGATGTTCTGCCTCCGAGAACGGTTCTCCAGGTCCTCCACTTTCTCCAGCTGTTGCTTCTGCTGGTCATGCAGCAGCCCAATCTCTGCTGCCATCGAGGTGGACTGGTCTTCCTGCTCCCCCGCCAGCTCCTCCAACCTCTAGATCGCCTGTCCCTGGGCTGCCAGTCTCGTCTCCACGCGGTCAACCACCGCCTTGATTGAGTCCACCGACCGAGCCAAGTCCTCCGCACTTTCCTTCTGCTGTTGGGTGAACTTCTCATTCGGGAAGCTCACCAACTGGTCCATCGACCACTGAGCCGGTGGGGCCATACCCTGCACATCCGCCATCTCCGCGTGTGTTGTCTGCTTCTCACTCGCCTCAACCAACTGGATCGCTTTTATCCGGGGACTTCTGGACAGCAGCTCCATAAACTAGGGGTCACTCTCATCTGCTTTCACTTCTGCACCTTTTTCCTACAAAATTTCTGCGACAAACCGGCGTAAAGGCCACACAAAGACCACCATGAGCGAGAGCTGCCAAATGTGCGACCACTCACTCCGTGGCCGCCACCAGAAGTCCTGGTCACCTCTGCTACTGCCCCTTCTCTTTATTTCATGTCTTCTTTATTTTGTGTCTTTTTTTCTTTGGAATAATAGGGTAAGAACTGACTATGAGGAGGTACATATGACCGGAATGTCTGATTAAATTAAACAGTGAGCCTCTTGTTCTATCTACCGCACCCAACAATGTAATCCTAGAATGCTGGGTGCAGCCGGAAATATCTGGTCCTCGGGGAGTTTCCGGACTAAATGGTGTTACATTCCGAGTGTTTTAAAGGAGCAAGCTTTAGTTACATAGAGTTCCACCTTAGCAATAAAATGATCTGTTGTGCATGACATGGTCTGTAGCATCAGCAGCTTATTATGCTATGATTTCTGTATGAATGTAGAATTTCTGTATTGCTTGACCTGCTAGTTCTGTGCTCTCAATCTGTTTTTAGCTTTATTCGTGAGCGCCCTCTGCAAAGTGCTGATTGGCCTGGGGGAGTCCTTGCGGATGAGATGGGTCTGGGGAAAACTGTGGAAATGCTGGCACTCATTCTGACCCACATACGCCAAGACGTGAAGCAAGACATGCTGTTGCTCCCGGAGGTATAGTCCACCATTTGAGCGCACTGTTTAGCTGGATTCTAGAGTTGCCAATCCTGCAGGACTGCCCTGGAGTCTTCGGAAATTAAACAAATTAAATGCTGTGAGCAAACACAGCAGAAAGATCATAGGGGGCATTAAAAACAATTGTATTTTTAAAACATTTTTTGGGATGCTTTTCATAATTAGTTGCAAAAGTATTTGCCTTCGGGTCAGTAGGGAGACTTTTGTCTGGGTGGAATATTTGGCGGAGGGATATTATCCAATGAAATCTCCAGACATCGAGTTGGTAACCCTGCTGGATGCTAATTTATCCACTGTGGTTATGCTTAAAAGACAAATTCCATGGGAACTGGTGATATCAGAAAATAGCACACTAGGAAAAAACCTGAAAGGAACTTTACTGCGGAGTAAGACTCTTAGCAGGGTGATGGTACAGATACAGAGATCCTAAATGGTGGGCCTGTTGATAGAACAGACCCAGGCAAATGAGATTCTGGATTTTATACATTGTGACAATTCATTTAAAACAGGGAAGTAATGCTGAATTTGTTGTACAATGATTAGGTCACTGTTGCTGTACTGCCTGTACTTCTGGCATCCCACTATTGGAAGGATATTTGAACCACGGAAAGTTGACAGTAGAGATTGACTGGAATTATACCAGATTCAAGTTGTATAATGTCTTTTCCTGCTTGTCCCCCTGTTTGAACCTGTGATGTCTGAGATCTGCATTGTCAAGTACTGTAGAGATGACACAAAGATAGGTAGGGTAGTAAGATGTGAAGAGGACACCAGGAGGCTACAAAGCAATATAGGTAAGTTTAAGTGATTGGTCAAAGACCTGGCAAATGGAATATAATTGTGCAAATGTGAAATTGCCTATTTTGTGAAAAAAAAAGAAGCATATTATCTGAATGGTGAGAGGTTGCAGAGCTCTGAGATGCAGAGTGATCTAGGGGTCCTAGTGCATGAATCGCAAAGGGCTAGTATGCAGATTCAGCAAGTCGTTAGGAAAGCTAGTAAAACGTTATAATTTATTGCAGGGCAGCATGTGGCGCAGTTGTTAGCACTGGGACTGCGACGCTGAGGACCTGGGTTCAAATCCCAGCCCTGGATCACTGTCCATGTGGAGTTTGCACATTCTCTCCATGTCTGCGTGGGTTTCACCCCCACAATCTAAAGATGTGCTGGTTAGGTGGATTGGTCACGCTAAATTGCCCTTTAATTGGAAAAGAAAAAGAATAGGCTACTCAATTTATTTTTAAAATAATAATAATTTATTGCGAGAGCAATTGAATATAAGAGTAGGGAAGGAATGCTTCAGCTGTTGCGGGTAGCACTGCTGCCTCACATCGCCAGGGACCCGGGTTCAATTCCAACCCCTGGTGATTGTGTGGAGTTTGTACCTTCTTCTCGTGTCTGTTTGTGTTTGCTCCAGGTGCTCCGGTTTCCTCCCACAGACTAAAGAAGTGCGGGTTAGGTGGCCATGCTAAATTGCCCCTTATTGTCTAGGGATATGCAGGTTAGGTTATGGGGATCGTGCGGGGTGGACACTCGTAAATGGACAGAGGACGGGGTGGACACTCTTAAATGGGTAGAGTGCTCATTCAAAAGGTCGGTGCAATTCGATGGGCTGAACAGCCTCCTTCCACACTGTAGGAATTCTATGATTCAGGGTATTGATGAGACCACATCTGGACCACAGTATCGGTCTCCTTATTTAAGAAAGAATAAATATTTGTGCCTACTGTTCTGTAGAAGTGGATTTCATTTGGAACTTCGCTGATAGGGTTAATATAACAGTTCTGAAAAGCTCTGTGAAAGAGATGTCAACAGGTCAAGGGATGAAATAAAGGGAGTGTGTCTGACCGGCATCTGTAAAAGCAAAGATGTCAGAAGGTTATGGGATGGAATATAGGGAGTGTGACTTTGGTACTAATTAATGTTCTGACCCACATCTGTGAAAGCAGAGAGGTCAAAAAGGCAAAGAATGGAATGAATGGGAACCGTTACTTTATTGCAGAGATAACGTAATTAAGCTCGTTTGACCAGTTGGAACAAATAAACATTGAAATGTAAAAGGAAGGGCCTTGGAATGAGATAAGCCAGATGGCCATGGGATACAAAAACCTTTGTATTAATATTGATAGTGACTTGTGCTAATGATTATGTCAAAAATAACCTCCCGACCTCGAAGAATAATTCCATATATGTACATGTTCTGGATCCTTGCCAAATCATAGGTGTATCTAGGAATTTAAGGGGACCACCCCTAAGCTGTAAGATGTATAAAGATACCGTCCTTATTCTGGGATTTTGGCACTTCTCGAAGGTGGTTACCCGACTGCTTAGAGATTTGTCCCGGCCGTAAATAAACGAATATTCGTTACTGACGTGTTCGAGTGTTTTACTTCTGGACTGACGATCAGATACGTGAAAGCGCAATTCACATTTGGTGGCCCGTACGGGGATCTCCAGAGGGGTCTGCGCAACTAACCGCCGTAATTGGCTGAGCTCGTTCAAAGTAGAGGACGAATTTGGCCCCCAACGTGAGTAAAAATTTGTTTTCCACCTTGGTATTCGCCTACTACCAGTTTGATCGTTGCTCAGCCTTGCCGTTGGTTTGTCGAGAAGCCTCTGCGAGATCCAGGTCAGTCCAGCGAACCCGTTTTAAAGAGGGTAAGTGAGTGAACCCTGTGGTTATCGTCTCTAGGGGCAGCCTGGGACTGCCGCCGTGATTCCAGGCAGCGTTCGCTGGAGTTACGGGCGGGGTTGCCAGGACTGCTAGGGGCAGCCTGAGGAGCCGCCGTGATTCCAGGCAGCGTTCGCTGGAGTTACGGGCGGGGTTCTCAGGATTGCTAGGGGACGGTTAACGGGCTGTGGGCAGCCTGGGACTGCCGCCGTGATTCCAGGCAGCGTTCGCTGGAGTTACGGGCGGGGTTGCCAGGACTGCTAGGGGCAGCCTGAGGAGCCGCCGTGATTCCAGGCAGCGTTCGCTGGAGTTACGGGCGGGGTTCTCAGGATTGTTAGGGGACGGTTAACGGGCTGTGGGCAGCCTGGGACTGCCGCCGTGATTCCAGGCAGCGTTCGCTGGAGTTACGGGCGGGGTTGCCAGGACTGCTAGGGGCAGCCTGAGGAGCCGCCGTGATTCCAGGCAGCGTTCGCTGGAGTTACGGGCGGGGTTCTCAGGACTGCTAGGGGACGATTCCGGGCTGTGGGCTCCGGACGGGACTGCCGCCGTGATTCCAGGCAGCGTTCTCTGGAAGTTACGGGCGGGGTTCTCGGAGCCTATCCCCCGGTGTAACCCATACCTTCACTGAAGAATTTTACCTACTTACCCCTTAATAGCATTGGTGTCCTGGGTCCTGTGTTATTAAGGAAGTGAAGTAAGCTAATAACCACTTAAAATCTGGTCTTCTTGAGTTGTATTAGCTGTTTAAACTCGGCTGCTTTCCTTGTCTTTCTCCAGCAGGCTGTGTCTCTCTCTCTCTCTCTCTCTCTCTCTCTCTCTCTCTCTCTCTCTCTCTCCTGTTGCTGTTGCAGAGTGCTGCTGCTTCTGCTCCCTGGGTTTATATTCTCTTTCGAAGAGTTATTAAGTTTTAATGACTGTATTGTATATGGGCTTGTTTCACTTTGATAGTTTAAAAGTATCTTTGATGTAAACATCTTACTACAACTAATTATTCATTTTGGGCATATCGTCTCCTCTCAGATCTGATTTTAAAAAATGCTTTCTGTTTCAATAGTTAACTTTTATTTCTGTGGTTTCAAATCGTTTAATTTTCCAATTGTCCCCAGTTCATAACTTTGCCTTTGATTTTGACTTAAATGATGTTTCTCGTAGCCAGGTCATCTCCAATTTTCTTTAAATTAACTTGATGTTCGTAGAATTTTACCCCTGAAATTGACACTAAATTCGACTGAGCATCTTCCATTCTTTCCAGCTGTTTACTAAGAGAGTTTATTTCAATTAAGGTGTGAAACTTTGCCCGTAGCTGTATGCTAAAATTTAACTTGGTTGTGACTTGAAAGACTTGCCTGTTTTAAACATTCGTCACTTAATGCAATTGAAACTCTCATCCATGCTTTTTCAGATGCTTTCTGAGATAGTTACATTCCATGAAGGTGTGAGCCATTGTTTCTGCTGAGACCTGATTGTGAGCAAGAATCTGCATTTTATAACCCTGCTCTTTGCAGCTGCTATTAACCTTTTGTGGGATCTTTCCCTGTACCCTCTCAAACCAGATATTGCCAGACTTTCATGTTTCAAATGACACATTTTTCTGTATTATCAAGAACCCACCGCAAAGAAATTAATTGCCTTGTGGAGGGAATACTGTCAGTTAATGAAAGATGCATCTATACTGGCTAGCTGGCAGGCAAATGCCTCAAAATTGGGTATTGGCCTCACCAAAGGGGGAATTGTTAAAACAGTAGAGGTCTTAAAAAGGGAATGTAAAGAATATAAGAAACGTAAGAATGCTAATCCTACCCTGGCGCCGGTCAGCAATGCGAAGCAAGGTTGGGAGGAGGGGGACGATGGGGATGAGGAACATCTGTTCAATTGCGGGGGACGTCAGAAGCCCCCACAGCCCCCACAGCCCCCACAGCCTCCACAGCCTCCACAGCCCCCACAGCCCCCACAGCCTCCACAGCCCCCACAGCCACCTCCGCCACCGCCCCTGGAATGTGATCAGTATTATGAGTAACTCAGTATGTTCAGAACTACATTGGTCTCAGAATAAACAGATAAAGAATTTGTGCTGGGCAGTTTCGAAACTGCTGCGTTGAAATTGACACTGCATGGCTCCGCAGGGTCCTAGTGCCCGCTGATCACAAACAGTCACTAGCAGAACCGCCTCAAGGAGGCACTCCTCCAGGCCCCTGCCCTTGGTCGACCCTTATCTGATCGCCCTTTTCAGCTCTATTGCACAGTCCTTGCCGACTGCGCCACAGCTGTCCTGACCCAACGCCGCGGCGACCGCTGTCGCCCGGTTGCATACTACTCCTCTAAACTCGATCCGGTAGCCCTTGGCTATCCTATCTGTACCCAAATTCTTGCAGCTATCTACAACAGCCTGCAATCGGCTGCTAATATTACCCTCCAACAAGATATCACTGTCTATAGTTCCCATTCTGTTACGGCCCTTTTGGGACAGCTACAGACTCAGCATCTCACGATGGCTCGTCAGAACAAATATGAGATTGCTCTCCTTAATAACCCGAAGATCCAGTTTGCCCACTGCACCACTATCAACCCTGCTGACTTTTTGACGCATCCTCCCACAGACTTGCTCGACCCAACTCATGACTGTCTGCAATTGTTGCAGGAAGTCTCCTCGGTTCGAGACGACCTCTCCGATATACCCCTCCCAAGTGCAGATTGTTCCTTTTTCACCGATGGAAGTTCTTCCGTCGGCGAAAGGGGGGATAGACAATCTGGCTATGCAATCATCGATCAAGACGGTGATGGAAAAACAGAGGATTTCTAACCTCCGCTGGTACACCCATCTCACACCAGCAGTTAGTAACACAGTTATTGCAGGCCCTTATGCTCCCAGACAAGATAGCGGTGATAAAATGCGCAGCGCATACAAAAGGCACGGGACTGGTGGAAACGGGCAACAGGAGAGCGGACGAGAAGGCAAAAGAAATTTCTAAATCTGGCAAACTAATGGTGCCTAGAATGATGAGGCAGACTAAAACCCCCTCGGGAAAGTCCCCCTCTGAAAAACCTATGCCAACCATTGCTGACATAATCCAAATGCAGGAGGACGCTCCTGCAACTGCTGTAAATATGTGGAAAAACTTAGGATGTATATATGATATCGAAAATAAGCTGTGGGTCACCCCGGTAGGACAAACATGTATGACCGATGCATTAGCAGCCTGGGTGACCGAATGTGTACACTTTGCAACTCACTGTGGAGCTCGTGCCACAGGGGACATATTGTTAAAAAGCTGGTGGCACCCACGACTGCAAGAAATGGCCCAACAAATTAGCAGTCGGTGCCTAATCTGTCAACAGCACAACCCCGGTAAGGCCGTCCCCTGTGATCCTGGCACAACCCCCTTACCTGAGGGTCCATTTGAGACCCTACAAATGGATTACATTGAGTTGGAAAGATGTCAATGCTATAAATATGTGTTAGTCATTGTGGACACTTTTAGCAAATGGATCGAGGCCTACCCGACTACGGATAACAAGGCCTCGACAGTAGTTAAGGTGTTAATGCGAGAAATTGTTCCGCGATTTGGAATTCCAGCCCGGCTGAGCTCTGACAATGGTCCCCACTTCATAGGTCAAATCAATAAGGAATTCTGTGCTCTGCTTGGAATAAAGCAACAGTTTCATTGTGCCTACAGACCACAAGCCGCTGGAGTGGTGGAAAGGGCTAATCAGACTCTAAAGACTAAACTCGCTAAACTACAAGCAGACACTGGGGCCACTTGGCTCAAACTCCTGCCTTTAGCACTCTTCCAGCTACGTGCCACCCCCGCAGGAAAAACTCGCCTAAGCCCAGCGGAAATACTATATGGCAGACCCTTTCGAACGCCTTGGGACAGCAGTGTTCCACGGAATGTTCAATTCCATTACATGACTACCGAGATGGCTAATTATATATTAACACTAACTAGAATTTTGAAAGGATTACACTCCCGAGTTCGTGCCACCCAGGAAGAAGTCCCATCCATTACTCATGACGTCTCCATCAACCCTGGGATTATGTCCTAATTCGAAATTGGACACGTAAAGGTTTGGAACCTCGATGGGAGGGTCCCCTACAGGTTCTACTCACTACCCCCACTGCAGTCAAAGTGGAGGGCCGGAACGCATGGGTACATATGCACCATTGTAAGTTAATTAAGTATCCATGATGTTCTAAACCTTTCCTTTAAGTCCTAGGAACACGAGTACCAGGATGAGGCCCCTCTTCGCTGTCACAATACTCGCCACCCTGCTCTCTCTCGCTGCATCCGAAGGAAGGAGATGCCTGTACGGAAGCCGACACCCACCCATGTGCCGGGAAGGGACCCCACGATGTGGAACAACGACAGATCTCCGATGGATCACCACCGCTATCAAAACCTGCCCAACCACCGTTCCTCCCGACGACCAGAAGCGCCGATTCCTGATTACGTACATGGTTCTAATGTACGATCGCCGCACATGCAGGTGGAACCACCGGTGCATTGATAAGGACAGGGTACAAATTTTACCATCAAGGACTACTCACCCCTACTCGCCTTCCAGAAGGAAGCGGGCAACGCACCATGTAACGGCAAATTCTTTTCTGTTTATGTCCTATGTCTATGCTAAGAAAGTGGGTGTCTCCTCTTGCTGGGTATGTACACAGGTCCCGACCCATGCCCATGGAGGCGTTCCCTTGATATCTGTTCCTTTCTCGATCGAACAGACGGCTGAATGGGTTATATTCCAGACAGTTCAGAGAATATCACGCGTCTGGTAACCCATATCAGAGATGGAGTACAGCGCTTGCGACTCGCCGGTCAGGCTGACTGGTGGAGCTGGATGTGGTCCAATTCTTGGGCCACTTACCTATTCCATGGGCTCATTATCTTCGTTACCATCTGTTTGTTGCTCTGTATCATAGCTACTGGTGTGAAATGCCTATCTAACCGTTTGGGTGCCACTGCATTACCACAGATGCTTCAGAGATCCGCCCTAGACGAAAAAGAAAAACTGGTTCCACCTACCCCTGACCTATATGAGGAAGTGGCATCCTGCCGGAGCCTAGTAGAGGAGGAGTACCTCCGCCTCGCTCTCATTTCCATCTAAAGTATCCTGAGTGTTATGTGATCAAGGAATGATCAAAGGGGGGAATGTAGAAGTGGATTTCATTTGGAACTTCGCTGATAGGGTTAATATAACAGTTCTGAAAAGCTCTGTGAAAGAGATGTCAACAGGTCAAGGGATGAAATAAAGGGAGTGTGTCTGACCGGCATCTGTGAAAGCAAAGATGTCAGAAGGTTATGGGATGGAATATAGGGAGTGTGACTTTGGTACTAATTAATGTTCTGACCCACATCTGTGAAAGCAGAGAGGTCAAAAAGGCAAAGAATGGAATGAATGGGAACCGTTACTTTATTGCAGAGATAACGTAATTAAGCTCGTTTGACCAGTTGGAACAAATAAACATTGAAATGTAAAAGGAAGGGCCTTGGAATGAGATAAGCCAGATGGCCATGGGATACAAAAACCTTTGTATTAATATTGATAGTGACTTGTGCTAATGAGTGTCAGAAATTGTCAAAAATAACCTCCCGACCTCGAAGAATAATTCCATATATGTACATGTTCTGGATCCTTGCCAAATCATAGGTGTATCTAGGAATTTAAGGGGACCACCCCTAAGCTGTAAGATGTATAAAGATACCGTCCTTATTCTGGGATTTCGGCACTTCTCGAAGGTGGTTACCCGACTGCTTAGAGATTTGTCCCGGCCGTAAATAAACGAATATTCGTTACTGACGTGTTCGAGTGTTTTACTTCTGGACTGACGATCAGATACGTGAAAGCGCAATTCACAGTTCTTTTGGTGCCCCTTCCTGTTTCCCTCTCGCAATGTTCTGTCTTTTTGTGCTGTGGAAGATGGGTGATATCATGTGGTCAGGATAGTTGTAGAAAATTAAATGAAGCGAGTGGCACCATAATATAATGCATGTTCATTGTGCACCTGCATAGTGCCCTTTGATGGTTTTCATCTGTGACTCCGTGGGTGACACTCACACCTCTGAAACAGAAAGTTGTGGGTTCAAGTTCAAGTCTCAGTCCAGAACCCGAGCACAGGCTGACATTCCCAGTGCAGTACTGAGGGAGTGCTGCACTGTCTGTCACAGTCATAGTTGTAGAGGTCTCCAGCACAGAAAAGGCCCTTCAGCCTATTGCATCTGTGCTGGTCAAAAACAACCACCTAACTGTTCTAATCCCATTTTCTAGCACTTGGCCCATGGCCTTGCAAGCTTCGGCATTGCAAGTGCACGTCCAAATACTTAACAAATGTTATGAGGGTCTCGGCCTCCACCACCGTTTTGGACAGTGATTGCCAGACTTTCACCACCCTCTGGGTGAAAATGTTTTTCCCCACATACCCTCTAAACCGCCTGCTCCTTACTTTAAGCCTATGCCTCACCGGCCATTGATCCTTCCAACAAGGGATAAAGTTTCTTCCTGTCCTACCCTATCTATCCCCCTCATAATTATATACATCTCAAATCATTTCTGAGGTTCTGTCTTTCAGATGGGATTTTAAACTAGGGCTCTATCAGACGATTAGATGGACGTAAAGAATCACGAAGCGTTATCTCAAGAAAGAGAAGCTTTCTCCAGTGTCCTAATCAACATGTATCCCTCAACCACCAGCAACCACAAACAGATTCCTGGACCCTCTCACATTGCTGTTTTGTGGGAGCTTGCTGTGTACAAATTGACTACCATGTTTTCTACATTGCATTTTAAAAAAAGGTTCTTAATTGGCTGTAAAGCACTTTGAAATGTCCCAAGGTTGTGAAAGGTGCTATAAAAATGCAAATTTTTATTCAATTAGATAATTTCATGGCAATTGACAACTAAACTCTGGTTGGACAGAAAAAAATAGCTTTCTTGGGTTGGCAACACATACAACAAACAAGGAAACAACTTGCATTTCTAGATAGAGACTTTAATGTAGAAAAATGTTATATTGCCCTTCACAGTTTTGTAACAAAAGAAAAGCTTGCAATGCCAAAGAATATCAGGCGAGCTGACAAAATATGTGGTTCAAGATTCAGGTTTTATGTAGTGTCTTAACCGAGAGAGAGAGAGGTGGAGGGGCTTGCAGAGCAATCTATTCCATTTATAAAACTTGATTGGTGATTTTTTTTTGGGGGTTTGCACTCAAACTTTCAAAAGGTTTGAAGCCTAATTCTTTCTGTTCTTCCACACCCGTCCCATTAACTGGAGGTTCCCACTCCTCTCAAAGTGCATCACCGTACATTTATCAATATTAAATCTCATCTTCCAGCTGCCTTCTGCTAACCTACATTCCCCTGAAGTCTTTAGTAATTCTCCACAGTTTGCTGCCTCCTACACTGTTTGTCTGCCCACGCTTGAATCCACATTTCTAAGATTGAATCACCGATCGCATCAACAGAGGACTCTTCAGTTGTTATGGAAGTGTTGATGTGTGAAGAGCTTGATCACTGATGCACTTGTACAGCTGTTACTTACTGCGTTGAAAGCCAGATGAAGCAAGTAGGTGACTTGAGCTAGGCACGCTCAAATTCAATCAAACTGATGCAACAATCATGTTGCCGTCTTGGTTGTCGGTGACTGTCACTTCCTGGGTACTGGTATCACTATTGCAAAATTTCATGGTGGTTTTTAGTGTGATCTTTTATCTGCTCACCTTGTTTACAAGGAGAGGTTTTGTGAGTAAAGTTAATTTTTGTTGAAAAAACATTGTCGGGAACATTATTCAGATAGTTGAAATGAGAAGTAAATCATTACAGTCAAACCTTATCTGGTATTGTGCTTCTCTTACTAGGGGAAATCTGTGAATTATTACGTTCCACCGTCACCACCTGCAGCCTCTTGTAGAACAAAAAGGAATAAAACTGAAGTCAAACCCAAGGAAAGGCTGAACTATCCTAGTAAGTGCTCCCTTTATTACCATGTTGCAGGAATGATTTGGTGTCTAAAGAAACAGTATTACCCTAGATCTGGTGCAAAACCTTATCTGCTGGGAGTACACATGAGACAAGCAGGCGCACTTTCCACTATCTGCTGCCAGTTCATTTTAATGGACATAAAATTGGAAGCGGAATCAGTAGAAGTTACCTCACAAAAGTAAGACTTGCCTTTATACAACCCCTTGTCTGCTTTCCAGTTGTCCCAAAAATGGTTCTATGGAAATGTATCCTTTTTAAATGAAGTATTGTGAAGATTATTTGATTTTAGCAGTTCAAGTCACCAATTCATAAGGTCATAAGACAGGACTTTCGGTTGCGGCTATGCGGAGCTAAGCCGCACGTTCGGCAGCTCCCGCCAGGAACGGACTTTTGGGCTCTTTTAAAGGCCCCCAGCGGTACTTGCTCGACGGTTCCCGACGTGGGAAAGTGTCTGCAGGGGGTCCCCTGGTCTGTGGTCTTGACCAGGAGCGGGGCTAGCAGAATAGCGGTAGCAGTGCCTAAGAAAAAGCGGGGGAAGAGAATCAAGATGGCGGCCGGCAGAGGCCTCGAGGAATGGAGGCCCTGGGCGCAGGTGCAGCAGGAGACTCTCCGGCGATGTTTTCAGGAGCTAAAGGTGGAGCTGCTAGATTTGCTGAAGGCGAATGCGGACAAGCTGATGGCGACGCAGGCAGCCCAGGGGGTGGAGATCCGGGAGCTCCGACAACAAGCCTCCGAAAGAGAGGATGAGGCCGCGGCCCTCGCGGTAAAGGTGGAGATGCATGAGGCGCTCCATAAGAAGTGGCAGGAGCAGTTCGAGGAGATGGAGAACCAGTCGAGGCGGAAACATTTTGCGGATCCTGGGCCTCACGGAGGGGTTGGAGGGGTCAGACCTGGGGGCCTATGTGGTTGTTTTGTTGAACTCGCTGATGGGAGGTGGGTCCTTCCAGGGGCCCCTGGAGCTGGAGGGGGCCCACAGAATACTGGCCAGGAGGCCCAAGCCGAATGAGCCGCCGCGGGCGGTGCTGGTGCGGTTCCACCGGTTCGTTGACCGAGAGTGCGTGCTTAGGTGGACCAGGAAGGAGCGGAGCAGCAAGTGGAAGAACACGGTAGTGTGGATCTATCAGGACTGGACTGCGGAGGTGGCTAAGCGGAGGGCCGGGTACAACCGGACGAAGGCGGTGCTCCACAGAAAGAGCGTGAAGTTTGGCATGTTACAGCCGGCGTGTCTGTGGGTCACATTCAAGGACCGGCACTTTTATTTTGAGTCCCCGGAGGAGGCGTGGGACTTTGTGCAAGCCGAGAAGTTGGACTCTGACTGAGGGTCGGGGGTTTGTAAATAACTGTGTTAACCTGTGGTGGGAAGGGTCTCTGTGTTATGCTGTTTAATGCTGTTTTAAGCTGGTTGTGTGTTGGTTCTTGGGCGGGTTGGGTGCTGTCTTTTTTTTGCATGGGCGGGGTCAGGCAGAGGGAAAGAGCGGGCTTTTCTTCTGTTTCCCGCGCTGAGGGTGGTTGGGGGCGGGGTCGGAGCTGAGAAGCGCAGGCTTTTTTTCCGCGTGAGAGCGGGAGGGGGAGGAGGAGGGTCATCTGATGGGTCTGGGGGACGAGAGGTAGTCCCACGTTGGGGGGGGGGGGGGGGGGTCGGAGGTGTGGCGGGAGCTGCCGGGGTCAGCAGAAGTTAGCTGGCTCACGGGAGTGCTACGGAGGGAGTAACGCTGCTGGGAGGGGTCCTAGCCTGGTGGTGGTGGGGGGGGGGGGGGGGGGGGAGATGATGGGGGGGTACCGGGTTGCTGCTGAAATGGCCAGGAAGGAGCTGGAGTATGCAGGGGGGGGCCTGGGTGGGGGTTTGCCGCCGTGGGGAACGGGCCGAGCGGGGGACGCTGGCCTGGGGCGGGCAGGGGATGGGGTATGGCTAGTCGGCAGGGGAGGGGGGCAGGGAGCCCTCTGATCTGGCTGATAACTTGGAATGTGAGGGGGCTGAATGGGCCGGTCAAACGGGCCCGGGTGTTTACGCACCCTGAAGGGGCTAAAGGCGGACGTGGCTATGCTCCAGGAGACGCACCTGAAGGTGGTGGACCAGGTTAGACTGAGGAAGGGCTGGGTAGGCCAGGTGTTTCATTCGGGGCTGGATGCAAAAAATCGGGGGGTGGCGATTCTGGTGGGAAAAAGGGTGTCGTTTGAGGCGTCAAAGGTGGTGGCTGACAGTGGAGGGAGGTATGTGATGGTGAGCGGCAAGTTGCAAGGGGAGCGGGTGGTGCTGGTGAATGTCTATGCCCCGAACTGGGATGATGTGGGTTTTATGCGGCGCATGTTAGGCCGCATTCCGGATCTAGAGACGGGGGGGGGGGACTTTGACACAGTGCAGGATCCCCCATTGGATCGATCCATGTCCAGGACGGGCAGGAGGCCCGCGGTGGCTAAGGTGTTGAGGGGGTTTATGGACCAGATGGGAGGGGTGGATCCTTGGAGGTTCGCGAGGCCGAGGGCCAGGGAGTATTCATTTTTTTCCCACGTGCATAAGGCCTATTCCTGGATCGATTTTTTTTGTCCTGAGCAGGGGGCTGATTTCGAGGGTGGAGGATGCCGAGTATTCGGCCATAGTCATTTCGGACCATGCCCCGCACTGGGTAGACCTTGAGCTGGGGGAGGAGAGGGACCTGCGCCCGCTCTGGAGCCTGGAGGTGGGGCTGCTGGCAGATGAGAAGGTGGGCGGGCGGGTTCGGGGGTGTATCAAGACGTACTTAGAGGCCAATGATAATGGGGAGGTGGGGACGGTTTGGGAGGCATTGAAGGCGGTGATTAGAGGGGAGTTGATTTCCATCCGAGCCCATAGGGAGAGGGGAGAGCAAAGAGAGAGGGAGAGGTTGGTGGGGGAGATGGTGAGGGTGGACAGGAGATACGCGGAGGCTCCGGGACTGTTGAGGGAGCGACGTAACCTTCAGGCCAAGTTCGACTTGCTGACCACCAGAAAGGCGGAAGCTCAGTGGAGGAAGGCACAGGGAGCGATGTACGAATATGGGGAGAAGGCGAGTAGGATGCTGGCGCATCAGCTATGTAAGCGAGACGCGGCCAGGGAGATTGGTGGAGTGACGGATAGGGGAGGTAATGTGGTGCGAAGTGGCGTGGACATTAATGGGGTCTTCAGGGACTTTTATGGGGAATTGTATCGGTCCGAGCCCCCCGGGGGGGGGGGGGGGGGGGGGGCTTTTCGGATAGGCTGAGATTTACGAAGGTTGAGGAGGGACAGGTGGAGGGGCTGGGGGCACCAATTGAGCTGGAGGAGCTGGTCAAAGGGATAGGCAGCATGCAGTTGGGGAAGGCGCCGGGGCTGGATGGGTTTCCGGTTGAATTTTACAAAATGTATGCAGACCTGTTGGGCCCCCTGTTGGTTAGGACCTTTAACGAGGCAAGGGAGGGGGGGGGGGGGCTTTGCCCCCGACTATGTCACGGGCGCTGATTTCCTTGATCCTTAAACGGGACAAGGACCCCCTGTAGTGTGGATCATATAGGCCGATCTCGTTATTAAATGTGGATGCCAAGCTGTTGGCGAAGATCTTGGCCACAAGGATAGAGGACTGTGTGCCGGGGGTCATTCATGAGGACCAGACGGGGTTTGTGAAGGGAAGGCAGCTGAACACCAATATACGTAGGCTTCTGAATGTTATAATGATGCCGGCGGTGGAAGGGGAGGTGGAGATAGTGGTAGCATTAGACGCGGAGAAGGCCTTTGATAGGGTTGAGTGGGGGTACTTGTGGGAGGTGCTGGAAAGGTTTGGGTTTGGGGAGGGGTTTGTCAGTTGGGTGAGGCTGTTATGTGAGGCCCCGATGGCGAGCGTAGCCACGAATAGGAGGAGATTGGAGTACTTTTGGTTGTACCGGGGGACGAGGCAGGGGTGTCCCCTGTCCCCTTTGCTCTTTGCGTTGGCAATTGAACCCCTGGCCACGGCGTTGAGGGAATCGAGAAATTGGAGGGGTCTGGTGCGGGGTGGGGAGGATCACCGAGTGTCATTATATGCAGATGACTTGTTGCTTTATGCGGCGGATCCAGTGGGGGGAATGCCGGGGGTGATGCAGATCCTTAGGGAATTTGGAGGCTTTTCTGGGTACAAGCTCAACCTGGGTAAGAGTGTGTTCGTCGAGCACCCGGGGATCAAGAGGCGGGGATTGATAGGCTCCCGCTGAAAAGGGCGGGGAGGAGCTTTCGGCACCTGGGAGTCCAGGTGGCTAGGAGCTGGGGGGCCCTTCACAAGCTTAACCTCACTAAGCTGGTGGAGCAAATGGAGGAGGAGTTTAAAAGATGGGACAAGTTGCCGCTGTCGCTGGCGGGCAGGGTGCAGTCCGTCAAGATGACAGTGCTCCCAAGGTTTTTGTTTCTGTTCCAGTGCCTCCCCATCTTTATCCCGAAGGCCTTTTTTAGGAGGGTCAACAGGAGTATTACGGGATTTGTATGGGCGCATGGGACTCCGAGGGTGAGAAGAGTGTTTTTGGAGCAGGGCAGGGATAGGGGGGGCTTGCGTTGGCGCTGCCCAACCTCTGTGGGTACTACTGGGCTGCCAACGCAGTGATGGTGCGTAAGTGGGTAATGGACGGGGCATGGGCAGCATGGAAGAGTATGGAGATGGCGTCCTGCATGGACATGAGCCTGGAGGCGCTGGTAACGGTGCCGTTGCCGCTCCCTCCAACGAGGTATACCATGAGCCCGGTGGTGGCGGCTACCCTCAAAATTTGAGGGCAATGGAGACGGCATAGGGGGGAGGTGGGGGGCTCGATGGAGTCCCCGATACGGGGGAACCACCGGTTCGTACCAGGGAGCATCGATGGCGGGTTTCTTGGCTGGCACAGGGTAGGTATTGGGAGGCAGCGGGACCTGTTTGTGGATGGGAGGTTTGCGAGCCTGGGTGAGTTAGAGGGGAAGTTTGGGCTCCCCCGGGGAGCATGTTTAGGTACATGCAGGTTAGGGCGTTTGCCAGGCGGCAGGTGGAGGGGTTCCCTCTGCTGCCCCCACGTGGGGTACGGGACAGGGTGCTCTCGGGAGTGTGGGTTGGAGGTGGGAGGATTTTGGACGTGTACCACGTCATGCAGGAGGTGGATGAGGCCTCGGTGGAGGAGCTGAAGGGTAAATAGGAGGAGGAGCTGGGTGAGGAGATTGAGGAGGGGACGTGGGCGGACGCCCTGGAGAGAGTGAATTCCTCCTCTTCCTGTGCGAGGCTTAGCTGCACAGGGCCCACATGACCGGGACGAGGATGAGTAGGTTTTTCGGGGGCGAAGACAGGTGTGCTAGGTGCTCGGGGAGCCCAGTGAACCACGCCCATATGTTTTGGGCATGCCCAGCGCTGGGGGAGTTCTGGAAGCAGGTAGCAAGGACGGTGTCGAGGATGGTAGGATCCAGGGTCAAGCCAGGCTGGGGACTCGCAATTTTTGGGGTTGCAGTGGAGCCGGGAGTGCAGGAGGCGAAAGAGGCCGGTGTTCTGGCCTTTGCGTCCCTAGTAGCCCGGCGCAGGATTTTGCTTCAATGGAAGGATGCGAGGCCCCCAAGCGTGGAGGCCTGGATCAATGATATGGCGGGGTTCATCAAATTGGAGAGGGTGAAATTTTTCCCTGAGGGGATCAGTATTGGGGTTCTTTCGGCAGGGGCAGCCTTTCCTGGACTTCCTGGCAGAACGGTAGGAAAATAGGCCGGCAGCAGCAGCAACCCGGGGGGGGGGGGGGGGTTGTGTTTCGGGGGAAGGGAGAAATGTGTATATGTGTTTATTGACTATGCCGGGTGTTTATCTATTTCTTCTTTTTGTAGTTACTGGGGGTGGGGGGGGGTTTGGTTTTGGGGGTTAGTGTGTTTTTCTTTTTGTTGTTGTTAATACTGGTTTCTTGTTGTTATTTTCTGTTTTTGATATGTTTTGGAAAATCTCAATAAAAAGTATTTAAAAAAAAAAAAAAATTTAGATCATAAGACTTTTCAAAGTTTGTGTGTTCTGTTTTAGAAAATGTAGTTATTTGATTTGGAAAAAACGAAGATATGTTGTTATTCTATCTTGAAGGGATAGATAAGTACACTCCTCTGGGCACAAGAGAGGAACCAGGAGATTTTTTTTTTGAGCATTAACCATACTGGCATCATGTATCTTGGTGGGAACTGAGGATTATTTCTGTAAGAAATTATCCATTTGTAAAGAAAGACAGTCGGCGCTGAGGACCCGGGTTCAATCCCGGCTCCGGGTTATATTCTCCCCCTGTCTGCATGGGTTTCACCCCCACAACTCTAAAAGATGTGCACGTTAGGTGGATTGGCCATGCTAAATTGCCACTTAATTGGAAAAATATAATTGGGTACTCTTAAATTTAAAAAAAAAAAGAAAGACAGCAGCCAAAAGTGTTTCTTGACATGACATCCAGCCAGAGTACTTGCAGTATGTCCATTTGCCATGATGCTTTCTGGAGCATTGAGACCTGAATGGGGAGAGGGAGTAAAACGATTTGATTAAATTTTGAGTTGTTCAAATTTTCATCAACCATGCAGTCGGAATGGCCTCACTTGTACTGATTTTCTGCCTGTGTGGGGAGCACATAACACTGCCCTGGTCACTTCATTCCCTCCGGTGCCAGAGTTAATTACCAGAGGTCATAGAATCAGAATCATTGGCAAGAGGCCCGGAGAGTAAATTAGATTTTTTTTCACTCCATGTTGTCAGGATCTGGAAAGCTGTGCCTGAAACCTGTGGTGGAGGCTGATGCAATAAATTATTTTAACAGTGAGTTGGACAGGGACTTGAGCACAAGGAACATTTACAGGGTTATATCCAAAAGGCAGGGATGTGGACTATGCTCTTTCAAAGAACCAGGGATGTCGGGGCTGAATAGCCTGCTTCTGTGCTGTGAATTTTTATCATTTTCTATGTTCTGATAAAGAAACTTGAGGGTTGAACAGAGAGACCAAGGTGTGAAGGAGGAAGCTGAGAAAGTGTGAAGTAGAATGAAGCCAGTGTGTGAAAGTCAGCATAAGAAGTCAGGGAGGAGAATGAAAGCAAGAAGTGAAAGTGGAGAGCGAGAGAAAATACTAAACTGGAGGAAGAGGAGTGTGTGTGTATGTGTGAGAGAGAGAATTTCAGTCAGAAGCAGAGGAGGAGGTGGAAACTCAAAATTTGTACCTTGGTAGAGTAAGCTGCCATTTACCTTCCTCTTTTATTGCTGCCATTCTTTCCATTAACTTCTTTCTCCCACTGCCCCAAATTTCATTCCCTGCCAATGCCTTGGATTCTCTTAGTTATTAGTTATTCCCCACTGACCTCCGCGCTTCTCTCAGACCTGCGACCTCCTGAATCTTTCACTTCACTTTGAGTATCCCTATTCCTTCCACACATATTGAGCTACCAGAATCTTTCAAATCGCTGTGCCCATCTGTGAACTTTCTCAAGACTGTTTCCAAGTCTGACTACCTGAAAGTTAGCCCAGATAATCATTTCAAATCTTTGACATTTGCCTACCTTAACCTCAATGCTTACTCTTTCTCACTCATCCTCATGCTCTCTTGTGCACTGTGATCCCCACTCTTTGCTTCTTCCCACATGCCCCACCAGTCATTCTTCAGCTCTCCTTTCTCAATTCATCACATTGCAGCATCTCTCTGACAGTCTTTCTTTTTGCCCTCCCATTTCTGTTGTATTTCATCTTTCTGCATAAACAATGCTGTTATGTATATCTATAAAAGAACATGTGCAAGATGCACTCAAATGTTGAGGAGAAAGGGATAGAAAGGTGGAGTTCCAAAAATGTGAGTGAGAGAAGGAGAAACTGTTGGGGAGAGTGATGCAACACTAATTGAATGTTTGACCTAATCATAGAGTCTGGGAGATCACCTCTATATTGTAATACATGGGTTAATGCTGACATAAAATACTGCACTACATCATTAGTATGTTGAAATTTGAGCTCACAGTGTCCTACTCTCATTCTTTTGCAGGACTCAAGGACAGTGCAATGCCTTCCACCCTGTTGTCTTCCCTTTGTATGAATATTAAATCAAAGTTTCACATCACTGCTTTTTGAATTTCATTGTTTTTGCTTCTAACTGATTCCACCCATTTGGTCGCTGTACTGTGGATATTTGCTGGTCACTCAGCTTTGCTGAAATGATCAGACTTATTCTTAGTTGCATTGACCATAATAAGGTCGCAAGAAATATCTAGGCCCGATTCCCTGCCCTATCCCCACTTAACTTCTTGTACACTTGGAGGCAATTTAGCATGGCCAATCCACCTAACCTGCATATCTTTGCACTGTGGGAGGAGCACCCACGCAGACCCGGGAAGAACGTGCAAACTCCACTCAAGTCATGCAAGATCAGATTTGAACCTGGGTCCCTGACGCTGAGAGGTAGCAGTGCTACCTTCATTTATATAGCACCTTTAATGTAGCAAAATATCCTAAGTAGCATAAAAGGAGCATCATCAGGTAAAATTTAACACCAAGCACATGGGGAATTATTAGAACCGGTGACAGAAAACATCCATATGTATACATATGTTGATTTTAAGGAACAGCTTAAAGGAGAAGAAAGATGTGGAGAGGCAAAGAGGTTTGCTGAGGGAATTCCAGAACTTGGAGCCTAGGTGGTTGAAGGTATGGCTACTCGTACTGGAGAAATTAAAATTAAGAATGTTCAAGAGGCTAGCATTGGGAGAACGTAGCTATCTTTGAGAGTCATCTGACTGGAGGATATTAAAGAGATAGGGGTGAGGCTAAGGAGGAATTTAAAAACTAGGATGCGAATGTTAAATTGGAAATGCGGTCGATGAGGAATCAAAGATTGTCACAAATGAATAGTTGGCTTTGTACTGCTGATTGCTAATAATGCCCTCATCTTGTGTATAGGCCTACGAGTAATGCTAATCACTGCCATAAACAAAATGAAGATGAAGAAGGCGATTTCTGTCAGTGCTATGTATAAATACATCACTGCTACCTACAAGTACGACATTCAGCGGAACCGCAATCTAATCAGGAAGACCTTGGCCAAACTTATTGCAGAACAAGTGATCCAACAGGTCAAAGGTCATGGATTAGCTGGATCCTTCAGGGTGGGAAAGAACTACAAGGAACAAGCGATAAGAAATGGACCAGAAAAACAGGTGTGTTCTGTTTTAATTCATTGAGAGCTTTTTAATTTTGAAACATAAGGGTGTGTCCAGAACTGGGGTCACAGTCTGAGGATTCAGGGTAAACCATTTCGGACAGAGATAAGGAGACATTTCTTCACCCAAAGTGTGGTGAGCCTGTGGAATTCATTACCACAGGAAGTAGTTGATGCTGAAACATTGAATATATTCAAGAGGCGGCTAGATATAGCACTTGGGGAGAATGGGATCAAAGGATATGGAGAGTAAGCAGGATTAGGCTATTGAGTTGGATGATCAGCCATGATCGTGAGGAATGGCGGAACAGGCTCGAAGGGCCAAAAGGCCTCCTCCATTTAGCCCCTCAAGTTGCTCTCTAATCTTACTCCATATATCTGCCTTTACCTCATGTCTCTTAATGGTTAACAAATGCTAAACAATCTCTGTTTGAAATTAAAGTAGTATCACTTACTGTTTGCGGAAAAGAGTGTGAAACTTCTACCACCTGTAGTGTAGAAATATTTCCTCATTTCACTCCTGATTCTTGCGCAGTGATTCTTATTTTTGACCCTCCCCTATACGCTCCTACCAGTGAAAATAGTTTCTCCCAACCTACCCTATAATACCTTGAAAACATGGATCAAATCTGTATTAACTTGACCACCAAAAGGTAGTCTAAATGCATTGTAAGTCTTTAAGGTATAAAAATAACAAAGTTTAAAATACAGTTTAGACTCAAAAACGGGAGCAGCTAGTTAAACATTGCAATAACAGTAACTGTAAAGAATCAGAACTCATGGCTGTTAAATCCAAATAAACACAGGTAACAACAGCCATAACTAATGACCTCACAGCATTTAATGATGACATCATCAATGGATTTAAATAAGAAGATGCACAAGAATAACACTATATAACAAAGTCTAAATTTCATGGAATACGATCTTAGCTAATGTAATTTCTCCTCTTAGATTATTTTTTGGAGTTCAGGGGCCAGATTTTCACAGTCGGTTGGTTCCAGAGCCATTTTTAAAATGCCCAATTCTGGGACTCACCCTTGCGTTCGCAGTGCTGGTAATTTTCGGCAGTGCAGGATAATGGTATGGGGTAGCGGGCCCACACCCTGCACTCCCGGCCTGGCTGCCTCCATTGCGGGGACAGGAAACTCACAGCCCCCTGTGATTCCTGTTAAGTTGGGCCAGCTTCTCCATGGCTTGTGATTGACGGCCCGTCGAGATGAATTGTGACTCATAGTCTGGATCTAAGAATTCTTTGAAATCTACATTCAAATGGCCTTCCCCATGATCCCTCCAAGCCACCTCCATGGCCCTTTCATCCCCATTCTTCCCACTAAAACTTTTAAGGCCTCAGTTAGAATGCCGTATTGGGCTTCATACTATAGGGAGAATATTGGGACCTTAGAGTATAACACAGATTCACTAGCATGTTCATTGGAACAATTCAAATCTGGGTCAAATGGAAGTGTTTAAAATGATGAAAGGATTGACTGGGTAGATAGAAGCAGATTGTTTCCAGTGTTCGAGGGGTCTAGAATGAGGGATCATAAATGCAAGAGGTTTAGAACATCGGGCTAGAGAAATGTCTCACGCTTGGTTGTGGAGTGTAGAATTCACTATCCGAGTTAGTGGTTGAGGCAGAAACTATGTCAACATTGATTAGATTAACATCTAGTTAGATTATCTGGGCAGATGAAAGAAATACTCACGTGGAGGTTAAATCCTGACATGGACTAGTTGAACTAGGCAGCCCGTTACTGTGTTATTTCTATGTATGTATTATGCGATTTATATGTACTGTTTTAATTAATCTCATTGTCTCCGCTTAGAAACCAAGTCCTGTGAAAAATGTGTTACATATTTTACTAAATAATGAGCAAGAGGTGAAAAGAGAAGACGGTGAAACAGCTTTGAATGCCACAGATCCAGGCAAACTGTTGGCGAGCGATTCTTTTGTGCGTCTCCTGGAAGATGAAACTGCCGATTGTGGAGAAACTGGGCAACACCAGAATTCAATCAAATCACCTGAAACATCACTGGACTTGGATCCAAAAGAAGAGGAGGTTATTAATGGAGGGTTAGAGAGGATTCCAGCTGGACAAGGCCTCACGGAGAATAACGCAATTGATGAAATAAGAGAAAGTTCTGTTACTCCCCTGCAGCTGACCATAAGTGATAGAGGTTGCTCAAACGTCCCGCAGGGCGATTCTCGAGACGATCTGAATGTGCACCTTCCCTCTAAGATGACCCTTTCCTTTAACAATTCAAAGTGTCATTTTGAATGCATCTGTGGAGAATGTGGTCTGATTGATTATAAAGCACGGGTGCAGTGTCTGAAATGCCATTTATGGCAGCATGCAGCATGTGTTAATTACAAGGAAGAAGACCTAAAGGTTAGACCATTCTACTGCCCACACTGTCTGGTCATGATGCAACCTGTGCCCACATCTGCAACCCTCATCATCTCACCCAGTTCAATTTGCCACCAGTGGGTGGATGAAATTAACAGGCATGTGAGATCTTCTTCCGTTTCCATTTTGGTAAGGAATCGTACAGTGAAAAGGAAATGAAACTGGCGTGCATCTTAAATGTATAGTTTTCATTATCATTGTCACTGCTTTATTATTTCTTTGTTCTCTATATATGTTAGGATTATCTATTGGGAAGTAAGCAAATACATTTTTTTCTGTAAGTTCTTTATTGAGTGGAGCCCTGAAGTGATGCTGCTGATTTGTTGCAGCACAATCCTGGCTGTCAGTGCAGTTAATCCAGGAAAAGATCTTGAGGCCAAAGTATGAGGGTGCTAAATGAGTTGAGTTACCAATATGGTGGGCAGGCAGCACATGTTCATTTCGGGCCAGAGTTTCACTGACCACCATATCGGCAAAAGAAACATTGACATACATCGACTGTTCCTGAAATGGGTGTCAAGTCCTTTCGACTCTCTGAAACCAATTTCAGAAAAATCAGGTCTGCATGTAGCTATCCAGGGGCCCTTAAAGGAACAGCAGCAGGCTGCAAACAAAAAGTGTCAGGAAAATACATGTATGATGTGGAGCCGGGAGGTGCAGGAGCGTTGGTCCCAGATTTGCATCAGAACTGTGATCCCCTGCCACCCACCACATATTCTCGACCCTCACTGACCACCAACCACCTCACCCCTCCGTTGCCCACCTTTTTGATGCCCCAATCACCCACCAGCCCTGTTGTCATGAAGCACCCTATCCTTTCAGTATTTTATTCTTGTTTTATTTAAATTTATGTGACAGATAAATTTGCAAACCAAAGTAGGTTGACTTAATTTTATAAGTAGTTAATTGTTAGATGTTTAAGTAATTGGATCCATTCTAGTGTGATTAGTTGTTGTGCTAGCTTAGAATACTTCAGTTCTTTAGAGCAGCACCTTCATTGACATTTTTGACTTCCCCTCCATAGGTGTACCAAGGAGTGAAGAAGCATGGCTTTATCCAACCTCATGCCCTGGCAAAACACGAGATAGTCATCACGACGTACGATGTGCTTCGATCGGAGTTAAACTATGTTGACATTCCTCACAGCAACAGTGATGATGGGCGTCGATTACGCAAAGACAAGCGTTACATGGCCATTCCAAGCCCGTTGGTTGCAGTGGAGTGGTGGAGGATCTGTCTGGATGAGGCTCAAATGGTGGAATGTACCACTGCCAAGGTGAGAATGTAGAAGGCAGAGTTTGTATGATGGAAAGTGACCACTTCCTGACATAGCACCGCTGATGGGGAAATTGGGTGTGTTGTCTGATTGTCCAATTATTTGTTCAAACCGGTTGGGGAATTGTTTGGAATGCAGGTCCACGTTTTCAACATGTGCTCCCGGCAAGTGAATCTCCCCGCCTGGAATGCAAAGTTTGAGAATGACTCCGATTAATGTAAATTGGTGTTGACTTACTGTAGTCCTCTTGATGTCCTTTTCCTTTTCTTTGATTAATTCTATTCCATCCCTCCTTCTCACCTAAACTTATGGAAAAGGAGATTTTTATTCTGATCATTTTGGACTGAATTTGACCTCTGGTTCTGAAGGAGAATGCCTAATGTCACTGTGTCAGATACCCCCTTCAGTATGCTGAAAAATGCAGAATGCAGGTATTGTACTTCACAGACCAGACATTTGTATTTTTAATGTTAATGTTCACAATATATGCAGTGTGCATATTCTGTCTTGTGACAGCAGCATTGCAGTATCTATAACTGCATCAGTACATTTGTTCTTAACAGCCCACAGGTGATGAGGAGCTTGCCACAAAATGTCAGTCCCCAATCAACGGTAGCACTTTGTCGGAAGGTCCTGGGTCCAATCGCCACTGCAGAGAGTTGAGCACGTATCCACCTTCTGCTTTCTCGGGTGGATGTGAAAGATATCACATCACTATTTCGAACAAGGACAGAGACTTCCCACCTGATGTCCTGGCCAATATTTATCCCTCAATGAACATTGCAAAAACAGATGAACTGGTCTTCTTCACACTGTTGTTTCGGGAACTTGCTATAAGCGAATTGGCCGCCATATTTCCGACAATGCAACAGCACTTCAAAAAATAAAGTATTGCATTGTCTATAAAGTGTTTTGGGCTGACTGAGGTTGTGCTAGGCGCTGTATAAGTGCTAGTATTTCTTTGAAATAACTCCTAGAATAGAATTTCTTCAGTGCATTTGGCCCATCGAGTCTGCAACGACCCTCTGAATGAGCACCCCACCTAGGCTCACTCCCCCGCCCTATCCTCCTAGCCTCATCTAACGTGCACATCTTTGTGACACCAAGGGACAATTTTGGCATTGATCAATCCACCTAACCTGCACATCTTTGGACTGTGGGAGGAAACCGGAGCACCCGGAGGAAACCCACGCAGACACTGGGAGAAAGTGCAAACTCCGTACAGACAGTCACCCAAGGCCGGAATTGAACCCAAATCCCTGGTCCTGTGAGGTAGCTGTGCTAATCACTGTGCCACTGTACCGCCCTTAAATCACCTTTATGGTATTAAGTTTTTGAATCAAGTGTGGACAAATGAAAATTGAGACAGCTCAGTATCTTTGCTTTGAGACACGAGAATTTTCACACAAACCTGTACACGTACAACATCTTTTATCTGTCCCTTTTTTCTTTTCAGGCTGCAGAAATGTGTCTACGGCTAAGTGCCATCAATCGTTGGTGTGTCACAGGAACTCCAGTCCAAAGGGGGTTAGAAGGTAAGAAGTCTCTGAATCCGAACATTTTCTCCCTATGATTCAAAGGGTCTACGCTTGAGAAGATTTATCTCGCCCATCCTACGTACTGGAGTTGCATTAGATAAAGTAATTTGTATTTTACAAATGGAAACGCCTAATAATGAAACGAAAATGAAAATCGCTTATTGTCACGAGTAGGCTTCAATGAAGTTACTGTGAAAAGCCCCTAGTCGCCACATTCCGGCGCCTGTCCGGGGAGGCTGGTACGGGAATATATATAGGAAGAGAGAGCAGATCCTTGTTGAACAAATCCAAAAAATCCACAGTGTTGAAACTAATTAAACTAGCTGTATGAGTGGCATGATTAGCAGTTTCATATTGGGTGTTGGGCTAGTGTGTAAATTAAGTTTGGATAAACCGGACTTTATTAGCAAATTTAGCCCTGGCGTGCACAAAACCTTTGTGGAGAAGGATAGGAGACTGTGGTGTTCATCCTCACCAGGAATTCACTCAGAATGCGTTTGGTCCAGAAGTACATTTAAAAATTTTTTGTAAGTACCCAATTCTTCTTTTTCCAATTAAGGGTGGCCAATCCACCTACCCTGCACATCATTGGGTTGTGGGATGAAACCCTCGTAGACACGAGAAGAATGTGCAAACTCCACACGGACAGTAACCTGGGTCCTTGGCGTCGTGAGGCAGCAGTACTAACCACTGCGCCAACATGCCGCCCCTAAGGTCCTGAAGTATAGTTGCCTCAAAATTATTCTTGAGGAGCTAAATCACTAAACTGTTGTGATGTTTATTTAATTTTAAAGAGAGGACCTTTAGTTTAGCACGGGGTTGGCAGAAGCATATGATATACGTTGCCTGTGACATGCGGAAAGCACTGGATGTGTCCACATGATCCATCTTGGGATGCTTTATTTTCACAGTCAATGTGATTTGAAGAAAGAGCAATACTGCACAGGAACAGGCCCTTCGGCCCTCCAAGCCTGTACCGGTCATGATACCAACCTTTGCCAAAACCCTCAGCACTTCTTTGTGCCTTATTCCTCTATACCCATCCTATCCATGCGTTTGTCAAGATGCCTTCTGCCATCAATGCATCTGTTTCCACAACCTCCCCTGGCAGCGTGTACCAGGCACTCACCATTCTCTGCGTAAAAAACATGACTCGTACATCTCCTCTAAACTTTGCCCCATGGACCTTAAACCTATGCCCCCTGGTGATTGACCCTCAACCCTGGGAAAGAGTGCCTGCCCATCCACTCTATCCATGATCATCTTGTACACCTCGATCAGGTCACCCCTCAACCTTCGTCTTTCTAATGAAAGCAGTCCGAATCTATTCAGCCTCTCCACATAGCTAACACCCTCCAGACCAGCAACATCCTGATAAACCTCCTCTGCACCCTCTCCAAAGCCTCCACATCCTTCTGGTAGTGTGGCGACCAGAATTGTGCACAATTTGTTTACCTGAATTTCTCAGTCTCCCTCCTGCTCTACTTTCAAAGCCTTAACCTTTAGTGTAAATGTTTCCCTCTAGTTCGTTAAAATGTTCCCCCTCACAATTCTCTGCATTCTATTTAATCTGGCAAATATTTGCTCAATCTTGTTTATGTCCACCTGAATTTAGTTACGGACCTCTTAGATCAAACAAAAAGGAGCATAATTAAGTACTGAAATTTTAATATGGTATCCCATACCCAAGTTCAGATCATCTGAGAAAATCAACTAACCCCTGAATTTACGGCTTACATTCCTCCAGTCAGAGAATTAGCCATTAATTATGTTTTATGCCATTTAAATAACTTAAGTCCATAGCGTCACATTCTTTAACACCATGTACCTTGATTTCCCAACAAGCGAAGGGGAATGTAGAGCATTCACAAGCTAATGATCCTTGGATCACTAAAGATTATATACGTTAAAATGAAACGAAAAGGAGGCTTATGATGCACGTCAGTTTCATTATTCCGAAGCAAGCTGAATTCAAAAGATAAAAGGGAGAACTGAAAAAGAAATTAAGAGGGACAGAGAGAAAGGACCAGAATAGATTGGTGAATGACATGAAAGGAAACGCAACTTTAAAAAAAAAAAATGAAATAATTGTTTCGATAGTCAAAGGAAGGGCGGCATGGTGATGTAGTAGTTAGCACTGCTGTCCCACGGCGCTAAGGACCCGGGTTCCATCCCGGCCCTGGGTCACTGTCCGTGTGGAGTTTACACATTCTCCCCGTGTCTGCTTGGGTCTCACCCCACAACCCCAAAAAGATGTGCAGGGTAGGTGTATTGGCCATGCTAAACTGTCCTTAGTGTCCAAAAGGTTAGGTGGGGTTACGGGGATAGGGTGGAGGCATGGGCTTAAATAGTAAGAAGTCTTACAACACCAGGTTAAAGTCCAACAGGTTTGTTTCAAACACGAGCTTTCGGAGCACGGCTCCTTCTTCAGGTGATTCACCTGAAGAAGGAGCCGTGCTCCGAAAGCTCGTGTTTGAAACAAACCTGTTGGACTTTAACCTGGTGTTGTAAGACTTCTTACTGTGCTCACCCCAGTCCAACGCCGGCATCTCCACATCATGGGCTTAAATAGGGTGCTCTTTCAAGGGCCGGTGCAGACCCGATGGGCTGAATGGCTTCCTTCTGCACTGTAAATTCTATGATTCTAGGTTGTTCGTATGCAAGAATTTGAAAGTGGCAGATCAAGCTTATGCAGTTGTTAAAAAAGGTATATCGGGATCCTTGGCGTTCTAGGGACACAGATTGCAAAAGCAAGGGATTTATGCTAAACTCTTACAAAACACTGATTAGACACCAGCTGGAGTTTTGTGGCCAATTCTGGGCACCACACTTTAGGAATGATGTCAAGGCCTTCAAGAAGGTGCTGAAGAGATGTAATAGAATGGTACTGGGGATGAAAGAATTCAGGAAAATTGGGATGGTGCTTCTTGGATCAGAGAAGATAAAGAGGAGATTTGATAGAGGCGTTCAAAATTATGAAGGACTTTGACAAAGTAAATAAGGAGAAACTCTCTCACAGGCAGGAGGATTGGTAACCAGTGAACACAAATTTAAGATAATTGGCAAAAGAATCAGAGATGATGTAAGAAAAAAGATCTGCAGGATGTTAAGATCTGGAATGCACAGCCTGAAAGGACAGTGGAAGCAAATTCAGTGGTAAATTTCAAATGGGAATTGGGCAAATACTTGAAGTGGGCATATTTGCAGAGCTACAGGAAATGAGCAAAGGGCTGGGACTAATTGGATAGCAGGCACTAGTAAGAAGGACTGTGCAATATAGCGTTTGATACAGCACTTCATCAAATACCCACAACATATAACGGCAGCAGGGTAGCATGGTGGTTAGCATAAATGCTTCACAGCTCCAGGGTCCCAGGTTCGATTCCCGGCTGGGTCACTGTCTGTGTGGAGTCTGCACGTCCTCCCACTGTGTGCGTGGGTTTCCTCCGGGTGCTCCGGTTTCCTCCCACAGTCCAAAGATGTGCGGGTTAGGTGGATTGGCCATGCTAAATTGCCCGTAGTGTCCTAATAAAAAAGTAAGGTTGTTGGGTTACGGGTATAGGGTGGATACGTGGGTTTGAGTAGGGTGATCATGGCTCGGCACAACATTGAGGGCCGAAGGGCCTGTTCTGTGCTGTACTGTTCTATGTTCTATATCCTTTATCATTAATTCTTTCGACTTGTTTTACCTTGATTGTTCATTTTTCCGCTTCAAATTATATTTGAAATGTATTGTTATGGTTGCATTTCAAAATGTTGCCTCAATCTTGAATTTTCTTTCTAAAAAAATATTTTTCTTGGTATTTTGAGTTATAGAAAGCTCTGTTTCCCTTGTTTAATTTGCTAGAATTTGATTCAGCCTTCTTCCTTTTTGGACTCTACATGTGTTGATTAGAAAGCAGTCACATCGGTGTAGAAATCCTTGCCTTTTTTGTTACTTGCATAACTTTTTCTTTAGTCTATCTTGAGATAATTAGACATTATTATTATGGATCTATGGTTTCTCCAGTTTGTCTAGTTATTCCTTTTGACTTATAATATAACCTCAAAATAAACAGGTCAACACCTCTAAATTAGTGTGATGAGTATTTGACAGGAGTACGTTGAGTATCAATATGTTATTTTCAGGTTATTTATTTGCTTACAAAGGCTATCCAGATTAATTTTGAGGCAACTTACTTGCACTTTTTTTGACTTTTGTAATCCACATGCAATTTTGATGTGTCTGATTTATTTCTCCTTCTTTCTTTAGACCTATATGGATTAGTTCTATTTTTAGGTGTGGACCCATATTGGGTTAAACACTGGTGGGACCAACTCCTATACCAACCTTACTGCAGGAAGAATCCTATTCCAATCTACACCCTCATCGCAAGGATCATGTGGAGAACAGCAAAAAAGGATGTGCTTGATCAGGTACACGTGCCCACCTAGATATCAGCATAAATACATTTGGATGGGGAGGGTGGAAATATGCAATAGGGAGGCTCTCAGCTGGCTGAAGTTTGGCTTCTGGCCTTAATCTAAATAGTCCAGGCGAACCGCCAGTATCTGTCGTGCCTCCGCGGACAGCTCTCCCTTTTTTTGCAGCAATGATTTTCAGGCCATCTGTCTCACCATCTAAATCCTGAGGTGGACTGACAAACAATCACAGCTGTCATGGCTGCCCTTCCTGGTTCCTTTAATTGGCAGCCATTGCTTTGGCCGAGTTCTGACCAGATTAGGCCCCAACATCTTTTCTGCTCAATAAAGACTGTTTCCTCTGAGGTAGGATTGCCTAAGTTATACATTAGGCTTCTCATTTACACACTTAAAAGGCTTCTTTTCTCGCTTCGGGTCAGAAATCTTCTAGGTGTCTTGAGGTGTCATCCCATTTGTTCTACGACCACAAAATGAATGTAATGAGGTTCCATTTGTACCCCATTATTATAAATTAATGGAAGTGTACAATTAACATGCTGCAGAATAAATTGTTCTTTGAATCTTTGAATCTTACTGCCAGCATATCTCCCACTTCCCACGGTTCACGAGATGCAACATATAAACTAGCAACAGGAGTAGGCCATTTGGTCTTTTGAGTCTGCTCCACTATTCAATATGACCATGGCTGATCCTCTATCTCAATGCCATCTTCCTGTTTTCTCCCATACCCCTTGATGCCACTAAAATCTAAAAAATTAGCTGTCTCTTTCTTGAATACATTCAGTGACTTGGTTCCACAGCCTTCTGTGGTAGAGAATTCCACAGGTTCACTACCGTTTGAGTGAAGAAATATTTACCTATCTCAATCTTAAATGGTCTACCCTGTGTCCTGAGACGTTGCTCCCTGGTTCTAGATTCCCCAAACAGGGAAAACATCCCCCCTGCAACTCGTTGTCCAGCCTTGTTAGAATTTTATATGTTTCAATCAGACCTCCTCCTGTCCTTCTAAACTCTAGTGAATACAGGCCCAGTCAAACTAATCTCTTATAGGACAGTCCTGACAACACCGCATCAGCCTAGTGAACCTCCACTGCACAGTAGAGTAGTGGGGCTGTAAATGTAGATGATGGGTTATTGAATTGCAACTGGGGGTAGTTGTAACACTGCTACAGTAGTGCTTGGTGATCCTTTCTATTCTGCACAGGTCAGATTTTGAGGGCTTCTTCTTCTAGTACCCTGGTCTCCGATTTGGTTAATCCCTTGGATTAGAACCCCCTTTACAGATTCACTATCCCCTGGTGTATGGGACCCTAATCCCAGAATCACCATCCCTTGGTACAGTATCTCAGACTTCAGATTCACCATTCCTCGGTACATTCCACTTTGGTGTTGTTTGTCCAATTTCTAACCACCATTTCCAGGATTTTAGAAGGTGGTGGGAATATTGGCATTGGGATGACTAATCCTTTGCCACTTTCTCCTGCTCCTCGGAGGAATGCCACCTCAGCATTTCACAGCGGAGACGTTGTTTCTGCTGAAAGTTTCTGTTTCGGCTGAGTGTTGGCGGGTTTGATCAGCAAACTGGGCATTTGTTCCACCCTGTCCTCACCCAGGTGTTGCTTTTTCCCCAGATCCAGATTCCCGCTCAGACTGAGGAAGTTCACTGGCTGCAGTTCTCACCAGTGGAAAGGCACTTCTACCATCGGCAGCATGAAATTTGTTCCCAGGACGCACTGCAGAAGCTCAGGAAAATTTCCGATTGGAGTATCAAGTTGAGCAGCCTGGACAGACGGACAGTTGGCTCCATTCTATATCCCTTGTTGAGATTAAGACAGGCGTGCTGTCATCCACAGGCTGTACGAGGAGAGTTCCTTCCACTTCAGAAAAGGTATATGTACAGAGAAGATGGAACAGGGAAAAACACCATTCAACTGGCTCCGAACATTGGGGCCATAACATTTCCCAGTCATTGTGAGGCAATGTTTAAATCACACAACACATCCGTGCACAGGAAGGCCAACGTGGAAACTGACTATTCAGCTCACCCACACCGACATTGACCTTCAATGTGAGGAAATAGGCCCAGATCTTCCGGAGACTGGATGTACAGCCCAAGAAGTGCATTGGGACGCAGCGGGAGTCCTGACACGCTGGCCTCCATGAGAATGGCCTGGGAAGTTCGAACTTCCAATGGTCCCTGTTCCCCGAGACCCTGAAAAAATCTCCAACTCTGGGTCAGAGTTCTCTGTGGGGAAGCTTTTCTTGTTGTCTCTTTTTAACTCTTTCATAGTTAATTATGTATTTATATTTAATTATTTATCTATTTGGGCAGCACGGTAGCACAAGTGGCTAGCACTGTGGCTTTACAGTGCCAGGGTTCCAGGTTCGATTCCGGCTTGGTTCACTGTCTGTGCAGAGTCTGCACATCCTCCCCGTGTGTGCGTGGGTTTCCTCCGGGTGCTCCGGTTTCCTCCCACAGTCCAAAGACGTGCAGGTTAGGTGAATTGGCCATGCTAAATTTCCCTTCGTGTCCAAAAGAAAAAAAAGGTTAGGAGGGGTTATTGAGTCATGGGGATAGGGTGGAAGTGAGGGCTTAAGTGGATGGGTGCAGATTTGATGGGCCGAATGGCCTCCTTCTGCACTGTATGTTCTGTGTATGTATCTGTGGCTCCTTCATCTTAGCTTAAATAGTTATGTGGAAGTGGATTTAAAGGTGACTTTTAAAAATGAATATTACAACGCAGTTGGGTAAGAGTAAGTAAGTGGGACTAATTGGAAAGCTCCCTCAAAGAATCGTCACAGGCAGAATGGGCCTCAAGTGGCCTCGATCAGTTCTATGATTCCATTGGAAACAGTCTGTTATGTCAGGCCTTTTTCAATTTCAAACACTCCTTAATTTGTGTCATCTTAATTTTAAAAATACCCACACTTTAAAATATTTTCTAAACACATCAATAAAGCATCAATGTGAGCACAAACATAATGGATTTGTCACTTTGTTTCCTAACAAAATCCTGTTTCCAGGATATTGGGTTGACTGGGTGGGGTGGGGAGGGAGGATGCAGTGATTTACTTCTAGAGGTGACCGGCTGGGTGACCATTTGTTATTTTTGTAATTAAAAACAAAATACTGGAAGACACTTGGGTGAGGATCTGTCTATCCATGACCTGTAAATCTTTCTTCTCACGAAATACTGCCTGGCCTATTGATTGTTTTCTTTTCAGATTTGCAGCATCCACTGTATTTTCCTTTTTGGAAGGTCATATTTTCATATTTATCCAGTCATCGAGTCATAGTCATAGAGGCCTACAGCAGAGAAAAGGCCCTTCGGCTCAACGCTTCTGCGCCGGCCAAAAACAGCCACCTAACTATTCTAATCTCATTTTCCAGCATGTGGCCCATAGCCCTGTGTGCCTTGGCACTGCAAGTTCACATCTCAACTCTTCTTAAATGTTATGAGGGTTCTCTGCCTCCACCACCCTTTCGGACAGTGAGTTCCAGACTCCCACCACCCTCTGGGTGAACATTTTTTCCCCTCACACCCCTCCTAAATCTCCTGCCTCTTGCCTTATATCTATGCCCCCTGGTCATTGATCCTCAACAAAGGGGAAAAGTTACTTCCTGTCTACTTTATATATGCCCCTCATAATTTTATACGTCTCAATCATGTTCCCCCTCAGTCTCCTCTGCTCCAAGGAAAACAACCCCAGTCTACCCAATCTCTCTTCGTGGCTAAAATTCTCCAGCTCAGGCAACATCCTAGTAAATCTCCTCTACACTCTTTCCAGAGCTGTCACATCCCTCCTATTTTTTTTTTTTTTTTTATAAATTTAGATTACCCAATTATTTTTTCTATTAAGGGGCAATTTAGTGTGGCCAATCCACCTACTCTGCACATTTTTGGGTTGTGGGGGCGAAACCCACGCAGACACGGGGAGAATGTACAAACTCCACACGGACAGTGACCCAGAGCCGGGATCGAACCTGGGACCTCAGCGCCGTGAGGCGGTTATGCTAACCACTAGGCCACCGTGCTGCCCTACATCCCTCCTATTATGTGGATTCCAGAATTGCACACAAGATTCTAGCTGTAGCCGAACCAATGTTTCATACAGTTCCAGCATAACCTCCCTGCATTTAAACTCTACGCCTCAGCTAATGAAGGCAAGTATCCCATAGGCCTTCCTAATCGGCGTATCCACCTGCTCTGCTATCTTGAGAGACCAGTGTACATGCACACCAACGTCCCTCTGCTTCTCGGTGCTTCCCAGGGCCCTGCTGTTTATCATGCATTCCCTTGGCTTGTTTCTCCTGCCCAAGTGCATCACCTCACACTTACTTCGATTAAATTCCATTAGCCACTGATCAGCCCATCTGACCAGCCCATCTATATCCTCCTGGAATCTAAGGCTATCCTTCTCACTATTTACCACCCCACCAATTTTCATATCATCTGTGAACTTACTGACCAATCCCTTAATAATATCTTTAATTGGACAATCCCTCAATTATCTATCTGCCCGTTCTGCCTTGGGCATTCCGATCCCAATGTAAATGTTATATCTAATCTGCCTGAACGCCTTTTCTCTTCAACTACTAGAATGACGTACTATACACCTACTTATCTGTACATATACCGAATCGTAGGTACCTATTTATCTTAAAAAAGAGAGACGCACCTTTCAGAACCTCGGTATGTCCTGAATTGCTTTTCTACCAATGGTGTATTTTTAATGTGTAGTCACATTTATAAAGTAGCCAGTTGGTGTTCAGCCAGCACCCACAAACAGCTATTAAAATAAAATTGTATTTTTAAATTGTTGGTTAATGGAATAATGGTAGCCAGGGCCCCAAGGACAGCACGGTAGCACAGTGGTTAGCACAGGTGCTTCACAACTCCAGGGTCCCAGGTTCGATTCCCGGCTTGGGTCACTGTCTGTGCAGAGTCTGCACGTTCTCCCCGTGTGTGCGTGGGTTTCCTCCGGTTGCTCTGTTTCCTCCCACAGTCCAAAGATGTGCAGGTCAGGTGGATTAGCCATGATAAATTGTCCTTGGTGTCTGAAAAGGTTGGGTGGGATCACTGAGTTACGGGGATAGGATGGAGCCGTGGGTTGAAGTGGGTGCACTTTCCAAGGGCCGGTGCAGACTCGATGGCCGTATGGCCTCCTTATGCACTGTAAATTCTATGATTTCCTGCCCTATCTCGAGTTGTGCCCTGCGACTTCTTGAGAGGGAAGATGGGGCCTCCTCTTAAGGAAGGTCCCATCTGAAAGTTAGCATCTTTCACAGTGCAGCATTCCCTTGGTACTGTGATCATTGTACTTAATTATATGCAAGTACTGAAGCCTAACGTGCAGGTGCAGCAAGCTATTAGGGCGGTTAATGAAATGTTAGCCTTTATCGAAAGAGGATTTGCATACAGGAGTAGTGAAGTCTTACTTCAATTGTATAGAAGCACCTGGAGTACTGTGTGCAGTTTTGGTTGCCCTACCTCGGAAAGGATATTATTGCCTTAGAGGGAGCGCAAAAAAAGGTACACCAGACTTGTTTCGGGGATGGTGGGACTGTCGTATGAATTGAGACTGGGCCTGTATTCTCTAGGGTTTCGAAGGATGAGACGTGATGTCATTCAAACCTACAAAATACCTAAAGGAATAGACAGGGCCGATGTGGGTAAGATGTTTGATTGGGTGTCCAGAACCAGGGGCCGCAACTTCAAAATAAGTGGGAAGAGGAGAAATTTCTTTACACAGAGAGTTGTGAATCTGGAATTCTCTACCCTCCGAGGGCTGTGGAAGCTCGGTCATTGTGTATGTTTAAAGTAGAGATTGATAAATTTCTGATTAACAATAACATAAAGGGTTATGGGAAGTGTCTGATCAGCCATGGTTGTACCATGGTGGAGCAGGTTCGATGGGCTGAATGGCCGACTCCTGATCCTAGATGGTGGGCATTAACTGGGGATTCCCTCTGTAATGAACTCAAATTGGCTTTATTGGTTGGCCAATTGGAGTATGAGCTCCCTAAATGATAGCTCATTGAGGGGGCCCATATAATCACCTGTGTAGGCTTTGTGAGCCAGTCTTAAGTTGACTGGACAGCTAGCAGCACTGTTTGTAGCTGCTCCTGTAATATCGTTATTGTAATTAAATATTGGTGTGGTGACGGAACTCCTGCCTCCCGTGGATTACTACACCCTCTATGTAAATAGAATAAATAGGTTGATACAGTGATTGTTGGGTTAGGAGGTGTATGTTTGGAATGCGTATCTCTGTAAATAAATGCATGTAAAAGTGTGGAAAGAAAGGTTTCAGTTCATTACCTAGCTTTCTGAAATAAAACATACCCCAGTGGCGTGTTAGCTGACGGTTTGTGCTCAAATCTCTGGAGTGTGTCTAGAACCTACAACCTCTTGACTTCAAGGCATGTGAGCCACCAACTGAGCCGCAACTGACATTGCAGGATGTGTGCTTACAGGATGTGTGCTTGCTTTCGAGCTGGCAAAGGCAACGTTTGGCAATTTCTTTACCCAGATTGTCTATGCTTTTGTGATTGCAGTACCATGACGATGGAAGAACTCTTAAAGTCTCTTCAGAAAAAATGTTGCACCGAGTGTGAAGAGGCTCATCGGCAGCTAGTGAGTTCTCTTAATGGATTGGCTGGCATTCATATTATCAGAGGTAGATACATTTGTTCCAAGTGGGTTTTATGCCTCTAAATATATGAAGTAAATATGAATCCACTTATTTTAGTCGATAAAGGGGATAAAGGCTATGGGAATAAGACAGATGCATTTCATTAAAACTTTGCATGTACCAAAATGGACTGCTTGGGTTGAATGATCAGTTTGTTTCTGCATTGTACTTGTATGTATTTCTATATAGCACAAACTTAATATGAACATGCTAGCTTAATTTATGTATATGGGCCGGAGCTTTCCATTCAGTGGGCAACAGTTTGCCCGTTCACATTAAGAGATGAAAAATTACAAGCTGACAAACTCTGGAATGAAGTACCCAAGCTACTATTCAAACCCAAATATGCTAACTGTTATACCAGGCGGGATTTACCCGGTGCGTCTCACTGGAATCTGAACAGGACATGGCCGGCTCCTGGGATTCCCGACAGCCGTTACACCATGCGAGATCTAACAAGGTCTCGTGAGATGTGATCTGGTTCTGGCCACTACTGATTTCACCGAGGATGCCCCAGCCGGGTGCCGTTCGGCACTGGTTCCCACAAATGGGGACCAGGCGGAAAGGAATTTGGGGGGTGGGGGGGAAGAGAGGTTTCCCATGCGATTGGAGGCACCCAAATGCCCTAATCTGTATATACCTGAAGGTATTCCCTGGGGGGAGACCCCACCTCCCCTCCAATTCCTCTAAGGTCGCAAACGTCCCATCGAGAAAGAGGTCCCCCATTGCCTGATACCTGCCCTGTGCCAGCTCAGAAACCCTCCATCCATCCTCCCTGGTACAAACTGGTGGTTCCCCCGTATCGGGGACCAAACTGAAGCCTTCACCTCCCCACTATGCCGCCTCCACTGCCCCCAGATTTTGAGGGAAGCCCCCACTACCAGACTCGGAGTATATCTTGCTGGGGGGAGCGGCGACGGCGCCGTCACCAGCGCCTCTAGGCTCGTGCCCACATAGGACGCCGCCTCCAACCTCTTCCATGCTGCTCCCCTCCCCCTCCATCACCCACCTACGTATCATTACCACTTTCGCAGCCCAGTAGTACCCACACAGGTTGGGCAGCGCCAACCCCCCCACCTCCCTACCCCGCTCCAGGAATACCCTCCTCACCCTTGGGGCCTTATACGCCCTCACAAACCCCGTAATACTCCTACTGACCCTCCTGAAAAAAGCCTTCGGGATCATGATAGGTAGACACTGAAAGAGGAACAGAAACCTCGGGAGCACCGTCATTTTGACCAACTGGACCCTGCCCGCTAGGGAGATTGGTAACACAGACCACCTCCTAAACTCCTCCTCCATCTGCTCCACCAGCTTCGTAAAGTTGAGCTTATGCAGGGCCCCCCAGCTCCTGGCTATCTGGACCCCCAGGTATCTGAAGCTCCTCTCTGCCCTTTTCAGCGGAAGCTCCCCTATTTCTCTCCTGGTCCCTCGAATGCACCACGCACAGCTCACACTTCCCCATGTTGAGCTTATACCCAGAGAAGTCCCCGAACTCCCCAAGAATCCTCATCACCTCCGGCATCCCACCGGGACTATCCCCCTCCAGCTCCTCGATTCCCTCAGCGCCACGGCCAGGGGTTCGATTGCCAACGCAAACAGCAGGGGAGACAGGGGGCACCCCTGCCTCGTCTCCCGGTACAACCAAAGGTTCTCCGACCTCCTCCCATTCGTCACCACACTCGCCACTGGGGCATCATACAACAGCCTCACCCACCAAATCCCTCACCAAACCCGAACCTCTTCAAAACTTCCCAAAGGTATTCCCACTCCACCCTGTCAAAGGCCTTCTCCGCATCCATCAACGCCACTATCTCCACCTCCCCGTTCACCGCCGGCATCATTATGACATTGAGAAGCCTCCGTACCTTAACCTTGGCCAGCAGTTTCGCATCCACGTTGAGGAGCGAAATCGGCCTATATGATCCACACTGAAGGGGGTCCTTATCCCACTTCAGAATCAATGAGATCAACGCCCTGGACATCGTCGGGGGCAAAGCCATTCAAGGCCCTCACTAGCAGCGGGCCCAGCAGGTCTGAAAAGCTCTTATAAAATTCAAACGGGAACCCATTGGGTCCCGGTGCCTTCCCTGACTGCATGCGCCCCATCGCATTAACCAGCTCCTCCAGCTCAACTGGCGCCCCCCAGACCTTCCACCTGCTCCTCCTCCACTCTCGGGAACTCCAGCTTGCCCAAAAAGCGGTCCATTCCTCCCTCCTCCACTGGGGGCACTGACCGGTATAGCTCCTCATAGAAGGTCCTGAACACTCCGTTAATGCCCCTCGCACTCTGCACCAGACTCCGTCCTCCATCCCTAACTCCCCCTATCTCCCTCGCCGCCTCCCGCTTCCGGAGCTGGTGCGCCAGCATCTGACTCGCCTTCTCCCCGTATTCGTATATCGCTCCTTGCGCCACCCTCCACTGCGCCTCCGCTTTCCTGGTGGTTAATATATCAAACTCCACTTGGAGACTTACGACGCTCCCTCAATAGCCCTTCTTCCAGGACCTCCGCGTACCTCCTATCCACCCGCACCATTTCTTCCACCAACCTCTCCCTCTTCCTTTTCTCCCCCCTCTCCCTATATGCCCTGATGGAAATCAGCTCCCCCCTAACCATCACCTTCAGCGCCTCCCAGACCATCCCCATCTGCACCTCCCCATTATCATTAGTTCCTAAATACCCCTCTATGCACCTCCGGACCCGCCCGCATACCTCCTCATCTGACAGCAGCCCCACCTCTAACCTCCACATCGGGCGTTGGTCCCTCCACTCCCCCAGCTTTAGATCCACCCAATGCGGTGCGTGATCTGAAATGGCTATCGCCGAATATTCCGCGCCTACCACCCTCTGAATCAACGCCCTGCTGAAGACAAAAAAGTAAATCCGGGAGTAAGCCTTGTGGTCGTGGGAGAAAAACGAAAACTCCCTGGCCCCGGCCTCATAAACCTCCAAGGATCCACCCCTCCCATCTGGTCCATGAACCCCCTCAGCACTGTGACCGCCGCCGGCCTCTTACCCGTCCTGGACCTGGAGCGATCTAGTGCTGGGTCCAGCACTGTATTGAAATCTCCTCCAATTATTAAACTCTTCCGTCTCAAGGTCTGGAATCCGGCCCAGCATGCGCCGCATAAAGCCTGCATCATCCCAATTTGGGGCGCACACATTAACCAGCACCACCCGCTCTCCCTGGAGCCTACCGCTCACCATTACATACCTGCCTCAACTATCCACCACCACACTCGACGCCACAAAACAACATACTCTTCCCCACCAAAATCGCCACCCCCGGTTCTTCGCATCCAACCCTGAATGGAACACTTGCCAAACCCACCCCTTTCTCAAGCTTACCTAATCCGCCACCCTAAGGTGCGTCTCCTGGAGCATAGCCACATCCGCCCCCAGCCCCTTCAAATGTGCGACCGCCCGGGCCCACTTGACCAGCCCATTCAGCCCCCTTACATTCCATGTGACCAGCCGAATCGGGGGGGGGCTATTCACCCTCCCGCACGGCCTGTTCCCCACAGTGGCAGATCCTGGTCCCGACCCCTCCTAACACCATCAGTTCCCCTTCGGCCCTTGCAGCAGCAACCCAATCCCCCCCCCCCCCCCCACCACACAGATAGGGCCCCCCTAGCTGCGTTGCCCCTCTCATTGTACTTCCGTAAGTCAGCTGACTCCTGCTGACCCCGGCTGCTACGGCACCCCAACGACCCTCCCCGGTGTAACACTACCACCACCCCCCACCCACCCATCCCCCCCCCCCCCCCCCCCCCCCCCCCCCAGGCCGGCACAGTCCCCTCCCATTCCGACTCCAGCGCGGGAAAAAGCCAGCGCCTCCAGTTTAAACCCCGCCCCTCGACCCAAAAACGCGGGAAGAGAAGGCCCGCGCCACTACGGGCCTACAAAACATCCCACAAGCTTTCCCACAAGAAAAACAAAAGCCGACACAAAAGAACAAGGGAGAACAGACCCTCCAAACACTGTACATCAGTCCCCAACCCCCCCATAATCCTCAGCCCTAGTCCAGCTTGTTGTTTGGGGTTGTTTGTGTATGGTTTGTAATTTTGTATAATATATTCAAAACAGAAAAATGGCGTGTCGATTGCTTCCTGCGGCTAAGCGCAGCCGCGGCCAGCCATTCCCCATCTTTTTGGGTTGCGGAGGTAAGACTCACGCAGCCACTGGGAGAACGTGCAAACATCCACACGGGCAGTGGCCAGGGTTGGGATTGAACCCAGGTCCTTGGCGCTATGATGCAGCAGTGCTAACTACCGTGCTGCCCTAGGGAACAACCCCTCTAATCCTGCACATTCTCCCAGTGTCTGCGTGAATCTCAACCCCACAACACAAAGATGTGCAGGCAAGGTGGATTGGCCACACTATATTGTCCTTTAATTAATAAAATATAGTGATTTGATATTCAATTTTTTTTTATCAATAGCGTGTTTGAGACAATAATAATAATAGATTTTCTTGCCAAATGGACATTTTACCCATAGATCTATGGTGAAGCCTTAATGTAATTATGTAGATATAAGGGGCTGGACTCTCCGCCCTGCCGCGCCACATTTCAGATTCACCCTGGTGGTGGGATGCTGCATTACGCCGGCCAGTCAATGGGGTTTCCCACTGTAGGGCAGCCTCACACCGTCGGGAAACCCCCGGGCTGCAGGCAAAATGGAGCATCTCGCCGGCGGAGAATCCAGCCTTCAGACTTTTGGATCACAAATATACTTGCAAATTTGATTCAAAGAAACAACTTGCCTTTATATAGCACCTTTCATGACGTCTGGGTTGTGTCAAAGCCCTTTGCAGCCAATGAAGTAATCTAGAAGCTTAGTCACCATTGTAATAAGGAAAGGAAATGCGGCAGCCGGTTCTCACAGCAAGCTCCCAAACACACCATTTTTCAAGATATTGATTGAGGGATAAATATTGGTTTCAAAACAATTGGCATCTCTGACAGTGTAACACCATCTCACTACAGTGTCCTGGAGTGGGACTTGAAGTTGCAGCATAATTGTTGCGGTATAATTGTATGTTTCAGGCGAGTTCGTCACGGCAGTTGAATATTATAGAGATGTTCTGCGTTCATCCGAGGAGCATAAAGGCAAACTTCAAACCGACTCTCTACAGGTGAGTGGGTCAATCTGGATTTCAACTTGCATTGCGGAATGATACAAGTTCCATATTGATCTGTGTAGTTGCGGGTTTATAACAGCCCCACTCTATCAACTGAAATGTTGTTCTTTCCAGCGACTCCACGCTACCCACAACCTTATTGAGCTCTTGGAGGCAAAGCACCCAGGGATCCAGCCAACTCTTCGAGATCACAAACTTCGTGAAGAAGTAGGTAGCCACTTTCCTTTGGGGGGCAGTGCTTCTAACTAACCATGCAAAGTAATTTTCATTTACTACTTGCCTCTTAAGACTTGTCATTTAGTAGTTAACTCCAGAGGTGTAATAGTCCTGAACATTGCAGCACTGTATTCCCTAGCACTGTATTCCCTAGCACTGTATTCCCTAGCACTGTATTCCTTAGCACTGTATTCCTTAGCACTGTATTCCTTAGCACTGTATTCCTTAGCACTGTATTCCTTAGCACTGTATTCCTTAGCACTGTATTCCATAGCACTGTATTCCTTAGCACTGTATTCCTTAGCACTGGATTCCTTAGCACTGTATTCCATAAACTGACAATTTTAATTTTATTGTATTATCTTTTGTTTACATTTCATACATATTGCTTTTGGCACAGGTATTTAAAAAGGAAGAGAGTAAAGCGAGTGTCAGAACATAGAACATACAGTGCAGAAGGAGGCCATTCGGCCCATCGAGTCCACTTAAGCCCTCACTTCCACCCTATACCCGCAACCCAGTAACCCCTCCTAACCTTTTTGGACACAAAGGGAAATTTAGCATGGCCAATCTACCTAACCTGCACGTCTTTGGACTGTGGGAGGAAACCGGATCATTCGGAGGAAACCCACGCAGACACTGGGAGAAGATGCAAACTCCACACAGAGAGTGACCCAGCGGGGAATCGAACCTGGGACCCTGGTGCTGTGAAGCCACAGTGCTAGCCACTTGTGCTGCCCCCACCTGTGTTACCGTGTTGATCCTCCAGAGAGTGCAGATGGGAAGTTAATAGGCGATGCGGCAATTGCAGGTGAAATACACAAATATTGTGCTTCTGTCTTCACTATGGAACGATGGTGGACGACCGCGGTAAGAGGGCCACATGCGGCCCACCTGCCATCTGAGTGCAACCCAGAAGACGTCTTGTTATTCAGCAGAGACTGGGTCATTGCAGGGTACACAGTGGAGACTGGGTCATTGCAGAGTACGCAGCGGAGACTGGGGCATTGCAGGGAACGCAGCGGAGACTGGGACATTGCAGGGTACGCAGCGGAGACTGGGGCATTGCAGGGAACGCAGCGGAGACTGGGTCATTGCAGAGTACGCAGCGGAGACTGGGGCATTGCAGGGAACGCAGCGGAGACTGGGTCATTGCAGAGTACGCAGCGGAGACTGGGGCATTGCAGGGTACACAGCGGAGACTGGGGCATTGCAGGGAACGCAGCGGAGACTGGGTCATTGCAGAGTACGCAGCGGAGACTGGGGCATTGCAGGGTACACAGCGGAGACTGGGACATTGCAGGGAACGCAGCGGAGACTGGGACATTGCAGAGTACGCAGCACAGACTGGGACATTGCAGGGTACGCAGCGGAGACTGGGACATTGCAGAGTACGCAGCACAGACTGGGACATTGCAGGGTACACAGCGGAGACTGGGACATTGCAGAGTACGCAGCACAGACTGGGACATTGCAGGGTACGCAGCGGAGACTGGGACATTGCAGAGTACGCAGCACAGACTGGGACATTGCAGGGTACGCAGCGGAGACTGGGACATTGCAGAGTACGCAGCACAGACTGGGACATTGCAGGGTACGCAGCGGAGACTGGGACATTGCAGGGAACGCAGCGGAGACTGGGACATTGCAGACTACGCAGCGGAGACTGGGACATTGCAGAGTACGCAGCAGAGACTGGGACATTGCAGGGTACGCAGCGGAGACTGGGGCATTGCAAGGTACGCAGCGGAGACTGGGGCATTGCAGGGTACGCAGCGGAGACTGGGACATTGCAGAGTACGCAGCGGAGACTGGGGCATTGCAGAGTACGCAGTGGAGACTGGGACATTGCAGGGTACGCAGCGGAGACTGGGACATTGCAGAGTACACAGTGGAGACTGGGACATTACAGGGTACGCAGCGGGGACTGGGGCATTGCAGGGTACACAGTGGAGACTGGGGCATTGCAGAGTACGCAGCTCAGACTGGGACACTGCAGGGTACACGGCGGAGACTGGGGCATTGCAGGGTACGCAGCGGAGACTGGGGCATTGCAGGGTATGCAGCGGGGACTGGGGCATTGCAGAGTACACAGCGGAGACTGGGGCATTGCAGGGTACGCAGCGGAGACTGGGGCATTGCAGAGTACACAGCGGGGACTGGGATATTGCAGGGTACGCAGCGGAGACTGGGGCATTGCAGGGTACGCAGCGGGGACTGGGATATTACAGAGTGCGCAGTGGAGACTGGGACATTGCAGAATACACAGTGGAGACTGGAACACTGCAGGGTTCGCAGCGGAGACTGGGACATTGCAGAGAACGCAGCGGAGACTGGGGCATTGCAGAGTACGGAGCGGAGACTGGGACATTGTAGGGTACACAGCGGAGACTGGGGAATTGTAGGGTACACAGCGGAGACTGGGACATTGCAGGGTACACAGCACAGACTGGGACATTGCAGGGTACACAGCGGGGACTGGGACATTGCTGAATATACAGCGGAGACTGGAACATTGCAGGGTACACAGCGGGGATTGGAACATTGCAGGGTACACAGCGGAGACTGGGACATTGCAGGGTACACAGCGGAGACTGGGACATTGCAGAGTACGCAGCGGAGACTGGGACATTGCAGGGTACACAGCGGAGACTGGGGCATTGCAGGGTACACAGCGGAGACTGGGGCATTGCAGAGTACACAGCGGAGACTGGGACATTGCAGGGTACACAGCGGGGATTGGAACATTCCAGGGTACACAGCGGAGACTGGGACATTGCAGGGTACACAGCGGAGACTGGGACATTGCAGAGTACGCAGCGGAGACTGGGGCATTGCAGAGTACGCAGCGGAGACTGGGACATTGCAGGGTACACAGCGGAGACTGGGACATTGCAGGGTACACAGCGGAGACTGGGACATTGCAGAGTACGCAGCGGGGACGGGGACATTGCAGGGTACACAGCGGAGACTGGGACATTGCACAGTACACAGCAGAGACTGGGACATTGCAGGGTACACAGCGGAGACTGGGACATTGCAGAGTATGCAGCGGAGACTGGGGAATTGTAGGGTACACAGCGGAGACTGGGACATTGCAGGGTACACAGCGGAGACTGGGACATTGCAGAGTACGCAGCGGAGACTGGGACATTGCAGAGTACACAGTGGGGACTGGGACATTGCAGGGTACACAGCGGAGACTGGGGCATTGCAGAGTACGCAGTGGAGACTGGGACATTGCAGGGTACGCAGCGGAGACTGGGACATTGCAGGGTACGCAGTGGAGACTGGGACATTGCAGGGTACGCAGCGGAGACTGGGGCATTGCAAGGTACGCAGCGGGGACTGGGACATTGCAGGGTACACAGCGGAGACTGGGACATTGCAGGGTACACAGCGGAGACTGGGACATTGCAGGGTACACAGCGGAGACTGGGACATTGCAGGGTACGCAGCACAGACTGGGACATTGCAGGGTACGCAGCACAGACTGGGACATTGCAGGGTACGCAGCAGAGGTTGGGACACTGCTGGTTGCTCGCAGTGTACTAGAACTATTCTGTGCTTGGTAACCTACACATTTAAGTGTTACCGTTTTTAAAAAAATAATTTTTATTGGAATTTTTTACAGAAAATATAACAACAAGTATAGCAACAAGCAGTAATAAGCAACTAACAGCCCCATAACACCCACAATTGCCCCCATACCGTAACATCACATGTATCACACTCTTCCCCCCCCCCCCTCCCCACAGGGAATCCCTCCACCTGCCGCCTAGCAAATGCCTTTACCTGCAGATATCTAAAATGTTCCCCGGCGGGAGCCCAAATTTCTCCTCCAACTCCCCCAGGCTCGCAAACCTTCCGTCGATAAACAGGTCCCTCAGCTGTCTGATGCCCGCTCTATACCAACCCCGAAATCCCCCATCCATGTTCCCCGGGACGAACCTGTGGTTCCCCCTTAACGGAGCCTCCATCGAGCCCCCCACTTGTCCCCTATGTCACCTCCACTGCCCCCAAATCTTGAGGGTAGCCGCCACCACCGGACTCGTGGTATACCTCGTGGGAGGGAGCGGCCACGGCGCCGTTACCAGGGCCCCCAGGCTTGTATCCCCACAGGACGCTCTCTCCATCCGTTTCCATGCTGCCCCCTCCCCCTCCATCACCCTCTTGCGCACCATCGACACATTGGCCGCCCAGTAGTACCCCGAGAGGTTGGGCAACGCCAGCCCCCCCCCCATCTCTACCCCGCTCCAAGAAGACCCTCCACTCTCGGGGTGCCATGCGCCCAAACAAATCCCATGATGCTGCTGGTCACCCTTTTAAAAAAGGCCCTAGGGATAAAGATGGGCAAGCACTGGAAGAGGAACAAGAACCTCGGGAGAACCGTCATTTTGACGGATTGCACTCTGCCCACCAGCGATAGCGGCACCATGTCCCACCTTTTAAATTCCTCCTCCATCTGTTCCACTAGTCTGGTGAAGTTAAGCTTATGAAGAGCCCCCCAACTCCTGGCCACCTGCACCCCCAGGTACCTGAAACTCCTCACTGCCGTCCTGAAGGGGAGCCTCCCAATTCCCTCCTCCTGATCTCCCGGGTGCACTACAAATACCTCGCTCTTTCCTAAGTTCAGCTTATAGCCCGAGAAGCTCCCAAATTCCGCTAACAGCTCCATCCCCCCCGGCATTCCCCCCTCTGGGTCCGCCACATATAACAGCAGGTCGTCCGCGTACAGCGATACCCGGTGCTCCTCTCCACCCCGCACCAGACCCCTCCATTTCCCTGACTCCCTCAACGCCATGGCCAGCGGTTCAATCGCCAGTGTAAAGAGCAGGGGGGACAGTCGACACCCCTGCCTGGTCCCACGATAGAGCCTAAAGTACTCCGATCTCCTTCCATTTGTGACTGCACTCGCCATCGGCGCCGCGTAAAGCAGCCTCACCCATTTGATGAATCCCTCCCCAAATCCAAACCTCTCCAGCACCTCCCCACTCAACTCTATCAAACGCTTTCTCTGCGTCCAGCGCCACCACTATCTCCGCCTCCCCCTCCACTGCCGGCATCATGATAACATTGAGCAGTCTCCGCACATTCGTGTTGAGCTGCCGCCCCTTGACAAATCCTGTCCCAGACCATCCCCACCTGTATCATTGGTATCCAGATACCCCTCAATGCTTCTCCGAACCCTCTTACACACCTACTCCTCCGCCAGCATCCCCACATCCAGGCGCCAGAGCGGGCGCTGGTCCCGTGCCTCCCCCATCTCCAGATCAACCCAGTGCGGAGCATGGTCCGAAAACGCTATGGCCGAATACTCAGCATCCTGCACCCTCGGGATCAATCCCCTGCTCAGGACAAAAAAGTCTATCCGGGAATAAACCCTATGGACCTGAGAGAAAAAGGAATACTCCTGAGCTCTCGGTCTCCCAAACCTCCAGGGATCCACCCCTCCCATCTGGTCCATGTATCCCCTCAGCACTTTGGCCGCCGCCGGTCTCCTACCCGTCCTTGAACTGGACCGGTCCAGTGTGGGATCCAGCACTGTGTTAAAATCTCCCCCCATGATCAGGCCCCCTGCCTCCAGGTCCGGGATGCGGCCCAACAATCGCCCCATGAAGCCAGCATCATCCCAATTCGGGGCATATACGTTCACCAGCACCACCTTCTCTCCCTGCAGCCTACCCCTCACCATGATATATCTGCCCTCCTTGTCCGACACCACCTCAGCCGCCTCAAACGCCACCCTCTTGCCCACTAGAATCGCCACCCCCCGGTTCTTCGCGTCCAATCCTGAATGATAAACCTGCCCCACCCACCCCTTCCTCAGACGGACCTGGTCCGCCACCTTCAGGTGGGTCTCCTGGAGCATAGCCACATCCGCCTTCAACCCCCTTAGATGGGAGAACACCCTGGTTCTCTTAGCCGGCCCGTTCAGCCCCCTCACGTTCCAGGTAATCAGCCGGATCAGAGGGCAACCCGCCCCCCTCCCCTGCCGACTAGCCATAGCTTGGCAGATGTTCGCCCCAGGCCAGCACACCCCGCTCGACCCGTTCCCCATGGCGATAGCGCCTCTCCTCCTCTTCTCCCCCCCGCCCCCATCGGGTCGTTCCAGCAGCAACCCGGTATTAAGTGTTACCGTTAGGAGTAGTGTTGCATGCAAGTTTTTTTTGATAACTATGTCAAAGTAGGAACAGGAGTGTTTCTCCCAAGAGAGTGGTCAATGCTTAGCTGATGTATAAAGCAGGATTTTCTCTTCAAAATCTTTAGTCTAATTGTAAATAGCATTATATTAATCCAGTGTTGCTGGTTCTCTCTCAAACTATCAAAAGACAAATGCATATTTTAAATAAGAAAAACAGTGACTTCAGTTTACTGGCCAGTTTTGATTATTGCCAATCCCCTCCTGCACTGAGGGCTGGTTGATTTCTTTGCTGTGCTTTCTGGGAGAGTTCTGTGCACTAATCTGGAAGCAATTACATTTGGATCAACATGGATAGCAAATTGGAAATGTTAGTTCAGACATGGTACTCAACTGGTCTTCAAATTTCCCAGTTCAGCCAAATCGGAGCTGCCACTTTGACCATTACTTTGCTGCGCAGCATTTCAGCCACTCACTGATTTGTACTTTATAGAAAATGATTTGCTGGGGTGTAGGTTTTGCGGCTGGACCAGATTTTATTGTCCATCCCTCATTTCCCTGGGAAGGTGGTGCTGAGCTTCCTTCTCGAACCGCCGCGGTTTCGGTACACCTACGGTGGTGTTCCAGGAGCTTGAATGAACAGCGATATATTTCCAAGTCAGGATGGTGAGTGGCTTGGATGTGTATTCGCAGGTGGTGGTGTTCCCATGTATCTGCAGCCCTTGTTCTTCTAGGTAGCAGAGGTTATGGGTTTGGAAGGTGCTGTTGAAGGAGCTTTTGTGAGTTTCTGCAATGCATCTTGCATCTGGTGCACACTGACGCTTCTGTGCATCGGTGGTGGAGGGAGTGAATATTTAAGGTTGTGGATGGGGTGCCGTTCAAGCGGGCTGCATTGTCCTGATGCTGTCGAGCTGCTCGAGTGTTGGAGCTGCCCTCGTCCAGGCAAGTAAAGAGTATTCCATCACATTCTTGACTTGTACTTTGTGATGGAGTCTGCAGGTAAGTTGCTCGCCTCAGAATTCCCAGCCTCTGACCTGTCTTCTAGCCACAGTATTTATATGGCTTGTCCAGTTCAGTTTCTGATTAATGGTAACCACAGGAAGTGGGGGATTCAGTGATGGTAATTGACGTACTATTAATTGCACGAAAGACTCAGATTGGTACAACTGTGGCTTTATTACAGTCTGATGCATGGCCTCCTACTGCAGCTGGCAGAATGGCTGATCAGGAGGAGTCATGCCTATTTATACGGTTCCTTGTGGGCGGAGCTAGCCGGCAGGGGCTACCGGCGAACCTGTAGTGTAGGTCCTACTGTACATCCCCTAATACAGGTGCACACAGTTAACACAGTGGATCACCACAGTAATACCATTAAATGGCAAGGAGAAATGGTCAGATTCTCTCTTTGGAGATTGCCTCGCATGTGTGTTGCACGAATATTATTTTCCCTTTATCAGTCTGTACCTGAATGTTGTCCAGGTCTGGGTATGAACACAGTTTCTTCAGTGTCTGAAGAGTCGCAAATGGAACTAAACATTGTGCAATCATCCATGAACATCCCCACTTCTGATCTTATGATGAGGAGGACGATTATTGAAGCAGCTGAAGATGGTTGGGTCTCGGACACTACCCTGAGGAAGTCCTGTGGCATTGTCTTGGGACTGAAATGATTGGCCTCGAACAGCCAGTCATCCTACTTTGTGTTAGGTGTGACTCCAACCAGTGGAGAGTACTCCCTTGCTTCCCATTTTTGCATTGACTTCAGTTTACCCAGATCTCCTTGATGCCACACTCAGTGAATTGCTGTCTTGATGTCAAGGTCAGTCACATTCACCTCCCCTGCTGAGCCTTGGGAATTGACATGGTTCACTGAGCGCACCACACGTTCAAATTTCACCTGATGAAGATGTCACCAGACACTGGCATAGATAAAGACCACTGTGGGCTGGCATGATTTGTTCAATTCTATTATATTTATGATCTTTAATATTCCTTCTCTTGCCTTGTCATATACAGGCTGAGCAACTTAGACAGCACTACATGAGCAAATCGGATTCGGAGGTTTCTGCAGCATGCCAAGCTTTGCCGCCCGTTCAGCAGAACATCCGTGAGTTACAACGAAAGGTAAACGGCCGTGTATCAGAGAGCCGGGTAAAAAATAGCCCTATATCGGACCGCCGGGTAAACAAACGGCCCTGTATCAGAGAGCTAGGTAATCAAACTGCCCTGTATCGGAGAGCCAGGTAATCAAACGGCCCAGTATCGGAGAGCCAGGTAAGCAAACGGACCTGTATCGGATAGCCAGGTAATCAAACTGTCCTGTATCGGAGAGCCAGGTAATCAAACGGCCCTGTATCGGAGAGCCAGGTAATCAAACGGCCCTGTATCGGAGAGCCAGGTAATCAAACGGCCCTGTATCGGAGAGCCAGGTAATCAAACGGCTCAGTATCGGAGAACCAGGTAAGCAAACGGCCCTGTATTGGAGAGCCAGGTAAACAAACTGCCCTGTATCGGAGAACCAGGTAATCAAACGGCCCTGTGTCGGAGAGCCAGGTAAACAAATAGCCCTGTATCGGAGAGCCAGGTAATCAAACGGCCCTGTATCGGAGAGCCAGGTAAGCAAACTGCCCTGTATTGGAGAGCCAGGTAAACAAACTGCCCTGTATCGGAGAGCCAGGTAAACAAACTGCCCTGTATCGGAGAGCCAGGTAAACAAACGGCCCTGTATCGGAGAGCCAGGTAATCAAACGGCCCTGTATCGGGGAGCCAGGTAAACAAACGGCCCTGTATCGGAGAGCCATGTAAACAAACTGCCCTGTATCGGAGAGCCAGGTAATCAAACTGCCCTGTATCGGAGAGCCAGGTAATCCAACTGCCCTGTATCGGAGAGCCAGGTAAACAAACGACCCTGTATCGGAGAACCAGGTAATCAAACTGCCCTGTATCGGAGAGCCAGGTAATCAAACTGCCCTGTATCGGAGAGCCAGGTAATCAAACTGCCCTGTATCGGAGAGCCAGGTAAACAAATGGCCCTGTATCGGAGAGCGAGGTAATCAAACTGCCCTGTATCGGAGAGCCAGGTAAACAAACGGCCCTGTATCGGAGAGCCAGGTAATCAAACGGCCCTGTATCGGGGAGCCAGGTAAACAAACTGCCCTGTATCGGAGAGCCAGGTAAACAAACTGCCCTGTATCGGAGAGCCAGGTCAGCAAACTGCCCTGTATCGGAGAGCCAGGTCAGCAAACTGCCCTGTATCGGAGAGCCAGGTAATCAAACTGCCCTGTATCGGAGAGCCAGGTAATCAAACGGCCCTGTATCGGAGAGCCAGGTAAACAAACGGCCCTGTATCGGAGAGCCAGGTAATCAAACTGCCCTGTATCGGAGAACCAGGTAATCAAACTGCCCTGTGCCTGCGAGCCAGGTAATCAAACTGCCCTGTATCGGAGAGCCAGGTAATCAAACTGCCCTGTATCGGAGAGCCAGGTAATCAAACTGCCCTGTATCGGAGAGCCAGGTAATCAAACTGCCCTGTATCGGAGAGCCAGGTAATCAAACTGCCCTGTATCGGAGAGCCAGGTAAACAAACGGCCCTGTATCAGAGAGCCAAGTAATCAAACGGCCCTGTATCGGAGAGCCAGGTAAACAAACTGCCCTGTATCGGGGAGCCAGGTAAACAAACGGCCCTGTATCGGAGAACCAGGTAATCAAACTGCCCTGTATCGGAGAGCCAGGTAATCAAACTGCCCTGTATCGGAGAGCCAGGTAATCAAACTGTTCTGTATCGGAGAACCAGGTAATCAAACTGTCCTGTATCGGAGAACCAGGTAATCAAACTGCCCTGTATCGGAGAGCCAGGTAAACAAACGGCCCTGTATCGGAGAGCCAGGTAAACAAACGGCCCTGTATCGGAGAACCAGGTAATCAAACGGCCCTGTATCGGAGAGCCAGGTAATCAAACGGCCCTGTATCGGAGAGCCAGGTAATCAAACGGTCCTGTATCGGAGAGCCAGGTAAACAAACTGCCCTGTATCGGAGAGCCAGGTAAACAAACTGCCCTGTATCGGAGAGCCAGGTAAACAAACTGCCCTCTATTGGAGAGCCAGGTAAACAAACGGCCCTGTATCGGAGAGCCAGGTAAACAAACGGCCCTGTATCGGAGAGCCAGGTAAACAAACTGCCCTGTATCGGAGAGGCAGGTAAACAAACTGCCCTGTATCGGAGAGCCAGGTAATCAAACTGCCCTGTATCGGAGAGCCAGGTAATCAAACTGCCCTGTATCGGAGAGCCAGGTAAGCAAACTGTCCTGTATCGGAGAACCAGGTAATCAAACTGCCCTGTATCGGAGAACCAGGTAATCAAACGGCCCTGTATCGGAGAGCCAGGTAAACAAACGGCCCTGTATCGGAGAACCAGGTAATCAAATTGCCCTGTATCGGAGAGCCAGGTAATCAAACTGCCCTGTATCGGAGAGCCAGGTAAACAAACGGCCCTGTATCGGAGAGCCAGGTAATCAAACTGCCCTGTATCGGAGAGCCAGGTAAACAAACGGCCCTGTATCGGAGAGCCAGGTAATCAAACGGCCCTGTATCGGGGAGCCAGGTAAACAAACTGCCCTGTATCGGAGAGCCAGGTCAGCAAACTGCCCTGTATCGGAGAGCCAGGTAATCAAACTGCCCTGTATCGGAGAGCCAGGTAATCAAACTGCCCTGTATCGGAGAGCCAGGTAAACAAACGGCCCTGTATCGGAGAGCCAGGTAAACAAACTGCCCTCTATCGGAGAGCCAGGTAAACAAACGGCCTTGTATTGGAGAGCCAGGTAAACAAACTGCCCTGTATCGGAGAGCCAGGTAATCAAACTGCCCTGTATCGGAGAGCCAGGTAAGCAAACTGCCCTGTATCGGAGAGCCAGGCAATCAAACGGCCCTGTATCGGAGAGCCAGGTAATCAAACTGCCCTGTATCGGAGAGCCAGGTAATCAAACAGCCCTGTATCGGAGAGCCAGGTAAACAAACTGCCCTGTATCGGAGAGCCAGGTAAACAAACTGCCCTGTATCGGAGAGCCAGGTAATCAAACTGCCCTGTGCCTGCGAGCCAGGTAATCAAACTGCCCTGTATCGGAGAGCCAGGTAATCAAACTGCCCTGTATCGGAGAGCCAGGTAATCAAACTGCCCTGTATCGGAGAGCCAGGTAATCAAACTGCCCTGTATCGGAGAGCCAGGTAATCAAACTGCCCTGTATCGGAGAGCCAGGTAATCAAACTGCCCTGTATCGGGGAGCCAGGTAAACAAACGGCCCTGTATCGGAGAACCAGGTAATCAAACTGCCCTGTATCGGAGAGCCAGGCAATCAAACTGCCCTGTATCGGAGAGCCAGGTAATCAAACTGTCCTGTATCGGAGAACCGGGCAATCAAACTGCCCTGTATCGGAGAGCCAGGTAATCAAACTGTCCTGTATCGGAGAACCAGGTAATCAAACTGTCCTGTATCGGAGAACCAGGTAATCAAACTGCCCTGTATCGGAGAGCCAGGTAAACAAACGGCCCTGTATCGGAGAGCCAGGTAAACAAACGGCCCTGTATCGGAGAGCCAGGTAATCAAACTGCCCTGTATCGGAGAGCCAGGTAAACAAACTGCCCTGTATCGGAGAGCCAGGTAAACAAACTGCCCTGTATCGGAGAGCCAGGTCAGCAAACAGCCCTGTATCGGAGAGCCAGGTAAACAAACTGCCCTGTATCGGGGAGCCAGGTAAACAAACTGCCCTGTATCGGAGAGCCAGGTAAACAAACGGCCCTGTATCGGAGAGCCAGGTAAACAAACTGCCCTGTATCGGAGAGCCAGGTAAATGACCCTGTAGTGGGGACCAGTGAAAGAGTTGTATACTGCAGTGTGTCTCTATTAAAGCCATGTACTGTAAAGGAGACCAGAGGTGGGAGGGCTGCAGCAAACACCCAATTTAGCACAAACCGTTAAAGGGACAAAAGCACAGCAAAAGTCATTTTTAAATTGCAAAGTTTTCTAGGTGCCATGGGTCCATGAGTTTTAGCCAAGTAGAGATATACTGAGATGCAGATGCTATTGCACCAGACTGTAGCAATGACTGCGTATCCCTAGTGTTATATCGCTGCTGGAAGCCCTGCAATTAAAATAAACCCTTCTGCAGGGCTTGCTGCGCTGAATTGGGTATCTCCTGCAGCACTCCCAAAACTGGACTCCTTGCAGTAAAGGGATCATTTAAAAAGAAATTTACTCTTTTTCCAAACATGTATAAAACAGAAACATATAAAACACAGACTCCACAATATTGCAGTCATCAGTTTGTACAATTTTTTTCCCCCAGCACCTCGCAACCCCAGAACATGTACGCATGATTCGCCTGCCCCCATCCACACTTCTCGCACTTATCGGCCACTCCTTGGAAGAACCCACTCACATGTACCTTTTGCACCACCTTGAACTGAATCAAGCTCCTCCTCGCACAGGAGAAGGTTGAATTCACCTTCTGCATCGCCTCACACTACAGTTCCCAGCATTTCCCCCCCCCCCTAACTCTAACTCCCATTTGTTCTCAGCGCTTGCCCCCACCCCCACCACACTTCCCCCAAACATCCATATATATCTCCAATCCTACTCTCCCTCAACTCATCTGGGAGCAGGAGTTGCCCCAATAAAGTGTACTTTGGCAACCTGGGAAACACCCTCTAATCTTTTTGTGCCGAGTCCCACACCTGCATATATCTAAACTCACTAACCTTCGCTAACTCAAACCTGCAAGCTTCTCTTCTGAGTACACGTCCCTAACCCTCTCCGGCCCTGGCTCCCCCACCATCGCCTAACCTTGTCCAAGTTCGTTGCCCAATAATAGTGCAGCGGGTTTGGCAATGCCAACTGCCCTTTCTGTTTCTCCCTCTGTAACAGAGCCCTTTTACCCTCTCTTCTTCTGTAACAGAGCCCTCTGTACCCTTGGCACCTTCCCCACCCATACTCCAAGATCACTGTCTCCAACTTCCGGAAGAGGGTTTGGAAAACAAACCGGGATCTTGGCAGCGCATTCATCTTTACAACCTGCACACTTCCTGCCAGTGTCAGGTGTAATGTATCCCATCTCTTAAAATCCCCTGTAATCTCTTCACCAGTGTTGTCAAATTTCCCCTTGCATTATAGCCCATTCCCTCGTTACCTGAATCACCAAATACCTAAACCTTTCCCTAGCTATCTTGAATGGCAACACCTTCAAGTTAGCCCCCTGTCCCATCACATTCACCGGAAATACTTCACTCTTCCTGACATTTAACCTATACTCCAATATTCTCATGATCCTATACATACTCTCCAGCGGGTCCGACACAAGCAATAGGCCGGCCACCTACAATGACACCTGGTGCTCCTTGCTCCCTTTCACAAACCTCTGCCACTCCACAGACCGCCGGAGGGTCATCGCCAAGGGCTCAATCGCCAACGTGAACAACAATGGTGATAGCGGACACCTCTGTCTCGTTTCCCTCTGCGGTCCAAAACTCTTCCCCCATGCCATAAACCTACCCAAAATTTCAAATAAATACCTCCATTCCACCCAATTGAAGGCTTTCTCCGCATCTATAGAAGCAATAACCTCTAGCACCTGACCCCCTGAGGGAGTCAAAACCACATTTACCAGCCTCCTGATATTGCTGGAGTGTTGCCGGCCCTTTACAAAACCTGTTTGATCCTCAGAGACCACCCCTGGGCAAACCCCTCCATCCTCTCGCCAACAACTTAGCCAGTATTTTCACATTTGTATTCAACAATGAAATAGGCCTGTGCAACCCACACCCACAATGGATCCTTCCCCTTTTTCGGGATTAGAGTAATCGACACCTGTGTCAACGTCTCTGGCAACTCCCCCATTTCCAATGCCTCATTAAACATCCCCAACAAATACGTATTCTCCTGATACTATCCATCACTTCCCTCAGCCCCAGCGGCTCCTCCAATACCCATAATCAGCTGGTGCACATCCAAGCCCGGGATCGCTCCCGCTAACCCCTTCCCGAACCCTGTATCATCCGCATATACATTGACTGGCAGCAACGGTTTCCCCTCCAGCACTCCACTCACTATCACACATCCCCCCCCCCCAGGTCCCGCACTTCCTTGAGCCTCACAACTCCCGTCCTTTTGTCCAACAAAACCCCCCCCCCCCCCCCGACTTTGAATCAAACACAAGTGAAATACTTGTCCCATCCATCTCTTCCTCAACCTAACCTGACCCTTCACCTGGAGGTGCATTTCATGCAGGTAAATCACCTCCACTTTCAAACTCCTCAAACTCGAGACCTCTTAACCAGCCCGTTTAACCCCCAGATGTTTCACATCACAACTCTTGCCAGAGGCTTATGCCTCCATTCCCCTCTACTATTTGCCATCCATCACCCCCCCATCGCTTCTACCTTCCTTAATACCACCCTGAACCGGGCCCATCCAATTAACCATCAGGAAGCTAAAGTAGTCAATGATTGGTACAGCAGTGCTAATGCTGAGAATCTATAATATTTCATGTATAGTTACTTTCCAAAAAAGAGTTGGTTATTGAAATAACTCCCTACAGATTTTCTCACCTTTGCTATTTTCCTCTGTGACTTAGCACTGACTTCTGGTTTTGGAAGTTGGTAAATAGGATGGGGCAGCTGACCATTACCTTGACATACCTGCAATGCCTTTCTCTTCTTGTTTTTGTGTCCTGTCACCAGATGCACTTTGGGACTCCTTGGTGGCTGGGAATCATTGAGTGTGTACTGCAGGCAGACCTGGATGAAGAGCTGGTGACTAGGGTGCAAAATGAAATCTCGTCCAACTATAAACATCAAGCGAATAAACTGTCCATGGCTGAAAAGTAAGTCAGTTTGCATCCTGTCCATAAGAATAACAGAATTAGGAGCAGGAGTAGGCCACTCGGCCCTTCGAGCCTGTTCCGCCATTCAATCGGGAAAATACAGAGATTAATAATCTGTGTTGACCTTGGGAGTAGAGTGTGGAGTGGTGGAAGTGTTACTGAACTAGTACTTCAGAGGCTCAGGCTAATCCTCCAGGGACATGGGTTCCAATCCCACCACAGCAGCTGGTGGAATTTAAATTCAATTTATAAATCTGGAGTATAAAGATAGTGACCATGAAACTATCACTGACTGTTGCACAAACCCATCTGGTTCACTAATGCCTTTTAGGGAAGGAAACCTGCCATTCTTACCCGGTCTGACCTATACGTGACTCTAGACACACATCAACAGCCGAGCAAACTATTACGTTCAAGGGAAAAAATGGATGGATAATAAATGCTGGGCAATGCCCTATGAAAGATTTATTTTAAAAGGTGCATGTATGGAGAGTCAGTTGTACATGGTGAAGGTCATTGCACCAGAGTGCAGGAGGAGGTGACTGAGTCAGAGATGTCCGTACACGGTCCCCATCAGGAGGGAGGGTAATGATAATGATCCAGTAGGCATTGAGTGAGGGCCTCGGGACTCTCCTTGGGCGGAGTACTTGGATCATCAGGAGCAGGCATGCAGAAATCTGACAGAGTTCCCTGAAGCAATGTGTGCTCAAGCACTTCAAAATAGAAAATAAGAGCAGGAATAGGCCATTTGGCCCTTTGAGCCCGGTCTGCCATTCATTATGATCATGGCTGATCATTCAGCCATTCAGGGGCTGTTATTTCAGGGGCTGTTTAGCTCACAGGGCTAATCGCTGGCTTTGAAAGCAGACCAAGGCAAGCCAGCAGCACGGTTCGATTCCCGTAACAGCCTCCCCGAACAGGCGCCGGAATGTGGCGACTAGGGGCTTTTCACAGTAACTTCATTTGAAGCCTACTCGTGACAATAAGCGATTTTCATTTCATTTTTCATTTCATTCAACTCAATAGCCTGATCCCACCGTCTCCTATTTCCTTTGGTCCCTTTTGCTCCAAATGCTATATCTAACTGCTTCTTGAAAAGATGCAATGTACTGTCCTCAACTATTTTCTGTGGTAGCGAATTCCACAGACGGAATTTTAAAAATAAAATTTAGAGTACCCAATTCATTTGTCCAATTAAGGGAGTTCATGCGATCAAGTTCCTGACACAATGTTGAGCTCATCACAATGCTGGCTCATGTGGATATAATTTATAATTAAAGGACAATTTAGCGTGGCCAATCCGCCTACTCTGCACATCTTTGGGTTGTGAGGGTGAAACTCACGCAAACACGGGGAGAATGTGCAAACTCCACATGGACAGTGACCCAGAGCCGGGATCGAACCTGGGACCTCGGCGCCCTGAGGCAGTAACGCTAACCACTGTGCCACCGTGCTGCCCTTACAGATGAAATTTCTTCTCATCTCAGTCCTGATTGGTCTACCCAGTATCCTCAGACCGCGAGCCCTAGTTTTGGACTCTCCAACCATCGGGAACATCTTTCCTGCATCTACCCTGACTAGTCCCGTTAGAATTTTCTAAGTTTCTATGGGATCCCCCTCATTTTTCTGAATTCCACTGAATATAATCCTAACCGACTGAATCTCTCCTCATAGGTCAGTCCCCCATCCCAGGAATTAGTCTGGTAAATATCCTCTTTACTCCCTCTATAGCAAGAACTTCCTTCCTCAGATAAGGAGACCAAAGCTGCAAATAACATTCCTGGTGTAGTCTCACCAAGACCCTGTATAACTGCAGTAGGACATCCCTGCTCCTGTACTCGAATCCTCTCGCAGTGAAGGCAAACCATGCCCTGTGACATATCTTCTTCACTGCCAAGTTTGCCTTCTTCACCGCCTGCTGCACCTGCATGCTTACCTTCAGCGGCTGGTGTACGAGGACACACAGTTCACGTTGCATATTTCCCTCTCTCAATTTATAGACATTCAGCTAATAATCTGCCGTCCTTTTTTTTTTTTGCTATCAAACCTCCCATTTATCCAAATTATATCCACATGAGCCAGCATAGTGATGAGCTCAACATTGTGCCAGGAACTTGATCGCATGAACTGCAACCATTAAAGAATGGCCAATCTCACATCAAGACACTTGGAGAATAACACAAAATGGATGCGAGAGTAGCATGATGGCCTGCAGAGGGTACAGGGCTCATTCAGAAGCCTGGGGTATGCCGTTTACAGAATGAGCGTTGTTCTCCAAGGAGTAAGCGAGAAGCTGCGTACCCATAACAGGATATTTGCGCTGTTGGCATGTCAGCGGCTAGAAGGGATGACTGCTGTGCCCCAGTAGCCAGCCCCATCTAACTTGCATTGAAGTCAGCCTAGGCCTGTGGAGCTGGGCGAGGAGGATGAGGGTTCCAAGAACATCTCTGCACCCTCGCCTTCTTCTGCTTCCTGGTCCCTCCACTCGAGCACTCATCTGTGGCACAGGTCTCCGAGAGAACAACTGCTGCTGCATAGATGCTGAGCCGCCAGTCTCCGGTAGGTTCCCTTTGATTGGGGAGGGATGATCAATTTAACATTTTCACTGAGCAAGGGGAGAAGGAGGAATTTTTTAATGCAGTAAATTGTTAAGCGCATGGACTGATATGTCACAGGGCATTGGACCAGTAAACGACACTAAAATGTTCTGAGCAACTCCATTAATATTTCACTGAGTGACTGGAAATTTACAGATCAGTACATTGAACCTTACCTAAGTGATGCACTGAAACGTTTCTAATAGAATATTGCAAAACTTTATACATATTCAGGAAGTTCAAATGAACAATGAAACTTCATGCACTGCTGCCTCATGGCGTTGAGGACCTGCGTTTGATCCCGGCTCTGGGTCACTGTCCGTGTGGAGTTTGCACATGCTCCCCGTGTTTGCGTGGGTCTCACCCCACAACCCAAAGATGTACAGGTTAGGTAGATTGGCCACGCTAAATTGTCCCTTAATTGGGAAAAAAAAAATCATTGGGTACTCTAAATTTATTTTAAAAAAACAATGAAACTTCACTAATTACTACATAACTGAAATATTGAAACTTTTTTACTTTGGGATGAAGCTTCTCTAAATATATAATCTTTCTTTTTTTTCAGTAACTCATTCAGTTTTGCTAACAGCTGGTTAAAATTCACTGATTAAATCTCACTCACTCACTGACTGCTGCTCTGAAACTTGACTAAATAAACTTCCCTGATTGCTGCACATTAAGCCTCCACTTTGAGTAAGCTCTGATGCAATGAACCATTCATCAACTAAAAGACATGGTAGCAAATGTTGTCTCAATCTGTGTTGATCACAGTTAACTTTGTACGCTCAGGTTCCGGGACTACAAAGGCCTACAGTTTTTGCTGTCCGTACAAATGGACGAGTTGAAGAAAGCCCAAAAGATCGTACAGGACTCGGTCAAGAATCTGGAGACCCCTCCATCACAAGAAGAAATTCGGCTCGCCACAGTGTGTCATCTTCGCCCGGTCCGATTTCCCCTGAACAAGTGGGTATATTGGCCAGTGATATAATTGTTTTGTATTCTTCAATAGCTGCTTGTGGTTGCATTCTGTATTTCCATATTTTTGTAAACTAAGAATTTTTGGGAAGAATCGTTTTTACGATGCTTCGATTTTTTAAAAAAACCTTCCATTTATATAGGTCTTTCACATCCTCACGATATCCCAAAATAATATAATAATATTTTTTTTATTGTCACAAATAGGCTTACATTAACACTGCAATGAAGTTACTGTGAAAATCCCCTAATCGCAACATTCCAGTGGCTGTTCGGGTTTACAGAGGGAGAATTCAAAATTCTTAGTTGGTACGGGAATTGAACCCGCGCTGCTGGCCTTGTTCTGCATTGTAAACCAGCTGTCGAGCCCACTGAGCTAAATCAGCACATTACAGTCAATTAAGTGCTCCTTGAAATGTAGTCACAGTTTTAATGCAGGAAACCTGGCAGCCAAACTTCGCACAACAATTCCCACAAACACAAAGAGATAATGACCATATAATCAGCTTCAATTATATTGTGGGAGAAATGTTGGCCCGGACACAGGCAAGACCTCCCCTGCTATTTTTTGATATAACTACTTGAGACCACCCCAAGAAAATGCTGTGAACACTCAGCAGATCTGTCAGCATCTGTAGAGTGAGAAACAGAGTTTAAAAAAAAAAAAAATTAGAGTGCCCATTTATTTTTACCAATTAAAGGCCAATTTAGCGTGGCCAATCTACCTATCCTGCACATCTTTGGGTTGTGGGAGTGAAACCCACGCAGACACGGGGGAATGTGCAAACTCCACATGGACAGTGACCCAGGACCGGGATTCAAACCCGGGTCCTCAGTGCCGTAGACAGCAATGCTAACCACTGTGCCACCATGCTGCCCTGTGAGAAACAGAGTTAATGTTTCAGGTTAATGACTATCCTGTCAGGACATCGACTTGAAACGTTAACTCTGTTTCTCTGTCCACAGATGCTGCCGACTGTTTCCAGTATTTACTGTTTTTATTTTGGAATTGCCAGTGTTGGTTTGCAACATTCAAACAGCTATTGGGAAAAATATCATTGTCAGCAGTTTCTGTGGAGGCTGCGATGAATGTAAGAAATAATTATAGTTCGTAATCTTTTTGCAGTAATGTTATTAAAACCTTGGTTAACATGCATATAGATAGTATGACTGCTAGAGTGGTGATTAAGGTGTTGTGAAAGTGAGGTAATCATTGATTTGCAGATGAAGTGTTCTGCTAATAGATCTTGAGAACCATTTACTTGTTTACAGATAGCTAGCTAATGGAATATTGTATGGGTTTGAAGGACCCCTGGGGTGTAGATAATTTATGAGGGGTATTGTGTTTGGTCCTGGCTATACAAGTCGAGGGACATCTTGTAAGAAGAGACAAAGGCTACCTCATGCTTTGGGTACAGATGATGTAGCTAATGGGAGGAGCCAGATCTGTGTGAAGAGTCAGTAGGTCCGAGAACTCTAATCTGAACAGAGGTGTTTCAGTTTGGTCCTGAAAGGTGTTCTCTTCAAAGATCCTGCACAGAGAAAATCAAGTAGAAACCTGGTTGTTAACATTATTCATGAGTGGTATTTAATATATATTGGTGTGCTTAATTGGAATGTAGTGACATATTTAGGGAGTAAGTAAGGTTGTTTCTTCTACTTAAGAACTTTTGACACTGTTAACTATAAAGCTATTTCTTTGTTGCTAATGTGGCTAATTCTGTGATTAAATTAAAGTTTGTTTTAACATTAAATACACCTACTGGCCAGTGTTCTTTGGGGAAATAACATTTCCTTGCAGTTTTACAGATTGAAAATAGTTGGGTTCTCATTTGGGATCCTAACAATACATGTGATGAAACAACCTTTTATGGCTGTCGGAACATGATTTCACATACATTAAGAAAATTGGTATTATGCCATTAGAAATGGGAGACATGTGGCCAGGGCAGCAACCACAGCAGCCATTCCTCCATTCTTTTATTATTTTTATTTATTATTTTCTCTTCCTCTGGGCTGGTTGTCTGTGATAAGGGTATGAATATACGATTGGATTGGATTGGATTGGATTTGTTTATTGTCACGTGTACCGAGGTACAATGAAAAGTATTTTTCTGCAAGCAGCTCAACAGATCATTCAGTACATGGAAGAAAAGGGAATTAAACAAAATTCAATAAAATACATGAGAATACATAATAGGGCAACACAAGATATATAATGTAACTATATAAGCATTGGGATCGGTTGAAGCATACAGGGTGTAGTGTTAATGAGGTCAGTCAATAAGAGGGTCATTTAGGAGTCTGGTGACAGTGGGGAAGAAGCTGTTTTTGAGTCTGTTTGTGCTTGTTCTCAGACTTCTGTATCTCCTGCCCGATGGAAGAAGTTGGAAGAGTGAGTAAGCCGGGTGGGAGGGGTCTTTGATTATGCTGCCCGCTTTCCCCCGGCAGCGGGAGGTGTAGATGGAGTCAATGGATGGGAGGCAGGTTCGTGTGATGGACTGGGCGGTATTCACGACTCTCTGAAGTTCCTTGCGGTCCTGGGCCGAGCAATTGCCATACCAGGCTGTGATGCAGCCCGATAGGATGTTTTCTATGGTGCATCTGTAAAAGTTGGTAAGGGTTAATGTGGACATGCCGAATTTCCTTAGTTTCCTGAGGAAGTATAGGTGCTGTTGTGCTTTCTTGGTGATAGCGTCGACGTGAGTGGACCAGGACAGATTTTTGGTGATGTGCACACCAAGGAATTTGAAAATCGCTTATTGTCACGAGTAGGCTTCAATGAAGTTACTGTGAAAAGCCCCTAGTCGCCACATTCCGGCGCCTGTCCGGGGAGGCTGGTACGGGAACATTTGAAACTGATATTAGTGTTTATACTTTTAAGCGTCATTTCCCAATTGTATGGGCCATCTCACTTGACCCCTGACCAAATGATTTGATGAAGTTCACAAACGGGTTGCTTTCCGTTCCTGGCGCCACAACAAAGAAGTGGAAATGGCGCTCGGGTATCTGATGGCAGTTGGCCTGCGCAAAGGTGACCCCGTAACCAAGAATGAGACTGCCCCAAGATAGTGCCGTAGAAGAGGGGCCTAACCAAGTATGCCAAGTTTGTCAGAGATCAGATCCGTGAGGTCTGTGGTTTCGCTCCCCATGAAAGGTGTGCAGAAGGAATTGCTGAAGGTCTCTAAAGACAAGCATGCACTCAAATTCATCAAAAAGCGAGTTGGCACTCACATCCGTGCAAAGAGGCAGAGGGAAGAACTCAGCAATGTGCTGGCAGCAATCAGAAAGACAGCTGCGAAGAAAGATTAACCTGTACAAACTACATTTAAAGTTATTTCAATGTTTAAAGAAAAAAGTACACAAATGGGTTGTTGTCTCGGACTTGAAAGAATTAATCCCCCAACTACATGATTGGGCTATTTCCCCAATATCTGTTGAAATAACGGAATAACTCAACAACAAAAGGGTACATCAGTAGCCATTTCTCAGGCACAGGAATTAACCATTTCTGAGGTATATGAATGGTCTTCTGTAATTGAATGGACTAACTGAATAATCCAACATCGATCAAATACCTGAATGGCTTTTGCTGAAGATGCATAATTGGTCAATTGTCTCTATGTATTTTTGCTTTTCTCAGACAGATAGATATTTTCTGTTTTAGCTGTTATAGGTGTTCGGAAGGAACCCTTTTCCCTCATCGAGCATGAATCAAACCTCTTCTTTTCCTTTGTTTTACAGTTGTCAATTCTGTAAGGCAGACGAATTATTTACAGAATATGAATCCAAGCTGTTCTCACACAGGTAAGTACTTAAACTGGAAGAAATAATATTCTTTGTGCGTTTTCTCCTCCTCCAGGGTACAACACAGCAAGCCCTGTTCTCTGACACAGTGTGACAAACACTGCTCCTGGTACAGAACAATAGACTAAAGCAGATTGTTTGCGATCTTGAGCTCAGCATCTGACCCATATCTTCTCTTTCGCCAAGACCATTTATTTTCCACCTCTGCAATATCACTCATACCCATCAGCTGCTCAAACCTCTTGCATATTAGATTTTTCAATGCTCTCCTCGCCAATCCCACTTTCTACCTGACAGAACGTTCTTAGCCATAACCTAAATTGCACCCAGCCCTATTTCTTAATTGTATATTTGTCATTGTTAATTTCCTTTTGTTATTGAAGATGGCTATTTCTTGCATGCATCATCTATTGTATGTTCTAATGTGGCAGTGGAGCCTGACTGCAGACCGGGTGCATGGCAAGGCTGCATTGTCTGATTTTTGCCAGTACAGCCGAAGTCTTTCAAGCTTACCTTTTGTCCTTTGCTGCTTGCTTTCTTTGCTGTTCGAAGAAAAAAAAATGCCGCGACATGGAATCACTCCCCAGGTAATTCTTTCTTGTTCATTTTTCTCTCAGTCTGTGGTGGACATGCCACATTTCCTGAGGTTTGTGTTCCAGGGGTTCCTTGAACCTTAACTTCAGCCTACCTTCCAGGCAGCGTCCAAGTTTAAGTTGTGAATATATCACCGCCTTAGGAAGTTTATTCCCCAGCCATAGGTACTACATGTCCATCTTAGCTGAGCTCTGATAATGAATCCTTCAATACCAGCCATTTCTGCTCTTTGAAGTACCCCAGTATTGGGCACTTTGGCTGGGATTCTCCCTTCTGGGGACGAAATTCCCACGCCGGCAGGAAAACTGGCACCAATGACTCTGGCGTCAACGGGCCCCCAAGATGAGGAATTCTCACCTGTCTCGGGGACTAGGTGGACGCTGGAGGGGTTGGTGCCACTCCAGCCGGCGCCAAGTGGAAGGCGCGAGTTCGTGCATGTGAATCACGAATGACCATCGTGATCTCGCGAATGCTCAGAACCGCCGGCGTGATTGCGCGCATGTGCAGACCGGCCGGCTTATACGTGCCGGCCATGGCTGAGCACTACTGGGGCCGGCGCAGAAGGAAAAAGTGCCCCCACGGAACAAGCCCGCCCGCAGATCGGCCCCGATCACGGGCCAGGCCACCGTGGGGGTCCCCCTCTGTGGGCGGTTCACCCCCACCGACACTGCCAGGTCCCGCTGTGTGGGACCATACGTAACCCACGCCGGCAGGACTGCCCAAAAATGGATGGCCGCTCGGCCCATCAGGGCCTGGAGAATCGGCGGGGGGGGGGGGGGCTGCTGCCAACAGCCCCCAACCTTCGTGGCGGGAATCCCGCCCCTGTCCGAAAAAAGGCGCCGGAGAATAAGGCAGCCGGCGGCGGGGCGGGGGTTGGAAAATCCCGTTTTTGTCTCCCATTTGAAGCCCATGATGTTCTGAACAGATTTCATGTGGAACCTGCTCAAGTGCTTAATATGTCTGGAGTAGGTCGACCATCTTTCACAGGTATATATAGGAGAGTAGTTATTACCACAGCTTTATAAACAGCATGTTTTATTGTAAATTTGACACCTTGTTTCTTCCAGTGTCTTGCATAAATGGGCAAAAGTTGAAAAATAAAGTACATATTCTCTCCCTGTATGATTTCTGTTTACTTTTTAAAAATTACTTTTTCAGAGTTACAAAGCCCGGGCTCAGAGTGTGCACAGGGGCAAACCCCTAATCCAGCTCCTTGCCTGCTCCAAAAACCAATTCAGATTGAATCCAATTCATGGTCCCCACAAGAGAGACATACCAGATCCAGGCATTACACCTGACCTCGCGCTCATCTTAGTCAAAAGGCATCCCAGTATGAAATGTACACACTCTCTGTTAATTGTATATTAATTGGGTGTTAATTGTATTCAGTTGGGGTGCATTAATTGGGGACTGTGTTCTTATTTTGGAACAAATTGAAAGAGGAATTGAGAGTTTGAGTTGCACAACTTGTCATGTCTGTCTCTATTAATAAAAGCTTGTAAATTTAGAGAAGAGGCTCCAATGTCCTCTCCTTCATCACCTGTGTACCAGAATTCTAACATTATTCATCTATCTCCTCTGTGTTCACTAGAGTACAGTAATTCCTGATTCAACAATGCCTTGATTTGAAAAAATCTCATCCTCACGTTTAAATGCCTTCAGGGTCTTGCTCATCCTTTCTCCCTATCTATGTCACTTCTTCTAACTCTACCAATTCTCTGAGATCTCTGTATTCTTCTAGCCTATGGCACCTCTGGCCTCTTGCTTCATTCCACCCTTGATAACCACGCCTGGTCCTTAAGCTGTAGAATTCCCTCTGTAAACTTGCCCACCTCTCTATTTTTCCTCGCTTTTTCGACACTGCTGAAAACCTACATCTTTGACAAAACGTTTTGTCATTTATTTGGACTAATTTCTCTGAAAGTGGCTCACTGTCAAATATTCTTTTATTATGCTTCTAGAAAGTGTCTGAGGATGACGTACCTTATTAGAGATTTTACATATATATGCATTTTTATTTGGTGCAAGTCTCTACTGTGATCAGGCAGTTGGGAGCCTCACATGTTTTATTGTGCACTGTGCTGCCAATTGAGGATCTCCCGGTACCTATTTTACCCCCAGGCAGCATGCAAACTCAGACATCGCATTTGACAATGACCATATTGTGAATAGCCCCTTGAGGAAGTCAGCACAGTCTCTTGGAGATTCAGATGTCTTCAAAATTATATGTCTGGAAATGGAAAATTTTATTTAGATGTGCCCTCTGAAGCAGACATGGTAAACCAATACTGGAGCAGTTCGGATATAGGAATTTCCACAATTGATCAAAGAACCATTTGGTTGAGAGAACTGCCACTGCACACGGTGTTTGTTTCCACTTGACTCCAGGTAACTATGAAGGCAAAGCCCTAATAAATACAGGGGCAATGTTTGCACATGCAATGGGGGCGTTATCAGCATACTGCAGTGATTGTTTGAACTACAGCGTATCCCTGTGCACACTTGGCCTTTCTAAGCTTGTCTCTCCAACTCTTGTGCATAACTTCTCTGGACACAGATAAACAATTTGGAGGAAAATGTCGATGGTCTGATTAGTAAGTTCGCGGATGACACCAGGTTGGTGGAGTGGCAAATAGTGTTGAGGATTGTCAGAGGATTCAGCAGAACATAGATAGGTTAGAGACTTGGGTAGAGAAATGACAAATGGAGTTTAATCCGGACAAGCGTGAGGTAATGCATTTTGGTAGGCCTAACATAGTGGAGAAATAGACCATAAATGGCAAAACCCTTAGGAATATGGAAAGTCAGAGAAATCTGGGCGATCAGGTCCACAGATCTTTGAAAATGGCAACACAAGTGGACCAGTTAGTCAAGAAAACATACAAAATGCTTGCCTTCATTGGACAGGGCATCGAGTATAAAAACTGGCAAGTCATGCGTTGGTACGGCCACGCTTGGAATATTGTGCACAATTCTGGTCGCCGCACTACCAGAAGGATGTGGAGGCTTTGGAGAGGGTGCAGAGGAGGTTTACCAGTATATTGCCTGGTCTGGAGGGTGTTAGCTATACGGAGAGGCTGAATAGACTCAGACTGTTTTCATTAGAATGATGGAGCTTAAGGGGTGATCTGATAGAGGTGTACAAGATTATGTGAGGCGCATGGCTAGAGTGGATGGGCAGGCACTCTTTCCCAGGGTGGAGGGGTCAGTCACCAGGGGGCATAGGTTTAAGATCCGTGGGTCAAAGTTTAGAAGAGTATGCGAGGCAGGTTTTTTTACACAGAGGGTGGTAAGTGCCTGGAACGGGTTGCCAGGGGGATTGTGGAAGCAGATACATTAACAGCGTTCAAAAGGCATCTTGACAAATACATGGATAGGATGGGTATAGAGGGATGTGACACAAGGAAGTGCTAAGGGTTTTGGCCAAGGTTAGTATGACCGGCGTAGGTTGGTGGGCCGAACGGCCTGTTCCTGTGCTGTATTGTTCTTTGTTCTTTATATGCAAGTGGTGTATGTCCCAATGGGGACCGGAGATGGATTTCATGGTAAGATAAACCGAAACCCTACAGGGATGATGTGTATTTTATATTGGGGGAAACTGAAGTTTGCCTTTGTTGTCCAGTGTTAAAGGTCAGAAAGTAATCTTCGAAGAGATGATTGAAGAGGATGAGGGCATGGTTGATGAACGCTTGCCCACCACTAGTCGTGGACTGTGGGCTGCGAGTGAGACAGAACGTGTGTTAAAAGCCATCTTAGCCTTTGGGAAAGCACACCGAATGGATACCTTGCTAATAGAAGAAGGGAACATCTTCATGGAACTGTTTGAGTCTTGGAAAAAAGAATACAAGGTACATTGGAAATCCTCAGACACAATAGAATTGATCTGCCATATCTTCAAGAAAACTGATTATAAATGATCACATTTGCTCAAAAAATAGTTTTGTTATACAGTTATTGAGGCTAAATCTGAAAAATGTAACTCCAAGAAGGGAAGGGCAGAAAGCAAAAATTAAAGCTTGACATCTGTCATGGGGAAGGTGCAAGAATCAAACATTGAAGAAAGTTATAGTGGGGGCACTTAGAATTTGAGATAATCGGGAAGAGTCACCATGGTTTTGTGAAAGGGAAGTCATTTTAACCAATTTATTGGAGTTCTTTGATGGAGTAGCATGCTCTGCGGGTAAGGGGAGTCAGTAGATGTAATGTACTTTGACTTCCAGGACATTTGATAAGGTGCCACATCAAAGGTTATTGTGGAAGAAAGAAGCTCATGTTGTAAGAGGTAACATATTAACATGGATAGATAGAAGGTTGGCTGGCTGGCTGGCAGAAAACACAGGTGCATAAATGAGTCCTTTTCTGACGAACAGAATCATAGAATCATAGAATTTACAGTGCAGAAGGAGGCCATTCAGCCCATCGAGTCTGCACCGGCTCTTGGAAAGAGCACCCTACCCAAGGTCAACAACACCCTATCCCCATAACCCAGTAACCCCACCCAAGACTAAGGGCAATTTTGTACACTAAGGGCAATTTATCATGGCCAGTCCACCTAACCTGCACATCTTTGGAGTGTGGGAGGAAACCGGAGCACCCGGAGGAAACCCTCGCACACACGGGGAGGATGTGCAGACTCCGCACAGACAGTGACCCAAGCCGGAATCTAACCTGGGACCCTGGAGCTGTGAAGCGATTGTGCTAGCCACAATGCTACCGTGCTGCCCCAAATCCTGCAGGGGTCTGTGTTGGGGCCTCAATATTTCGCAATTTTTATCAATCTTAGTTGAAGAGAGTGAAGTGAAGGTAGCTAAATTTGCAGGTGACACAAAGATAGTTGTGCAGAGCGCTTACGGAGGTTGAACAAAAACATTGCAGCACAGGCCCTTCGGCCCACCAAGCCTGCGCTGATTCAGATTCCTTATTTACACCTACTACTTATTGCCCAAACGATCCGTATCCCTCTATTCCCTGCCCATTCATGTGTCTATCAAGGTACATCTTAAACATTGCTATTGTGCCTGCCTCCACCATTTCTACTGGCAACGCGTTCCAGGCACCCACCACCCTCTGCGTGATAAACTTTCCCAACACATCTCCCTAAACTTTCCCCCTCTCACCTTGAACCTGTGCCCTCTGTAATTGAGTCTTCCACCCTGGGAAAAAGCTCCTGACTATTCACCCTGTCTATACCTCTCGTAATTTTGTAGACCTCAATCAGGTCCCCTCTCAGCCTCCGTTCTGCCAACCAAAACAATCCGAATTTATTCAACCTCCCCTCATAGCTAACACCCTCTCGACCAGTCAATATCCTGGTAAAACTTCTTTGCACTCTCTGCAAAGCACTCGCGTCGTTCTGGCAGTGTGGTGACCAGAACTGCACGCAATATTTTAAATGTGGCCGAACTAGAGTTTTATACAACTCTAACATGACCTGCCAACTCTTATACTCAATGCTCCAGCTGATAAAGGCAAGCATGCCGTATGCCTTCTTAACACCTTATCCACCTGCATTGCCACTTTTAAGGAACTATGGGTCTGAATGCGCAGATCCCTCTGTACATCAATGCTCTCAAGGGTTCTGCCATTTACTGTATAATTCACATCTGAATTTGATCTTCCAAAATACAGCAGCTCGCATTTGTCCGGAACCCAGAACCCTCTGTCTTGGAGGCGGGTGTGCTTGCAAATGAGCCAGAAGTACGGTGTGACTGACAAATGTTGAACAGAAGACTCTTAAAATGTATTGCAAAGCTTTGTTAGCACCAGTTTGTCATACCTCAAGAGTGTTGGAATTGCAAGGTGCAGATCAGATTATCAATAATGCATCTTTGTTTCTAGTATCGCATTATCAATATTATAGTTTTTAAAAATTAATTTAGGGTACCCAATTCATTTTTTCCAATTAAGGGACAATTTGGTGTGGTCAATCCACCTAACCTGCACATCATTGGGTTGTGGGGGCGAAACCCACGCAAACACGGGGAGAATGTGCAAACTCCACACTGATAGTGACCCAGAGCCGGGATCGAACCTGGGACCTCAGCGCTGTGAGACATCAATATTATAGTTAAAGGAACAAATAGGAAAGTAACCAACGAATGAGCAGTAAGCAGCTACCAATAAACAACTAATGACGAACCCAACCAATAAATAAATGATTTTTGAAAATACTTAATTGTAAAGTGCTTTGGGATGTCCAAAGGACGTTTTTCATCTCCATAGCCCTTTATTACTAATTAATCTGTTCCCTTACAGTTATTTACAATTCTCTTCACAATTAACCATGTGAACTTTCGCTGTTATGCAGCTACCATCAACTTCAAAGCAATGACTTTGGCTGGGATTTTCCGGACCCACGGCAGGAGATTTGGCGGCTCAGCCAAAAGTCCACTGACTTTGAGCTAGACCAGGCGATCCCAATTGTGGATAGGGCCAGAAAATCCTGCCCAAAAATATTTAAAGGTGGAAGACAAGATGAATTGAGCGTTATTTTTAAAAATCATGTGGAATAGACAACAAAAGTAAAATAATACAAATTATTGGTTAGGACTCCATTAGAATATTGTCTAGTTTTGTGAGCCTTATTTAGAACAGTTGCCAAGGCCATGGGGAGGGTGCAGAGGAGATAAACTAAAGGGATACTGGGATGAGAGAATGTGGAGTGATTAAAGAAACAGGGGTTTATATTACTGGAACAAGTTGTTATAATCCCCATAGAGAATGATAACTTTAAACAAGAAAGTTGAATTCCCGGTGACCAGTTTAAGGAACTGCGCAACAAAATTTCAAGGTTTTTTTAATAAACAGTTTATTGAGGTATTTATAGTTTTACAACAACAATAAAGTAAACAATGTACATGAATTTATAAACATAGTGCAAAAGCCATATTCCTCCCTTTCAGGGCTCACCTTTACTAAACCTCTATTCTAAACTAATCTAAAGTAATCTTCTGCTGAAGGTTAATTTTCCGCAAAGAAATCGACGAAGTGCTGCCACCTCCGGACGAACCCTGATGTTGACCCTCTCATGGCGAACTTGATTTTCTCCAGACACAGAAAGCTAGCCATGTCAGTTAGCCAGGCCTCTGGCGTCGGGGGCTTTGAGTCCCTCCAAGCTAATAGAATCCGGGCTATCAGGGAAGCAAAGGCTAGAAAGTCTTCCTCGTTCTCCTCCTGGATTCCCGGATCTTCTGACACACCGAAAATCGCCACCTCTGGACTCGGTGCCAGCCTTGTTTTGAACACCTTGGACATGACCTCCGCAAACCCCTGCCAGAATCCCCTGAGTTTCGGGCATGCCCAGAGCATATGGACATGGTTTGTTGACCCCCCGCACACCTTGCGCATCTATCTTCTACCCCGAAGAACCTGCTCATCCGGGCTACTGTCATGTGGGCCCAATGCACAACCTTAAATTGTATCAGGCTAAGCTGGGCACATGTTGTGGATGCGTTGACTCTACTCAACGCGTCCGCCCAGAGACCATCCTCTATCTCGCCTCCTAACTCCTCTTCCCACTTGTGTTTTAACTCCTCGGTCTGTGTCTCCTCTGACCCCATGAGTTCCTTGTAAATGTCAGGAACCCTCCCTTCTCCCACCCACACTCTAGAAACTACTCTGTCCTGCATCCCCCTTGGTGGTAGGAGCGGGAAGGTTGAGACCTGCCTGTGTAGGAAGTCCCGTGCCTGCAGGTACCTAAACTCATTTCCCCATGCCAATCCAAATTTCTCCTCCACCTCCCTGAGGCTCGAAAGGCTCCCTTCTATAAACATATTCCCCATCCTCTCAATCCCTGGTCTCTGCCATCTCCGAAACCCCCGTGTTAGGATATGAAATGCTCCACCAGAAATTACAGTAGAAGCAGAATCCATAATATGGGTGTAGATGTAACTAATTATAATTTTAAAAATAATATGGGGGAGGATAAGAGAAGACTAAATGATTTGTTCTTTAGGTAAAAAAATAAAATTGACTTACACACTGTTGTAAGAGAGCTTGTTGATGCATGTTGGGCATGCAGGAATGAGTGTGCATGTGGTGTGTGCTCGAGTGTTAAATTGAATGTTAAGTAGTGTGCATTTGAATGTTAAATAATGTATGTTTACATGTTTGTGTAAACATTTAGAGAGAGATAATCTCAGGAATTGATGTACTTAAGCTGGAAACAGACAAATCTGTCTTTAAACATTTTTTTAAGCACCTGTTTTCCATTGTGTCTGTAGTTGCTTCACGAATATTGGATGGCACTGCGCAATCGTGTTTCTTCTATTGATGAATTAGCCATGGCAACTGAGCGCTTTCAAGTGCGCCTTCCAGACGAGCCCAAGCCAAGTCTTCCTGTTCTTCACATCATTGAGTCACATGAGGTACGAAACTGGGGAGCCGTGTTTGGATTCTTGGATTTCGACCATGTTAGAGACTGAATGTTGTAAGAATCCTTCCTGTTTCTTTCCTTTGTTGTCGTTTCTTTTATGTTATTATTTTTGGTCTGTGGACCCATAATCGGAATGTGTCTTTAAACAGAAGATTGCTTGCCAGGACAGTCTGCTCCTAGGTTTTGTATTTTGCAAAGGAGAATCCAGACTCGTTGGTGCTGAGTGAATCTTAGGAAACAGTTTTGGCCGAAATCTGATTGATTGGCTAACTGGCAATTGGTATATTGGTCAGGGGCAGTGTTCTGCCTGATAACAGTCAGTGATTTGTTCCTGCCTGATGCTTTCTGAGAGAACTTGCCAGAAGCCTCTAGATCTTCAAAGGAAGAAGAGCTGTGTTTGCTCCCTCTCTCTGCTGCCATTTGCCTGCTGTATCTGTGAGGCTGCAGTGAAGATCATTACAAGCTGAAGGAAAAGAAAATACCCAACTGAAGGCCTAACTTTCAGAAAGAAATGAACTGGAAGACATCCATCTGAATCCAAGTTCCTTATCCTTTTATTTTATTATTACTTCTCTTCCCTTCCTCCTCCTACCCTTTCCCTTCTGTGTTGTTTTTCTGTGTGTGTGAGTGTGTATATAGACGGTAGGACGATTTAGAATTGGGGGGGGGGGGGGGGTTGGGAATCAGGTATTCGATGGTCAGTTCAATTTTTGTCCATTTACTGTTAATAATAAAAGGCTGCTGTTGTTTAAATTTACAAACCTGGTGACTGTAGTCAATTTAACTCGACCAAAGCCGCGGGTGTTAATATAAAATCTAATCTCACCTGTGTTGCGTCTCTGAGTCAAGTGGAGCTGGAATTGACTGCGCAGTAGCCCAGGGCATTGTAACACCATGAAAAGGGAAGAAGAAAATGTGAATTTTTGCAAGTTCATAATAAGTCAAATAGGCATATGAAGGAGAAGGTATGGAAGAATATGTTGGTTAGAGGAGGAGTGAAAGGAGCCTGAACACTGGAATAAACTAGTTGGGTTGGAAGGCTGGTTTCTGTGCTGTAAATTCTCTGTAGTATGTATGCAGTATTTATTTGCTCTGAGTGATTCTTTACTTGGCAGACGTGGGTGAAGCAATTTCTACTGGTGGTGAGATTTGTTTAAATACCAATAGATTTCTGTCCTGCACAGACCACAAGAACAAAATGGAACCTTTTCTTCATAACATGTTGCTCTCTTTCTGCCAGCATGGAGGAATTAGTCCTCCCCATGACTTGAAGGGAACCAGAAAATCCTGACTTTATAATATATGCTTTATGTATAACACTGATACTTCCTCCATGCCTCAGTGCTTTCTCTTTAGTTCTTCCTTCTTTTGGGATACAAGGGGTGGAATCCTACAGATAGGGCCTTGTTGCTGAAGACGCTGATGGTGAGAAGGAAGCCAGATGCATCTGAGGCCAAATTTGGAGAGCTCTTGTTGGGTTGTAGGGCTGGAGGAGGTTCCAGAAATAGGGCAGGGTGAAGCTATGGAGGGATTTATTTATTGCACCCAATACAACCTGGAGCAAGATGTCCTAGGACAGGGTTTTCCCAAACTTTTTGAGCTGCAGAACTCCTAGTGACCTCCCAAGATCACTGAGAACCCTAAACATTCTCACAATGTCAACGCCCTTTTTTGCCACGCAATAGGAGCGAACACAGAAATCAAATAAAAGTATTTTCTAGCTATAAATATGCACCTATTAGGAAGAGCACACAGTCACAAACACATTAGCCAGCAAGATGGCCTCCTCATATTTACCCGGGCAAAGCCACCCTCCTATGGCCCCTTAACATTAATCCCTGGAAGTAGGACCCACTTTAAGTGGGTAATCTGGTAATTAAAAAGTTCCCTTATTTAAAAAATACATAGGCCTTTTTAATGGGAGGAATGATGTTGGAAAGCTGATTCTCATATTGAACACAACCACCACCCTCTCTCGCACCCATACACGCACACAACTCACTCCCTCACTCGCACTCTCTCGTCTCTGTCTCACATTCACAAACACTCACGTATCTCTTATTCACACACGCACTCAACCCCATTCTCTCTCTCACAAACACACACTCATAGAATTTACAGTGCAGAAGGAGGCCATTCGAACCATCAGGTCTACACCGGCCCTTGGAAAGAACACCCTACTTAATCTCATGCCTCCATCCTATCCCTGTAACCCAGTAACCCCATCTAATCTTTTGGACACTAAGGGGCAATTTATCACTGCCAATCCACCTATCCTGCGCATCTTTGGACTGTGGGAGGAAACCGGAGCACCCGGAGGAAACGACACGGGGAGAAACTGCAAGCTCAGCACAGACAGTGACCCAAGGCCAGAATGAACCCAGGTCCCTGGAGCTGTGAAGCAGCAGTGCTAACCACTGTGCCACATGCCGCCCCTATTCTCTCTCTCTCTCTCTCTCTCTCTCTCTCTCTCTCTCACATACGCGCTCACCCCCATTATCTTTCGTGTGCGCGCGCACACTCACTCCCCGTTCTCTCACATGCACGCACTCAACCTCGCTCTCTCTCACACACACTCACCCCTCTCTCTCTCACACTCACTCACACACCCACACACACATGTACTCACTCCCGTTCTCTCTCGCACGCACTCACTTTCAATATCTCTCTCGTTTTCTCTCTCTCTCTCTCTCTCTCTCTCACACACACACTCACTCACTCCCTCTCAGACTCACTCACTCCCTCTCTCACACACACACACGCTCTCTCTCTCTCTCTCTCTCTCTCTCTCTCACACACACACTCATATACTCACTCCCGTTCTCTCGCTCTCGCTCTCGCTCTCTCTCTCTCTCTCTCTCTCACACACTCATACTCACTCCCGTTCTCTCTCGCACGCACTCACCTTCAACCTCTCTCTCGTTCTTGTTCTCGTTCTCTCTCTCTCTCTGTCTCTCTCACACACCCCAATGGAATAAGTCAAATCTGCTAATCAGAGAAATGTTTCTCTGATAGCTGGGTGCTGAAAGTACGTATGCAGCAAATGTGTATTTTATTTTTGTCGCCTACGTAACACGAGGTGAAATTTCTGACTCTAAAAGCCAGATCAAGATCACTATTTCATTTTACAGGTCGAACGAAATCGAATGAAACTCCTAAATGACAAAGCTGTGGCTACATCCCAATTACAGAAGAAGCTCGGTCAAGTCCTCTACCTCACAAATCTGGAGAAGGTGAGAATTGTTTGAATGTGTGGAACATGATCTAATGTACATCTAAACAAACAACATCCTGGAATAGCCAACCATTGCTTCAGCTCCATCGTGACCATTTTCCTGTGGGCTGCAATTATTCAGACAGGGAGCAAATGCCCGGAGCAGTGGTACAAAGGGGCCCATCCTTTTCAGTTGTCACAAATTTGGGTGCTGGATGCTTGCTGCCTCTTGTGGTTCCCAACCGGTTGCAATAGCTGAAGACCTTGCTGCATCAATCTTTCTCTTAGCTGCTGTATGGTTTCAGGCCATTACTGGAATGGAAAGAGGGGGCAAAAAGGAGTTTTAGCAGCAGTTGATCTATCTGGGATCAGTGATCCATCTGACATATTAGCTATTGGGAATAGTTTTGTTCATTGTGACCCAGGATGGCATCTCCCCTCTGTCAATGGTGGTCCCGCTGGGCTCCTCCAGGAGTATTTGTCAGGGTTTCCAGGACCATCCCCCACCCCAGATGGCTGCAGGTGCATAGAATAAAGCTTCTCCCCACTCTTTCCTCCCTCTCTTCTACAGCCACCCTATAACGCCTTGCATTCTTCACCAGCCCCTGGAATGGGATTTGATCAATAGGATGGGAGCTGAGTTCCACCCAGAGGAGGAGTACAATCTTTGGGCTAGCATCTCTACATCTGAACTGTCCAATAATGAACCATTCTTTGATTTGTATGCTGTGTTCCTTTTTGCTTTATTGACCCAGAGGGGATAGTAGCATAGTCGAAATTTTACCAGGCTGATAATCCAGAGGCCTGGACTAATGAGCCAGAAATGTGAGTTCAAATCCCAATTCAATTAATTAAAGCTGTAAGAAAAAAACTAATATCAGTAATGGTGACCATGAAACTATCTGATTATTGTAAAAAAAAAACCATCTGGCTCACTCATGTCCTTTAGGAGAGGAAATCTGCCATCTTGTTTTATAAATTTAGACTGCCCAATTATTCTTTTCCAATTAAGGGGCAATTTAGCGTAGCTAATTCACCTACCCTTCACATCGTTAGACACGCAGACTCGGGAAGAATGTGCAAACTCCACACGGACAGTATCCCAGGGCCAGGATTAAACCCAGGTCCTCGGCGCTGAGAGGCAGCAGTGTTAACCACTGCGCCACCATGCCACCCAGAAATCTGCCATCTTTACCCGATCTGGTCTACATGTGTCTTCAGACCACAGCAATGTAGTTGACTCTTAACCTCCTTCTGAAATGCATGGCAAGCCGGTCAATTGTATCAAATCACTACAGAATGCTCAAGTAAGAGTAAACCAGGACCAGCGCTAGGCTCAGATACAGCAAAGGCGCACCCGGCCCAGGTGATCCTCCTCACTAACATCTGGGGAGTTGTGTCCAATTTGGCAACAGCCTGACGTAGTCATGCTGAAAGAATCATGCTGTAAAGACAATATCACAGACTCCTCCAGCATCATCCAATGTAAACATCTGTGGTTGTTCACGATTATTGGCATAAAAGCCAATAAGAAGAGATGTTTTACTCTGTTATGCTCTGGATTGCACTGAATAAATGAATGTTGGAAGCAAATACAGTCGTAGCTTTGAAGGGAAATTGAATACACGGGTCTGGATTTTCACCACGATGGACTGTCTGTCGTGGTTAAAATGGCGGGGGAGCCTGGAAATTAGAAACCCCATCCCCGAACATGGCACTTTCTATTTTCATGGGGGCGGGAATGGAGTCAGACCGATGTTTGGTTTGCAGGGACAGCTAGCTATTTAAATTATCAGCTGCCTCCACATAATTCTGAGTTTTGCAGGCCCAGAGTGTGAAACCTGAAAAATGCAGATTAGACCAGGTAAGAGCAGCCCTGAACTTTTTGGATTCATTTAGATAGCCAGGCTACCCCTTTGAGAAGCATGGTGTACCCCTTTGGTCCTGCTTCTGGGACACCTTTGCAAGAGGTATGGTTCCCTTTGGAATTCCTAAAAGTAGTCATAAATGTGCATAGACACATTACTGTCTGCCTCATTTGAACTGTCAACAGACCTATCAAAATCAACCATCAGAACTGTCAAGAAACGGAACAGAAAAGGAAGCACATTTAAAAAGGGAATATTTTCATGGCTCTGGGGAAGGGGAGGGGAAGTGGGCCTAACTGGGGCACTTGATCCATGCTTAAATTTTCAGAAAACGTGTGAGATTGGTACTCCTGGAGAGACAGAATAGTAATTCGAGAGAAAGTGATAAATGGACAAGGTAACCCCTAGGAGTCCTTCTTGCGATGGATTGTAGGTCTCATTTCCATGTAGCACATAAAAGGCCACTGAATCCGACTCTTTATAACTCTTGATTCTTTTTCCGCACAGTTTGTATAGCTGAAGTTTTGATTGCAAAAAGATTGGGAGTTTACAGCAAAGAAGGAGGCGATTCACCCATTATGTCTTTGCCAGAGTGGAATTCAGAGCATGGAATTATCTGATGGATTATTAATAATCCAGGATGAATGAAATAATCTGATTGGATTAGTGTTAACCTGTGATGTAATAGATAATCTGAGGGATTAGTGCTAATCCAAGATTAGGTACCTAAAACATTGGATTAGTACTAACCCAAAATGGAATAACCAAAGAAGTGAAGTAATCTGATAAATAATAGAGCAGAAATTAATGGAGTTAAAGGCTAAAAAACCCACCAGGGCCTAAAAAATCCATCCCAGAGTATTAAAGGAAGTTACTCTGGAAATATTGGATGCATTGGTAGTCATATCTTCCAAAATTTTGGAGCAGTTCCTACAGATTGGAGGGTGGTGAATATAACCCCGCTATTTAAAAAGGGAGGGGGAGAAAAAAGGGAGAATTACAGACCGGTTAGTCTGACAGCAGTAGAGGGAAAGATGCTAGAGTTTGTTATAAAAGAAGTGATAACAGAACATTTGGAAAGTACTACTGGGATTGGACAATGCCAGCTTGGGTTCATGAAAGGCAAATCATGCTTAGCAAATCTACTGGAGTTTTTTGAGAAAGTAACTGGTAGAATAGATAAGGGAGAACTAGTGGATGTGGTGTATTTGGCCTTTCGGAAGGCCTTTGATAAGGTCCCTCAAGAGATTAGTGGACAAACTAAAGCACATGGGATCGAGAATTGTTTGACAGGCAGGAAACCGAGAAGGGGAATAAATGAATCATTTTCAGAGTGGGAGGCAGTAACTACTGAGGTACCACAAGGATCTGAGCTTGAGCCCCAGCTGTTCATGATATATAGGAATGTCTCGGATGAGGGAATCAAATGTAACATAAGAACATAAGAACATAAGAACTAGGAGCAGGAGTAGGCCATCTGGCCCCTCGAGCCTGCTCTGCCATTCAATTAGATCATGGCTGATCTTTTGTGGACTCAGCTCCACTTTCCGGCCCGAACACCATAACCCTTAATCCCTTTATTCTTCAAAAAACTATCTATCTTTACCTTAAAAACATGTAATGAAGGAGCCTCAACTGCTTCACTGGGCAAGGAATTCCATAGATTCACAACCCTTTGGGTGAAGAAGTTCCTCCTAAACTCAGTCCTAAATCTACTTCCCCTTATTTTGAGGCTATGCCCCCTAGTTCTGCTGTCACCCGCCAGTGGAAACAACCTGCCCGCATCTATCCTATCTATTCCCTTCATAATTTTAAATGTTTCTATAAGATCCCCCCTCATCCTTCTAAATTCCAACGAGTACAGTCCCAGTCTACTCAACCTCTCCTCATAATCCAACCCCTTCAGCTCTGGGATTAACCTAGTGAATCTCCTCTGCACACCCTCCAGCGCCAGTACGTCCTTTCTCAAGTAAGGAGACCAAAACTGAACACAATATTCCAGGTGTGGCCTCACTAACACCTTATACAATTGCAACATAACCTCCCTAGTCTTAAACTCCATCCCTCTAGCAATGAAGGACAAAATTCCATTTGCCTTCTTAATCACCTGTTGCACTTGTAAACCAACCTTCTGTGACTCATGCACTAGCACACCCAAGTCTCTCTGAACAGCGGCATGCTTTAATATTTTATCGTTTAAATAATAATCCCGTTTGCTGTTATTCCTACCAAAATGGATAACCTCACATTTGTCAACATTGTATTCCATTTCCAAGTTTGCTGACGACACAAAATTGGGCAGAATTGAGAGTTGTGAGGAGGATGCAAGGAAGCTTCAAGGTGATTTAGACCAGTTGAGTGAGTGGGCAAACACATGGCAGATGCAGTATGACACGGCTAAAGTGGAATTATACACTTCGGTGTGAAAAACAGAAAGAAAGAGTATTACTTAAATGGTGATATATTGGGAATTGTGAATATATAAAGGGATCTGGGTGTCCTTGTACACCAGTCAGTGAAAATGGAGAGGCAGGTACAGCAAGCAATTAGGAAGTTTTGTTAGCCTCCATTGCAAAAAGATTTGAGTTCAGAAGGAGGGATGGCTTACTACAGTGATGCAGGGCCTTAGTGAGACCACATCTGGAGTATTGCTTACAGTTTTGGTCTCTGTACCTAAGAAAGGATATACTTGACACTTGCCATAGAGGGAGTGCAGCAGTGCTCACTAGGCTGATATCAGAGTTGGTGGGACTGTCCTACGAGGAGAGATTGGTTCGACTGGGCCTATATTCACTAGAGTTTCACGTTGCCGAGAGCCCGGGTTTAATCCCGGCCCCGGGTCACTGTCCTTGTCGGGTTTGCACATTTTCCCCGTGTCTGCGTGAGTCTGCGATGTATAGATAGGTGAATTGACCACCCTAAATTGCTCCTTAATTGGGGGAAAAAAAAGTATTGTGTACTCTAAATGTATAGAAAAAAATATTCACTAGAGTTTAGAAGGATGAGAGGAGATCTGATTGTAACGTATAAAATTCTAACATGGCCGGACGGACTAGATGCAAGGAGGATGTTTTCCCTGGTTGGGGAATCAGGGACATAGTCTCAGGACACAGGATAGACTATTTATGACTGAGATAAGGAAATATTTCTTCACTCAAAGGGTAGTGAACCTGTGGAATTCTCTACCACAGAAGGTTGTGGAGGCCAAGTCACTGAATGTATTCAAGAAAGAGATAGATTATTTTTTTAGATTTTAATGGCATCAAGGTGTATTGACAGAAAGTGGGAATATGGTATTGAGATCGAGAATCAGCCATGCTCATATTGAAGAACCAGGCAACGTGCCTCAATGACTACGTCTGGTGGCCTTGTCTTCAGACGTAATGAAGTGCTCTGAGAGGTTGGTCATGAAGCGCATCACCTCCATACTCCCAGAACGCCTTGATCCAGTGCAATTCGCATACCGTCACAACCGGTCCACAGCAGATGCCATTTCCCTGGCCCTACACTCATCCCTAGAGCATCTTGACAACAAGGACTCCTACATCACACTCCTATTTATTGACTACAGCTCCGCCTTCAACACCATAATCCCAGCCAAGCTCATATCAAAACTCCAAAACCTGGGACTTGGCTCCCCACTCTACAACTGAATCCTCGATTTTCTGACCAACAGACCACAATCAGTAAGAATGAACAGCAACATCTCCTCCACAATAGTCCTCAATACCGGCGTCTCGCAAGGCTGTATACTTAGCCCCCTACTCTACTCTGTACACACACGACTGCGTGGCAAAATTTGGATCCAACACCCTCTACAAGTTTGCTGACGATACGACCATAGTGGGCCGGATCTCGAATAACGATGAGTCAGAATATAGGAGGGAGATAGAGAACCTAGTGGAGTGGTGCAGCGACAACAGTCTCTCACTCAATGTCAGCAAAACTAAAGAGCTGGTCATTGACTTCAGGAAACAAAGTACTGTACACGCCCCTGTCAGCATCAACGGGGCCGAGGTGGAGATGGTTAGCAGTTTCAAATTCCTAGGCGTGCACATCTCCAAAAATCTGTCCTGGTCCACCCATGTCGACACTACCACCAAGAAAGCACAACAGCGCCTATAGTTCCTCAGGAAACTAAGGAAATTCGGCATGTCCACATTAACCTTTACCAACTTTTACAGATGCACCATAGAAAGCATTCTATCTGGCTGCATCACAGCCTGGTATGGCAATTGCTCGGCCCAGGACCGCAAGAAACTTCAGAGTCGTGATCGCTGCCCAGTCCATCACACGAACCTGCCTCCCATCCATTGAGTTCATCTACACCTCCCGTTGCCTGGGGAAAGCGGGCAGCATAATCAAAGACCCCTCCCACCCGGCTTACTCACTCTTCCAACTTCTTCCATCGGGCAGGAGATACAGATGTCTGAGAACACGCACAAACAGACTCAAAAACAGCTTCTTCCCCGCTGTTACCAGACTCCTAAACGACCCTCTTATGGACTGACCTCATTAACATTGCACCCTGTATGCTTCAGCCGATGCCGGTGCTTATGTAGTTACATTGTACACCTTGTGTTGCCCTATTATGTATTTTCTTTTATTCCCTTTTCTTCCCATGTACTTCATGATCTGTTGAGCTACTCACAGAAAAATACTTTTCACTGTACCTCGGTATACGTGACAATAAACAAATCCAATCCAATCCTTACTGCTGCTCTTAGTTTCTATATTTCATAAGTTCTAACCTAAAGTGAAGTCATCTGATGGGTTATTACTAACCTGGATAACAACAATAGCAACAACTGCTATTTGCATTTATAAAGGAGGAAATATTTAAAAAGTCTAACTTGATCACTATCCTACATTTTATTTCAGTCTCAGGATCCATCTACAGGCAGCGTCAATCCAGATCCCTGTCCCATCTGTGCACGGCAATTAGGACAGCAGGTAAGAAGTTAGCTGTCGGAATGGGAGGCTGCAGTGTGTGTCAATTCATTCAACACATTCACATATAGGTTTCAGATAAAACTTCTTCCATGCATTTTGAACAAGATTTAGAACAAGATCTGGCCAGATAATTTTTTAAAAATTAAATCTGAAAACATCACTTCTGTAATGTTGAAATATATTTGTAATTTTAATCAAATCTCAGAAACTGCTCATCAGTCTGGGTTTATTTTCAAAAGGTGCTTCCTTCATAATCGGCTCTGGGTCATGTCAATTTCTTCCCTCGCTGATTTTAATTTGAGCTTTTTAGAAGTGTTTCGCTCGCAGATGCAGCTTTTCATTTTAGTCCACGAGTTCGTAATTGTGCATGAGAGTTTGTTCAACTCTGATCTCTGTGCATGCAAAATATGTCTTCTGTAGTTTATTTTGGCAAGTGTAAAATTATCAGAATGTAATGTGGAAACAGATTTAATATTTTAAAACAGCTTGCATTTATCTAACAACCCAGGGTGCTTCACAGGAGTGTTATCAAACAGAATTTGATATCAAGCCACGTAAGAAGACAAAAGGGGTGTTTTGGGGGGGATAATAGAGCAAATTTTGGAGCTAGGGCCGAGGCAGCTGAAGGCAAGGCTACCAACGATGGGGCGATGAATAATGGAGATGTGAAAGAGGCCAGATTAGAGGACAGTTTTGTCGTGCAAAAGGTGCTATATTAATGCAAGTTATTGTCATTCCCTTAAAGTGCAAACATTTTGTTCCTCCTTCAAATGATTTCAAAGCTGTTTTCATCTCCCTGACTCCCCACACTGCTTTTGTAGACTGTCTGTGCCAAGCTGTTGCTGTCACACTGCAACAGAGGGTAATTCCTGTTGCCAAGTCTCCAATAATCAGCACTTAAGGTATTTGGTGAATTACTATGGGCCTGACTCACTCCAGCTGCAGTGCCTGAACTGAGCATCAAAGGTTCCTCATAAATATACCCGTCCCGTTCCCTCATCAGCACCAGTCCCACCTCACAACGCATCATTCCGATTGTTACTTTTAAGTTCAGAAGTTTTAATTACAGAAAGAAAGAACTTTTCGTGTCCTTTGGACATCTCAGTACTGCACAGTTAGCAAAATTCTTTTAAAGTTTAGACACTGTATTAATAAGCAGCAAATTCCAGCAAGATCTGACAAATAGCAACGTAATCAGTTCAGTTTTAAGTTGCCATGTTGAAGCATGAATGTTGACCAAGCGATGAGGAGAATCCCCATGTTTCTTTTTAACTGATATCATGGGATCTTTTGCACTCATCTGGGAGCCTCGTCTCAAGATGGCATCTCTGAGAGTGTAGCATTCTCTGTGTTGGCCTAGATTTTGTGTTCAACCCCTGCAGTGCGACTTGAAACCCTGCCCTTCAGGGGAAGAATTTTTCAGATGGTGCGGTTTATGCAAAGCACATTTCTGCCAATTCCGGCTGCCCCATGGTCATTTAATGGAGGCCGAGACTTCTGTCCCAATCTGGCAAGGAAGGAAGTTCCCTTTTAGAGAGCTGCAGGCAAATCCAATTAGTCGGCAACTCTGTAGTCCCAGCAGTGCAAGGTTTGAGCAGTGGCCATTGTTGGAACTACAGCCAATCCTGAAGTAGAGATATTAATGGAGGGCGGACTGAATGCAAGTCTGGGGCATTGGTGGAGTTTGACCGGCAGGTCCCAGCAAGGGGGGTGGGGAGCCAACTTTGAGGGCTTGGTGTTTGGGGAGGTCGGTTGGGGGGGGGGGGGGGGGGAGATTGTGTGGCAGAGAATGATAATTGAGTTAAAGGGGGGGTATGAACTGATGGCCACAGGGCACCCTCAAAGGACATTCCACCCTCTCTTGCCTGACACCAGCCTGCACAATAAAAGCTGCCAGACTACCCACCTGGTGTAGGCCACCCCCTGCTGCAGGTAATAAAGTGGCAGTAGCCCACCGTTGTAAAATATAAGACCGGTCGGACAGGCAGTTAGGCGCCATGCATTTTACGACTCCCCTCCATGGACAAGGGAGCATAAACTTTTGCCCAGAAGCGAGCGTGGTATTCACTGAGGCACAGATGACCCTATATCAAGTTGTGTAAAACACGGAAGGAAACTGATGTCTTTATTCCACTAGCTTTTTGTAGGCGCTACTTGTTTGCCAACTTGTGTTTTCTCTCAGTTCCCTGTTCTCTTCTTTATTCACAGTGGGCAGTACTGACTTGTGGACACTGCTTCTGCAATGACTGCATAGCCATTATAATAGAACAGTACAGTATTGGTGCTCGGCGGAGCACTATCAAGTGTGCGATTTGCAGACAGACAACAGCACACAAAGAAATCTCTTACGTATTCACAACTGAGGCTGCAAACAAAGAAGATGAATTTCCTGTTAAAGTAAGCTGCCTTAATGAACAAAATCTTCTCTGCCAAATGGAGAGGGCCTTTTAAAAGCTATTTGCATCATTGTTAATCTGTGTACCTAAAGCAGAGACTGAAACAAGGGGGATATAACATGGGAGCAGAGAAATGATGCACAAAGTAGGAGCAACTGGGATCATGCTGAAGGAGGGTAACCTTGCATTGTTTTCCTTTCGCAAATCTAAAGAAGTATTCTGCTACAATGATACCAGAAATGGGGATGTGCTACATATGTATTAATATTGGGGTCTGCATTAGGAATCAGTGCACCAAAAAAAGAGGACGACCCATAAGAAAGAGTTGATCTGGGGCAGCACGGTGGCACAGTGGTTAGCACTGCTGCCCCACAGTGCCGAGGTCCCAGTTTCGATACCGGCACTGGGTCACTGTCCATGTGGTGTTTGCAGATTCTCCCGTGTCTACGTGGGTCTCACCCCACATCCCAAAGATGTGCAGGGTAGGTGGATTGACCACGCTAAATTACCCCTTAATTGGAAAAAATGAATTGGGCACCACAAATCTGAAATTTCCCAGAGTTTAATTCTACATGTATCACTCTACCTCTGTATATCTCACAAAATGTTTCAATTTGTTTTATTTAGCATTAGCACTAATACCTTAATTACATTATAACTTATGAGTTAAGCAGTTTACTTGGAGACCCAGTTCACTTCCAGACCATACCTAGTGGTGTAGATGCAGAAGCTTCAAAGTAACAGCAACCATTTGCATCAGTAAAGGTCTTCTAATAAAGAAGTCATCCCACTGGCTTTACACAGCCCTAATCAGCCCTACAGCTTAGGGTTGCAACTGCTTGGCCCAAGATCATAAGAAACTACAGAGAGTCTTGAACACAGCCCAGTCCATCACGCGAACCCACCTTCCATCCGTTGACTCTGTCTACACCACCTACTGCCTTGGAAAAGCGGGCAGCATAATCAAAGACCCCTTCCGCCCGGGTTATTCTCTCGTCCAACCTCTTCCATCATGCAGAAAATACAAAAGTCTGAACGCGCACAAACAGGTTCAAAAACAGCTTCCCCGCTGTTGCCAGACTCCTGAATGACCCTCTTATGGACTGATCTGACCTCTCTACCCATCTTCTCTACATCCGATGTCTATGTACTTACATTGTGTATTGATCGTATGTCCCATGTCTTCCATGTATGGAATGATCTGCCTGGACAATACCTCGGTACACGTGACAATAAATCCAAATCTAATTAGATGAAAGTGGACAAGAAGTCAAAGGAGCTTGGTCAGTGATGGATTTTAAGGAGGATGTAAAAGGAGAAGAGCCTGGTGTAAAGGCAGAAGTGACTTCCAGAATATCTGGTAGAAGGCTGCCAGTGGGGGGATGAAGACAAGGATGGCAGAGTTGGAGGAATGGAGAATTCTGGAGGGGGCGTCTGCTGGAAGCGGGAGGTTACAGCGATAGAACGTGGCCTGGCCATGACTGGGTTTAAATACAAGGGTGAGAATTTTTAATTTGAGGCATTGGTGGATCAGTAGCCAATGCAGGTCTGCAAGAGTGGGAGTGGGCAGTCTAATTTTGAATAAGCTGAAGTTTGCATAGTGTAAAATATGGAGGCTGGCCAGGAGAATTTTGATTCTGGAGATGACAACGGCGTGGATGAGATGGGGGCAGAAGCAGATAATGTTATGGAGTTGGAGGTTTGACGGCAAGATTTGGAGTTGAATAGGAAATCAAGGTTCCAAACAATCTAGTTCAATTTAAATCAGGAACCAGGTTAGGATATGAAATGTTTCGAACCCTTGGTGGGAACCAAAGACAATGGCTTTTGTCTGAATCAATTGAATTAAATTGTGGTTCATCTGAGGCTGGACGTTCGACAAGCATCAGCCAATATCGAGGCTGTGGGGGGTGGGGGGGGGGGGGGGGGGGGGGGGGGGGGGAAGGGAGAGAGGTGCTGAAGTTTTAGAGCTGGCTGTTGTCATTAATCTCACCAAACCAGAAGTTTAGCATCGTGTGGTTGGTTTTAGTCATTCCCTCTTCTGTGCCTTCTGTTTCAGGGTAGCCATTCTACCAAAGTGGAGGCTGTGCTCAAAACCCTGAAGAAAATCCAGCAAAAGGAACCTGGAGCCAAGGCCCTGGTTTTCTCCACGGTAGGTTTTAACAGCTCAATTTCACAGTTGGTACTTGACCAAACAGCAATTCAGGACTTCTTGCACTGCTGCCCTTCTTGACAGCGGGTTTAATCTTCAGCTTTGAATTGACAGGTACAGGTGCTCGGATGATTTTGTCGTCATGCTAATAATCCAGAGGCTTGGACGAATGATTCAGAGACACGATTTTAATTCCTACCATGGCAGCTGGGAAATTTAAATTCAACTGATTCGATAAATCTGGAATAAAACGCTGGTCCCAGAATTGGTGACCATGAAATTACTGGATTATTGTGAAAACCGAGCTAGTTCACTCAAGTCATTTAGGGCAGGAAATCGGCACCCTGACCTGTCTGGCCTTTGTGTGACGTCAGACTCACAGTAATGTGATTAACTCGTAATTGTGCTTTGAAAATGGTCTAGCAAACCAGTCAGTTGCATTTGCGAAGGAGCCTCACTGCCTCCTTTACAGGGGCATTTGGGGATGGACAATAAATGCTGGCCCCACTGGCAATGACCACCAGCTCTGAAGAAGGGTCATAAGGACTCAAAATGTTAACTCTGGATGTGATTTAGCTTAAAGAATATATAGAGTCTGTTCTGGGTGACATTCGAGTGCCATTCCTTGGCTGGGCTCTCCTCGGTAAGGCCGATAGATGCTGGGTGGTCGTTCAATCTGATGTCAGTACGGCTTTTTTTTTGTAAAACAAGAATTTTATTTGTAATAGCAAAGTAATGATATGCTGCTTGTTCAATTTAAGGTTGCACGGTATTACTATTTCCAAACATGTCTGAATGCGAGCAATGTAATTACTGATTTTTACATGTAATACAAAACCACTTTATCTCAAGGTGGTAATTATAAAAACGACCATATGAAATTCCATTTTCTAAAGCGATCAGTTCATTATTCCAGTATTAAAATAACACCTAAAACAAAACCTAAAACAAATTTTTGTAGCAGTCTTGCCAAAAACCTTTCTATTTGATTGTTTCGCACATATGCCAATTTATTGATTTTCCTTTTCATTTTGTTTTAACAGTTATTAACTATAACACCCTTGTGCGGTTATGCTCACATTGCCACATACTGGATTCTCCCCCCCCCCCCTGATGTTTAGTATTTCAGTCTGGCTTCCAGAGACATGGCTCTCTCTTTGGCAAACCAAACAAAGCAGTCTCTACTCATCACAGGTGGAATTTCCCTCCACGCCCTGCTAAAGCAAGATCCATTTACTCTATCATCATCATTATCACACCTTGCCCTAATGTAATAGTCATTATGCAACCTCAAATCTGAGGACACAATTAGCAAATACTGGGAAATGCATTGGTCCAAACATGTTCAAATACCCACCACAAGCAAGCAGACTGATTTTTATTTATAAATGTTTTTTATTGGGTTTTTGAATATAGTATATTTACATTTATGTACACAGATTAAAATATATATATATAAAGAAGAAAAACAAAACTGGTAGGATATTGTACACTAGCTCAAAAAGAGCAACAGTTAACAATATTACGTTTAACAAATAAGTAGGCACCTGTTTGGGGGGGGGGGGGGAGAGAGAAACTGGGGAGGTACATATATATTTGGGTGCCGGAGAAACAATTACAGTAGTTATGTCCAGTAGAGAGAGGGCAATACGGGAATGGATCTGATGTTGGTGTTGTTACTTGCTTCTCCCGGACGGTTTTCGTTGCCGTTGTTGTTGTGCGTTCACCTCCGCTGAGGTCATTCGTCCCATCTTTCTCCCGTATTTTCCTTCCTCTCTGTCACTGTATTTGCCGAGTTTGTTGTCGTTTCTAAATGAGTTTTTAACCTCACTTAACTGTGGGAGACTGGGATCCGACAATTGTGGGCAGGATGCAGATTGCGACGTCTCGCAAGATCTGGTTCGATCCTGCGGCCATCAGGAATCCCAGGGGAGCCCCCTCCTGGGATCTACCGGCCATTCTCGATTCAGGAAGAACGTGGCTGGTAAATCACGCTCTCTGTTTCTCTCTCAGCAGTTGCTGCCAGACCTGTTGAGTTTGTCCAGCATTTTCTGTTCTTATCATCTATCATAAAAAGCTTCACTGCCTGAGCAGTAACTCTACAGCAGTGGAATATCGCTCTCTAGAAAACCCGCCCAATTTTCCTTTCATCCAAGAAATAAAGAACTAACAGCTGTAAAGTGCTTTCAAATATGTTGAGGATGTACGGTGCTATATAAATGTAGGTCTTTTTGATTAAATATAAAGTGTACAGCCCCCACCCACTAGCCATCTGTAAATGTACAGAGCTATCCTGTTGTGCCTGTCCCTGTGCGCTGCTACATATAAGACAATAATTTTGGGTAGTATGACCTGCATTGAGGTTCATTGTTCTCAAGATTTCAGTGAATTATTCTCGCCTGATTTTCATTTTGTGCTGTTACCTTACAGTGGCAGGATGTGCTGGATATAATCGGGAATGCCTTATTGGATAATAATATGGAGTTTGTTCAGATCAATGGACTCCATAAGTTCCAGGTAAGGAAAGACATCTATTTAGATGTATACCCAGGACCTAAAAAATATGTGTCTGACCAGGGGATTCATGACTCAAACAGTATTTGTTCTAGTCCCTGGGCAGGCTAGCATTTATTGGCAACCCTGCTGGACCGGGTTTGTTACAATGCAGGGGATTGTGTGGTTGTTTCGGAAGAGCCAACCACAAGTGTGCGACTGATGTTGCAAATGTTGGGTAAGGATGGTAGGTTTTCTTCCCTTAAGGACATTAGTGAACACGATGAATGTTTGAGATAATCCAAGTTTCACGCTCACTTTCCCTGGTGTCCGCAGTTTAGTTCCAGATTTGATCAACTGAATCCAAACTCCCGGGCCGGATTGTCTAGCTCCCCTGCAGCATATTTTCAAGTGGCAGAGGTAGCTTGGCATTGGCTGCCAGCGGGATCTTCCAGTTCCGTTAAAATGTATGGCACTTCACTTGGCTTGCCCACCCCGCCACAGGGAACATGTCACAGGGGGTCAGCTTTGATGGGACCCGCATGTTGCCCCAGCAGGAAGAACGTGAAAATCCCATCTATGGTCTCTGGACTATTTGTCTCGTCCTCTGATTAGTATCAAGGCCACTACTTTCCATACACCTGACATTCTTAGAAAGCTTTCAGTTGTTCTTGCTGGAGTTCAGTGAAGACTGAGGGAAACTTTTGTTATTGGGAATTTTACTACAATTAGCAGAGTACAGCTCCTTTCACCGTGTCCTGATTTTAGGTCACATTTGAGACTCCCTCCCTCTTATACTGGTTTTACGTGGTACCATTTCCTCTTCAGTGCTGATTTCATACAATCCTATTCCCTCTTGAGGCCCTGGTTTTCCATGATCCCATTCCCTCTGGAGGCCCTGGTTTCCCATGATCCCATTCCCTCTCGAGGCCCTGGTTTCCCATGATCCCATTCCCTCTCGAGGCCCTGGTTTCCCATGATCCCATTCCCTCTCGAGGCCCTGGTTTCCCATGATCCCATTCCCTCTCGAGGCCCTGGTTTCCCATCATTCCATTCCCTCTCGAGGCCCTGGTTTCCCATGATCCCATTCCCTCTCGAGGCCCTGGTTTCCCATCATCCATTCCCTCTCGAGGCCCTGGTTTCCCATCATCCCATTCCCTCTCGAGGCCCTGGTTTCCCATGATCCCATTCCCTCTCGAGGCCCTGGTTTCCCATCATCCCATTCCCTCTTGAGGCCTTAGTTTTCCATGATATAGCTTGCACTCTCGCACTTACGCTCTCTCTCTCTCTCTCTCTCTCTCTCGGCCCTGGTTTTCCATAATCCCATTCCCTCTCTAGGCCTTAGTTTACCTCGACCCTGTCCCTCCCGAGGGCCTGGTTTTCCATTTCCCATTCCCTCTGGAGGCCCTGCTTTTCCATGATCCCTTTCCCTCTTCAGGTATGGTTTTCAATGAATTCATTCCCTCTTTGGTTTTTTTCTCACATTGTTTAGTTTCCTGCTTTTTCTCCAAATCTTTTGTTTGCAGAGTTTGGCAAGTTGCTATGATGTTTTTAGTTATCTTTTCAGGTAAGGCATAGTGGGCAGCAATGGAAGTGCTGTAGCTGTATAATGTCAAGGACACCTGGGGGAAATACAGTGGGTTCTGAAGGGAGGAAGAAACAATGAAAATAGTTACTGTGTTAGTCATCTCAAATGCAGAAAAATTCCAATTGATTCCTCTGTTTTTACATATGTGCAATGGCTACATGGGCCACAGTACAGGGGAGTGCCCCATGTGCAAGAAACTACCCAGCCAGAAAAAGTACTTTAAGCATTCGTGGGCACCCAGTGCCCAGGAAGTTACCCAGGGTAAACTTTCATTTCCTGTCCCCAGAAAACTTATCAGAAACAGTGTCAGCAAACATCACACACAAAATGACCCTGGATACTGTACCTAGCACATGTCAGAGCCTTTCATAGAGGAGGTGATCCAGAAACAATTCACTTGACCAAAACTAACAGTGAAAGATTCACCCCTGCCATTAATAATAATAATAATAATAATAATCTTTATTTGTGTCACAAGGATGGACGGCATGTGGTGTGGGACTACGGCGCTGAAAAGCCAGGTTCGAATCCCGGCCCTGTGTCACTGTCTGTGTGGAGTTTGCACATTCTCCCGTGTTTGCGTGGATTTCACCTCCACAACCCAAAGATTAGGTTAAGTGGATTGGCCACGCTAAATTGCCCCTTAATTGGGAAAAAAAAAGTAATTTGGTAATCTAAATTTATGGGGGAAAAATATTAGTGTCAAGTAGGTTTACATTAACACTGCAATGAAGTTACTGTGAAAATCCCCTAGTCACCACACTAAGGTGCCTGTTCGGGTACACGGAGGGAGAATTTAGAATGTCCAATTCGCCTAACAAGCACGTCTTTCGGGACTTGTGGGAGGAAACCCATGCGGACTTGGGGAGAATGTGCAGACCGCACAGTCAGTGACCCAAGTCGGAAATCGAACTCGGGTTTCTGGCGCTATGAAGCAACATTGCTAACCACTGTGCTACCGTTACAAAATAGAAAGCTATATGTGGGTAATTCTGCAACAGAACGTAAATAGAGATAAGTAAATTTACATAACTAGAGGTTCCGTCACAATGTCTAGCTGTAAAATTGTTCCATTATCATACACCACAGTTAGAAATATGTATAATTACATCTTTCAGGAGAATCTATCAGCTTTTAAGTACGATTCAAAGATCAATATTTTGCTGCTGCCTCTCCATACGGCATCGAATGGTTTAAACATCATTGAAGCAACATACGTGCTGCTGGTGGAGCCTATATTAAACCATGCTCATGAACTTCAAGCAATAGGAAGAGTACATCGTATTGGACAAACAAAGTGAGCAATAGTTCAGAAATACATGTTCCATCTATTTTTCTGATCTGATATTTTTGTTGTACAACAATCCTTATTGTGCAAATATATAACCAAATGACATGGGCCTGCTTCTGTGCTATAAATTCTGTTGGCCCAACCAGTCATTTTGATCCACATGAACCTCGTTCAAACCCCGCCTCATCAAACCCTAATGACACATACCCTTCTGTTCGTTATGTAGTTTCCCTTTCAATTCATCTATGCTATTTACTTCAACTAATAATTTGGAACTCCCTCCCCAACAGCACTCTGGCTGTACCTATACCTCATGGACTGCACCAGTTCAAGAAAGCAGACCACCACCGTCTCGAGGGCAATTGGGGGATGGGCAATAATAATGCTGGCCTAGCCAGCAATGCCCAGGTCCTGTGAAAGGATTAAACAAAAAACATGCTTTGTTATCAAATTTCATGTGTCCGAACTTTGAGCAAAGAGGTTAATCCTGGACTCTAGCTTGAATTTATTAGATACCGTTGTATTTTCATGGCTTCTAGCTATGAGCACCCTAACAAGTGGAAATCTTATTCTGTATCCACTCTGAAACATTTTCACAATTTTCAAGACCTTTCTGTTATTTTTGCTGAAGTATGGAAGTTAGTAATGGAATACAATGACGTGACCATTTTCTATGATTATTTAAGTTATTAGGTTGACTCGATTGGTCGTGCCTTGGTAAGTTTCACTGTTTTTTTTTTATAAATTTAGATTACCCAATTATTTTTTCCAATTAAGGGGCAATTTAGTGTGGCCAATCCACCTACTCTGCACATTTTTGGGTTGTGGGGGTGAAACCCACGCAGACACGGGGAGAATGTGCAAACTCCACACAGACAGTGACCCAGGGCTGGGATTCGAACCTGGGACCTCAGCGCCGTGAGGCGGTTGTGCTAACCACTAGGCCACCGTGCTGCCCGAAGTTTCACTATGTTAAGGGCACTATATAAATGCAAGTAATTGTTGTCCTTTGTTAGTACTTGGTCGTAACCAGTATTCTGTAAGGCCTGGTGTATCCTTTTAAATTGTTAACTAAAGCATGATTGCATTGCTTCCTTATATTTTACATCATCCCCTCAGGACTGGCTCTACCTTGTAAAATGTTTGTTTTTCGTGTTGGTTAACCATGTGAGTTGGCACCTACGAGCTTGGCTTTCCTATCTGAGCTATCTAGAGGGGAACTGCTGGCCCTCATTTCTTTTCAGCATAACTCGCATCAGTGTCAAATGAATTGACATGGCACTTTTTAAATGTATCTAAACAAAAAAAGTTAAAACTGGTTTGAATGTAAAAGAAGGAAGACTTTCACTGAAATAGCCTTTCACAACCCCAACATCCCAAAGTGTTTTGCAGAAGCACTTTTCCGATGCAGTCGCGATTGTAAAGTAGAACGGTTTTCTTAGAATTTTACTGCATACTTAGAGGCCATTCTTTTCAGTGCCATTTCTCTGAAAGTTGTCCACTTAATTTCACGTGGCAATCTGTAAAATTGTTTTGCAAGCTGTGGTTCAACGTCTTCAGGTTCTCTAAAAGTGAAACAAAAACAGAATATTCTGAAAACGCTCAGCGGGTCAGGCAGCATTTACGGAGAGAAAACGGCTAACTATTTAAGTTGACGATTTTTCATCAGAACCGTGAGAATGACACCACTCTCAGCAGATCGTCCCCTATCTCAGGAAAAAGGGACTATTTAACTGGACTGTGATATGAAACCTGGGTCCTTTGTGCTGCTCTGTAATTGCCACACATTGTTTGAATTTATTTACAATGAATAATAAGTCCCTTTCTCTTTCTAGGGAAACTGTTGTTCATAGGTTTCTAATTAAAGCTACGATTGAGGAGAAGATGCAGAGTATGCTTAAAAGTACTGAAAAAAGGTGAGATCAATTTCCACATATTGCAGTTATTATTTCAATTTGTGTCAAGCATCCAGAATTGCTGAAAGATTAAAATAAGACTTTTTCCTAAATAAAGCTTTCAGCTTGTATAGTCAGAATTAGTAAATGAATAGGTTATCACCTGCTTTAGTAACTGTGACATTGCCTTCAGTCCCCATCACAAAATCTGTCCGGTAGCCTCCCACTCCATTCTTTTACCCCCCCCAAGTGCCTGAGGCTGAACCATTCTGCTCGCGACCTTGATATCCTATTTGATCCTGAGAATGTGGTTCCAATCACATATCTGCTCCACCAAGACACCCAACTTCCATGCCTATGTTACCTATAGATTTGACTTTTCCATAGCTCTCCCGGCCAACCCCAGAGAACAGTGGATGATCAGAGATGAATAGATGTTTGGATAGTAAGGAAATCAAGCGGTATGGGAATAGTGTCAATTGCGACTCTGTAGGTTGCACTTTCATCTTTGAATCAGGGATCCAAAAGTCCCACTTGGACACAAAAATTAAGGCTGTTACTCAGCACAGTGCTGGAGGAATGTTGCACCAGAGGTGGTGTTTTTTGGATGTGACATTAAACGGAGGCAGTCTGCCCTCTCGGGTGGCTATAAAAGATCCCATGGCACTATTTTGATGATGAGTAGGTGAGTGATCCCCAGCATCTTGATCAATATTTATCCCTCAACCATTGATAATCTAGTAATGAACAGATTATTATTGAGTGATGTTGATTAATTAGTCAATTAGTGTATTAATCAAAACACAGGGGAAGAATTCCCTTGCTGCTCTTTGAAATAGTCCCATGGGATCTTTTATTCCTATTTGGCAGGGCAACCCAGAGCCAAAGCAAGAATTTCCTGGAACAGATTGCTGACCTGTCTCCAGAAGCTTGTAGCCTGTGGGTGCCACTCTGCATCAAGCATGGCTGACCAGGAATCTCTCCCGCTCTTACCATCTGCCAGTGGCATGTTGGAAGGCTTTTGCAGGTTTGGCAACGTCATGAACACATCTTCCTTGGTTATTAAGCCCTGGGCTGGAACTCAAACCCGGAGCTTTTGATTCGGAGGCAGGGACGTTACCCACTGCACGATAAGACCTCCTCTCTTAAATATGTGTCCCCTGTTAATTGACCTCTCCATTAGAGGATGCAGAACACCCCTGTCTACTCTAGCTAGACCCTTCATAATCTTGTACACCTCAATCAGGTCATCCGTCTGCCTCCTTAGTTCTAAGGTAAAAACACCAGCCTATCTCATCTTTACTCATCGCTGCAATTTTCAAAACCTGCCAACATTTGTGTAAATGAGCAATCACATCTCACCTGTAATGTGGCAATGAGAACTGTACACAGAATTAGGGCACAGTAGTGACCTAATCAGCATTTTATATAGTTCCGTCATTCCATCCCTACTTTTATTTTCAATATCTTGTCCATTAAAGGAAAGTGTCCCGTATGCTTTTTTTACCACCTTACTGCCTATCCTGCCACCTTCAAGGACCTGTGGACATGCCCTCCAAGGCCTCTCATTTCCTCAATTCCTCCTAACACCCTCCCATTTATTGTGGATTACTTGTTTCCATTACCTCACGCTACTCTGGATTCATTTCCATTTGCCATCTTTCCACTCAACTAAACCATTAATATCATTCTGGAGATGATAGATATCCTTTTCACTATCAGCTACATGGTCAATCTTTGTGTCATCTGCAAATTTCCAATCACGCCTCCCACATTTAAGTTCAAATCATTTAGAGACAACAAACAGCCAGAGCCCCAACACGTAGCCCTATGGGACCCCAGTGTAAACTGCCTTCCATTCACAAAAACACCTTTGTCGCTGAGCCAATTTTAAATCCAACTTACCATCTTCCTCTGTATCCCCTGGGATTTCACTTTTCTGACCAGTCTGCTTCTCGGACCTTGTCAAATACCTTGCATGTGCATGTAGACTACATCCACTGCATCACCCATATCAATCCTCCTTGTTACTTTCTCAAAATAATTTAACTAACTTGTAAGACACAACCTTCCTCTTTTAAAAAAAAACAACATGTCGGCTATCACTGATTAATCCGTTTTGTGAAGTAACAATTTATCCTGTCTCTCAGAATTGATTCTAATAATTTTTCCATCACCAAAGTCAGACTGACCGGCCTATAATTTTCTGGCCTATCACTCACACCCTTTTAAAATAATTGTACAATGCTTACAGATCTCCAATCCTCTAGTACAGCACATATCCAGTGAGGATTGGAAAAATGATCCTTAGATCTTCCACTATTTACTCTCTGGCTTGCTTTAACAACCTGGGATACAATTTATCCATCTCGAAGGATGTCAGTCCCTTCAGCACTTCCTCTCTCACTATGCTTATTGTATCTAATATTTCACACTCCTTTTCTTTAACTAGAATGTCTGCATCATCCCTATTAGTGAAGACAGAGACCAAGTTCTCATTTAGAATCCTGCTCACATCCTCTGCACTAGTTCTCAAGTTACCAGATACATCTTTGATCGGCTCCATTCCTTCCTTAGTTACCCCCTTGCTCTTAATACACTGGTAAAATATCTTTGGGTTTTAATATTCTCTCTGCTTTGCTAAGTACCTTTTTTTTTACTTCACCCCTGTATATTCAATACTCCTTCCTCTAGGCTTTCTACAGTATTAAGTTTTTCTGACTATATCATAAGGCTTTTTTTTTCTGCTTTCCTTACCTGTATTGCTTCCAGATTTGGCAGTCCCACCCTTTCTCTGCTCTGCCTGCAGAATCTTGCTTTTGAATGCCTCCCACTGGCCTTTCATTGATTTAACTTCAAGTAGCTGCAACCAGTTCACTTTTATCAGATCACCTCTCCGCTTCATAGAATTAGTCTTTCCTCAATTTAGAGCATTTACTCCTGTTCTATCTTTATTCGTTACCAAAATTATGCTGAATCTAACTATTCCGGTGACCATCTCCAAAATGGTCACCAACTGCCATTTCATCCACTCGCCCAGCTTAATTTCCTAAGACTACATCTAGAATTGCAGTCCCTTGGGCAAGTTACATGCTGGCTAAGAAAGTTCCCCTGAATGCAGTTCAAGAATTTGGCGCCCACTGTGCCTATTATACTGTTCGTATCCTGGTTGTTATTGGGGTTATTGAAAAACCAACTTTTATTTCCCTGTCGCTATTGCACTCAGAAAATTGCTTACATATTTGCTGTTCTCCCTCTCGCTCGCTCTTGCGCTCGCTCTCGTTCCCTGGTGCTCTCGTTCCCTGCCGCGTTCCCGCGCTCCCTCGCGTTCCCGCGCTCCCTCGCGTTCCCGCGCTCCCTCGCGTGCCCGCGCTCCCTCGCGTGCCCGCGCTCCCTCGCGTGCCCGCGCTCCCTCGCGTGCCCGCGCTCCCTCGCGTTCCCTCGCGTTCCCGCGCTCCCTCGCGTTCCCGCGCTCCCTCGCGTTCCCGCGCTCCCTCGCGTTCCCGCGCTCCCTCGCGTTCCCGCGTTCCCGCGCTCCCACGCGTTCCCGCGCTCCCACGCGTTCCCGCGCTCCCTCGCGTTCCCGCGCTCCCTCGCGTTCCCGCGCTCCCTCGCGTTCCCGCGCTCCCTCGCGCTCCCTCGCGCTCCCGCGCTCCCTCGCGCTCCCTCATTCCCTCTCCTTCGCGTTCCCTCATGCGCTCTCGTGTTCAATCGCGCTCGCGTTCCTTCGCGCTCACGTTCCCTTGCGTTCCTTAGCGCTCACGTTCCCTCGGGATCGGGCTTTCGTTCCCTCGGGCTTTCGTTCCCTCGTGTTCGCGTTCCCGCGCGCTCGCGTACGCTCGAGTTCCCTCGCGCTCGCGTTCCCTCGCGCTCGCGTTCCCTCGCGCTCGCGTTCCCTCGCGCTCGCGTTCCCTCGCGCTCGCGTTCCCTTGCATTCGCTCGTGTTCCCTCGCATTCGCTCGTGTTCCCTCGCCCTCGCATTCGCTCGTGTTCCCTCGCGCTCGCATTCGCTCGTGTTGCCTCACGCTCGTGTTGCCTCGGGCTTTCGTTCCCTCGGGCTTTCGTTCCCTCGGGCTTTCGTTCCCTCGGGCTCGCGTTCCCTCGCGCTCGCGTTCCCTCGCGCTGGCGTTCCCTCGCGCTCGCGTTCACTCGCGCTCGCGTTCCCTCGCGCTCGCATTCGCTCGTGTTCCCTCGCATTCGCTCGTGTTCCCTCGCGTTCGCATTCGCTCGTGTTCCCTCGCGCTCGCATTCGCTCGTGTTCCCTCGCATTCGCTCGCGTTCCCTCGCGCTCGCATTCGCTCGCGTTCCCTCGCGCTCGCGTTCCCTCGCGCTCGCATTCGCTCGTGTTCCCTCGCATTCGCTCGTGTTCCCTCGCGCTCGCATTTGCTCGTGTTCCCTCGCATTCGCTCGCGTTCCCTCGCGCTCGCATTCGCTCGTGTTCCCTCGCGCTTGCATTCCCTCGTGTTCCCTCGCGCTCGCATTCGCTCGTGTTCCCTCGCATTTGCTCGTGTTCCCTCGCGCTCGCATTCGCTCGTGTTCCCTCGCATTTGCTCGTGTTCCCTCGCGCTCGCATTCGCTCGTGTTCCCTCGCGCTCGCGTTCCCTCGCCCTCGCCTTCCCTCGCCCTCGCCTTCCCTCACCCTCGCGTTGCCTCGCCCTCTCGAACTAATAGAATCGCCTCTTAAATTTGGCCCAATTGGGATTGGCACGATCGGTAATCCCAGTTGGGATCTATTTGCTGTGTGCCATGTTGTGGCCTTTTCTTTTGGCTGAAAATAAACTGCCGTTTTGATTCAGCTTCTCGGGTCTCCTGAGCTTTTATATTATATCATCCCTCCTCACAGCTGTAATCAATTCTTTAACCAATTGGATAACTATATGTGCAGAGAGTGCCCCCAAATGGAAAATCTCGAGCACCGTTTCTTGTTACTCGAGGGGCAGCTGGTGTCACCGAGATGCACTTGTGAGGTTGAGAGCTCCGTGGACAGTGCATTTCAGAAGCTGGTCTCCCTGAAGCTTAAGAGAGAGCTGATATGGAGATGCCGGTGTTGGACTGGATTGGGCACAGTAAGAAGTCTTACAACACCAGGTTGAAGTCCAACAGGTTTATTTGGAATCACTAGCTTCCAGAGCACTGCTCTTTCATCAGCCTCCCCTCTATTCGTCCTGAAAACCCGACATCTCGGGATTTTGACCTGCCATTTTTTCCCCGCTTTAAGCCAACTTTCTGTTATACCAAAGATATGCTGCCATGTGTCCATCTGTGGCCTCAACTCATCGGCTTTGTTTGCTATAGTTCTTGCATTTCAATAAATACCTTTGCTGCAAATATTTGCTTATTTTGCCTTTCAGCTAATTTTCTGTCTACCGCTCCGTCCTCTGAATATGTCCGATCTGAATCTGCCCTCAGCTTCCCTTCCCCTTGCCACTCTGTAGTTTAAACCCTCCCCAACAACACTAGCAGATCTCCCAGCAAGAACATTCAACCCAGTCCTATTCAGGAGAAAACTGTTCTGCAAGTACAGGTTCCACCTTCCCCAGAACTATTCCCAATGCTTCAGAAATCTGAGGTCTCCTCGTGCACTATCTTTCCAGGCTCTCATTCATCTGCCATATTCTCCTATTTCCATACTCACTAGCACTAGCCTTGGAAGTAATTTGGAGATTACTACCTTTGAGGTCCTGCTTGCTAATCTCTTTTCTAACTCACTGAACTCAGTCTGCAGGACCTCAGCCCTTTTTCTACCACCATCATTGGCACCAATGTGAACCATGACCTCTGGATGTACACTTTCACTGCCCAGAATGTTCTGTAGCCATTCGGTGATATCCATCCTTGCACCAGGGAGGCAATGTACCATCCTTGAATCATGTCTACGGCCACAGAAACATCTGCTGTCCCCCTAACTTTTGAATTTCCCACTACTATTGCTCTCCTGTCTTTTCTCCTCCCTGCTGCACAACTGAGCCACTAATGGTGCTCAGGTTATGATTCTGGTCTCTCCAGAGGAACTTCCTCTCCCATTGGTACTCAGAACTGAGTATCTGTTAGAAAGTGTAATGTCCTCTGGGGTCTGCTGCACTACTTGCCCCTCTCTGCCTGCTCTTTCTTCCTAAGAAGTCTTACAACAGCAGGTTAAAGCCCAACAGGTTTATTTTGAATCACTAGCTTTCGGAGTGCAGCTCCTTCATCAGGACTCGCCTAATGAAAGAGCAATGCTCTGGAAGCTAGTGATTCCAAATAAACCTGTTGGACTTCAACCTGGTGTTGTAAGACTTCTTACTGTGCCCAATCCAGTCCAACACCGGCATCTCCATATCAGCTCTCTCTTAAGCTTCAGGGAGACCAGCTTCTGAAATGCACTGTCCACGTAGCTCTCAACCTCACAAGTGCATCTCGGTGACACCAGCTGTCCCTCGAGTAACAAGAAACGGTGCTCGAGATTTTCCATTTGGGAGCACTCTCTGCACATATAGTTATCCAGGACGTGAATAGTGTCCTGGAGTCCCCACCCGATACAGGGTGCACACTCGACGTGTCATGTCTCAAATTATTTATTTACTGCAGCTAAATTGGAATTTAAATAACCACCATAAAAAGTTAATTAATTCTGACTCCAATTTTATCCAATCTCATCCAGAAGATCACGTCTTATACTCAGTATGCTGTTTTCAAAGAAATTCTCCCCAGTGACAGAATTAACATTTAGCCCTCGTTCAACACATAAACAGACAATCTGGTCATTTCTTTCACAGAATCGTAGAATTTACAGTGCAGAAGGAGGCCATTCGGCCCATCGATCCTGCTCTGGCCCTTGGAAAGAGCACCCTAAGAGGCCCACACCCTATCCCCATAACTCAGTAACCCCACCTAACCTTTTTGGACACTTGAGGGCAATTTAGCATGACCAATCCACCTAACCTGCACACCTTTGGACGGTGGAAGGAAACTGGAGCACCCGGAGACACGAGGAGAACGTGCAGACTCCACACAGTCACCCAAGACCGGAATTGAACCTGGGACCGTGGCGCTGTGAGGCAGCAGTGCTAACCACTACACCACGGTGCCACCCTCCTTCATTCCTGATTGTGTGATCCTGTTGCACAAACATTGCACGCCATATTTTTCATGTTACAAACTGTGACTACACTTCAAAAGTGCAGTCAGGCTGATTTCGCTCAGTCGGTTGGACAGCTGCTTTGTGATGCAGAGCAAGGACAACAGCGCAGGTTCAATTCCTGTACCAGCTGATGTTATTCAAGAACACTCTGCCTTCTCAACCTTGCCTGAGGTGATCCTCCGGTTAAATCACCATCAGTCAGCTCTCCCCCCTCAAAAGGGGAAAGCAGCCTATGGTCATCTGGGACTGTGGTGACTTTACATCGGCTGTAATTGAGGTAACCTGACATTGAGGTTGTGGAAGACGCCATGAGAACAAAAAAAAAACAATTCCACGATTTAGAAATGAATTAATCTGACTTTTCTTTCTTAATTGGTCTTTAGTCACAACAAGTCGGTGATTGTACAGTCGGAAGCTTCTGTATTGACAGTGGGGGACCTGGCAGATCTCTTCTCCGAGGAAGAGAGAACAACAGATGAATGAAAGAGGATTATTGACCACTACTGGAGATTAATTACTGTCTCTCTCTGCTTTGTTATTTATTGTGGAACATCATTAAGAAAAGGGGCTCGACCTCCACCTGGACACTAATGAAATTGAAACAAACCTGAACTATGAATGACATCAACTTAAGACACAAGCAATTCTGCTCTTGTTTCGTTTATTGATGAGCTTGAATTTCAGAACTTTAAATACAATCAAGAATGTCCAGTGAGATGTTCAATACTGTGTGAAGGGCCAAGGTCGGGAATGAAACATTGAATCACAATGGGGAAGGTCGACAATGAAACAGTTGGCTGAAATTTTGCTATAGCAGGGCATCTAATGGCATTTGCCGTTAGTTAGACTTCCCTTACACCCTTCAGCTCAAAGCACATTTGCCCGCTAAACCGGTAAAAATGCGAGCTGGTAATGGAACAGTAAGAGAAGCGGAACATCAGAGACCTGACTGAACAGGGCAAACACCAAGGTATCTTTATCAATGAGCTGTTGGGTTGGGAAATAAACACAGGAAGGAATGTAAATTAACAGCAGTGAATTCAATATCTAGTACAAAAAGAGAAATACCGAGAAAGAAAGATTAGATTAAGAGAGAAGAAGCGATAAGGGAAGTAAATAAAATATTTCAAATTTGGGCTGTTTAAAATCTCCATCAAAAAGGTAATACCTGATGGAATGAAACTCCACTGGTATCTGTTAATTTCTGGCGCAGAGAGGGTGATTAGAAGTAATTATCATCCAACACTTCATTAAAAGGGTACTTATTCTTGAAATGACCAGACTTAACTTTCTGTGGTGAGTTCAGAGGGTAAATACAGCGAGGTTCTTTTAACAAAGCTAATGATGGAATCAAACAACTTGGACAGCAACTCTTGGATGGGGGGAAAGCTAGAAACCGCACCAGGCATACCGAATAATGAGGTGTCAAGCTTCAACACAGGACGACACGTGTGCTAAAGAGCATAAGCATAAAGTGATGGACAGAGCTAAGTGATTCCACAATCAACTAATCAGCTCTAAACTCTGCAGTCCTGCTACATTAAGTCGTGAATGGTGGTGGAGGCTCCACAAATATCCCCATCCTTAATGATGGAGGAGCCCAGCACATCTGTGCAAAAGACAAGGCTGAAGCATTTTGCAATAATCTTCAGCCAGAAAGGCCTAGTAGATCATCCATCTTGATCTCCTCCAGAGGCCCTCAGCATCACAGATGCAGTTTTCAACCAATGCAATTCACCCCACATGATGTCAAGAAACGGCTGAAGACACTGGATACTGCAAAGCTGATGTGCCCTGACAATATTCTGGCAATAGAACATAGAACAGTACAGCACAGAACAGTCCCTTCGGCCCTCAATGTTGTGCCGAGCAATGATCACCCTACTCAAACCCACGTATCCACCCTATACCCGTAACCCAACAACCCCCCCCTTAACCTTACTTTTTAGGACACTACGGGCAATTTAGCATAGCCAATTCACCTAACCCGCACATCTTTGGACTGTGGGAGGAAACCGGAGCACCCGGAGGAAACCCACGCACACACGGGGGCACACACGCACCCACGCACACACAAGTACTGAAGACTTGTCCTCCAGAACTGGCTTCGCCCTTAGCCATGCTGTTTCGGTACAGCTACAACACTAGCATTTACCCAGCAAAGTGAAAATTGCCTAGGTATGTCTTCTGCACAAAAAGCAAGACAAATCGACCCTGGCCAATTCTAGCCCTATCAGTCTACTCTCAATCATCAGTAAAGTGATGGAAGAGGTCTTCAACGGTGCTGTCAAGCGGCACTTACTTAGTAATAACCTGCTCACTGATGTTCAGTTTCGGTTCCACCAGGGTCACTCAGCTCCTGATCTCATTACAGCCTTGTCTATTACATGGACAAAAGAGCTGAATGTCAGAGGTGAGGTGAGAGTGGCTGCCCTTGACATCAAGGCAGCATTTGATTTAATATGGCATCAAGGAGCCCTAGCTAAACGGGAGTCAATGGGAATCAGGGAGAAAACTCTCCACTGGTTGGTGTCATACCTAGCATAAAGGAAGATAATTGTGGTTGTTGGAGGTCAGTCATCTCAGTCTCGGGACATCACTGCAGGAGTTCCTCAGGATCGTGTCCAAGGCCCAACCACCTTCAACTGCTTAATCAATGATCTTTCTTCCAACATAAGGTCAGATGTGGGGATATTCGCTGATGATTGCACAATGTTCAGCACCATTCGAGATGACTCAGACACTGAAGCAGTTCACATGCAAATGCAGCCAGACCTGGATAATATCCAGGCTCGGGCTGACAAGGGGCAAGTAAAAGTCGTATCATACAAGTACCAGGCAATGACCATCTCCAATAAGAGAGAACCAAACCATCACCCCTTGACATTCAATTGTATTACCATCACTATCCCCCACTATCAAGATCCTGGGGTAACCCCATTGACCAGGAACTGGACAAGCCATATAAATACTGTGGCAGCAAATGCATTGTCAGAGGCTATAAATTTTGCATTGAGGAACTTACCTCCTGAGTGCAGCTCTAACGACACCCAAGAAACTTAAGTCTATCCATAGGCCGCTATTGGCACCTTTCCACAAACTCCCTCCACCACCGACGCACAGTAGCAGTAGTGGACCATCTACAAGATGCACTGCAGGAACTCACTGAGGCTCCTTGGGCAACATTGTCCAAACTCACGACCACTACCACCTAGAACAGGGGTGGGCAAACGGCCCGCCAAAGGTATTTCTGCGGCCCACCAAGTCATTAAAAAAGAAAAATAATAATTTTTTTTTTTTAATTTTTTTTTTTTTTTAAATTTATTTTTAAGGTTAATGGTGGGGGGGGCTGTTGGGTTACTTACTGGTATAGGGTGGATACGTTGACTTGAGTATGGTGATTATTGCTCGGCACAACGTCGAGGGCCGAAGGGCCTGTTCTGTGCTGCACTGTTCTATGTTCTATATGAGGCGCCCAGAATCATAACCGGGTGAAGTAATTATTTTACTTAATATACTATGCGGCCCTTTCTGAATTGTGAACTTCTGAATGTGGCCCTTGCACGGAAAAGTTTGCCCACCCCTGACCTAGAAGGATAAGGGCAGCAGATTCATGGGAATACCACCAAATGTGGAAATATATTGCTGTTCCTTCACTCACTGGGTCAAAATCCTGGAACTCCCTCCGTAACACCACTGTGGGTGTAGCTACACCACATGGGCTGCAGTGGCTCAAGAAGGCAGCTCACCACCACCTTCTCGAGGACAATTATGGATGGGAAATAAATACTGGCCGAACCAGCGAATCCCGTAAAATGACTTTTAACAAAAAATGGTGTTGGACTGGTAATCCAAAGGCCCAGGCTAATGTGTTGGGGCCATAGGTTCAAATCCCTCCGTGGCAGCTTGTGGAATTTCATTCAATTAACAGACCTGGAATATAAGGCCAGTTTCCGTAATGGGGCCCATGAAACTACCATCCTTATCTGGCCTGGCTTACATGTGACTCCAGATCCACAGCAATGTTAACTCTTAACTGCCCTCTGAAAAAGGCTTGGCAAACCACTCAGTTTAAGGGTAATTAGGGATGGGCAGTGATGCCCACACTCCATGAATTAAAAAAAACACATTTGACTGCATTTGTTTCTTGCCTGAAATTGCTGTAATATTCATGCATTATTTTGACAGCAGCTTCTGGCCCATCAAATACTCTGGAGGAAGGTCTGTGATGTAGCTGTAAACATGTTCATATTTCTCTTTCCAATATTATATGTAGGTATTGGAAAAAACATTCCTACTATGTCTTTAACATGAAATCAATTCTGATTTTTGGAATAATGTATCAAATAGGGATTTTTAGATTTCTAATGAATTGTCAGATGGGAACATTGGTGTTTTGGAGGAATGGACTCTGATAGGAAAGTTTGCCTGGTGGAGCAATGGGTGCATGTTCCCTTCCAAGCCACAGGTCATCCTGACTTGGAACCACATTTCCGCCCCTTCCCTGTTGAGCGATCAAAATCTTAGAACCCCCTTTTCAGCAACACTTGCACGAGTTAGACTGCCGTGGTTCAAGACGTGGTGCACCGCCACTCAGTCACGGGAATTGAAGAATGACTATCGAATGCTGGCCTAGCCAGCAATGCTCACACTCAATGAAAGAAAATTTAAAAACCTTTGGATAGTAGAGTTTGGATGGCAGAGGGGTAAGGAGAGTTTTGGTGTAGGGAGGTGGATTTCAATGGGAGGATTCAAATAGAATAAGAAAAATAAAAGAGTTACTCTTGTTTATATAGGCAAGCTAATTGTACACTGCAAAGCCTGACAAACAGCAGTACGATGCATCAGATAATCTGCTTTGGTGATTTTGGTTGAGCTACATGTTTACCAAGGCGCTGAGACAGCTCCTGTGCTCTTCTTGAAAGGCGTTATTTCTAACAGTTGAAGGGACCTTGGTTTAACATCCGAAATATGGCAATTAGAAATGAGCAACAAATGTTAACCTTTAAAATGATAGTGGCTGGAACATGGCTGGGGGACCGGAGAATCCAGGCCCGTATGTCTGACAGTGGAGCACTTCCTCGCTACTACACTCGCGTTATGACCTAGATTATGATTAAGTACTGAAACGGGAGTCCAAGACCTTCTAACTCAGGGGTAAGAATGCTGCCAAATGAGGCAAGCTGACACTCGGATAGTCAGGAGGATGGACTTTGATGGGAGAATCTGGTGAGTAGAAGGTGCAAAGGTATTTCTCACCTTCTGAATTGTCTGGTATTCTTATACAAGATTCAAATGTAAAAGTTCCAAGGGGAAAAATTGACTTGATGGGATAAGATCCTTGTTAAGAAAAATTGAACCATAACTTTATCTGACTGACCAAGATCAAGCTCTCATTCATCATTATTTTCAAATCGCAGGATGCAAAGTTAATATCAGCACGGGATTCTCGTTATTGATCAGCCATTGCTACTTGTAATATGTTCACATGAATACAGCTATGTCTTTCTTTTCCATCTTTAGGAAATCGGAGGTGTTAAGGAGTTATTTTACTCATTGAGATTATTTATTGTACAGTTTGGGGAGAAGTTTCTCCCTCTAATTTTGACAAATATCTTCCTGTGTTAACTAGGTGAGCTTTCCTCTTTTGTTATCATTCTCTTGTTTTTGCTAAGTTATCCTTGGGAACAGTTCCACTCCTCTGCATTATTCATTGCTGTGACCCACATGTTGCTTAACGTACTTATTCAGCAGTTGTAAAAATTGAATAAAATGTTTCTTTTGTGATTTTTGTTTTAACTGTAAGAAAATTAGTGGTGGAGGAAAGAGATTAGAGTCTAGTTCCAATATCTGAACCATCTGAAAAACTCCAGGATTGATACCTGAATGGATGTTGAAGCTCTCAGGCGCTTTTATTCTTAAATCAGAAGCAAATACTCTTTTTATATAGAACATACAGTGCAGAAGGAGGCCATTCGGCCCATCGAGTCTGCACCGACCCACTTAAGCCCTCACTTCCACCCTATCCCCGTAACCTAACCCCTCCTAACCTTTTTGGACACTAAGGGCAATTTAGCATGGCCAATCCACCTAACCTGCACGTCTTTGGACTGTGGGAGGAAACCAGAGCACCCGGAGGAAACCCACGCACACACGGGGAGAACGTGCAGACTCCGCACTGACAGTGACCCAGCAGGGAATTGAACCTGGGACCTTGGCGCTGTGAAGCCACAGTGCTAACCACTATGCTACCATGCTGCCCATATGTGCCTCTGGCACATCAAAACACACAGGAGCTCTAATCATTCATGGTGAACACACAAAGATACAAATAAAGCGCTGGAGTGTGCCACTCGGCCCCTCGAGCCTAATCCAACATTCAATACGATCATGACTGATCTGATTATAACCTTAATCCCACATTCCCGCCCACCCCCCTTTCACCCTTTGGTCAGTCAAGAATCTATCGATCCCGGTCTTAAAAATATTTAAAGATTCTGCTTCCACTGCCTTTTGAGGAAGAGATTTCCAGAGACACATGGCCATCTGAGAGAAAACATTTCTTTTCACCTCCGTCTTAAATGACCAACCCCTTATTTTTAAATTCTCTGACAAGAGGAAACATCCTCTCTACACCCACACTGTCAATCCCCTCAGCATCTTAACGGTTTTGCTCGAGTCACCTCTTATTTTTCTAAATGCTAGTGGATACAAACCTAACCTTCAACTTTTGCTCAATAGATAAGCCGCTCATTCCTAGTATTAGTCTAGTAAACCTTCTCGGAACTGCTTCAAATGCATTTACACCTTTCCTTAAATAAGGAGACCAATACTGTGCACGGTACTCCAGATGTGGTCTCACCAATGCCCTGCACAACTGAAGCATAACTTTTATAATCAGTTCCCCTCACAATAAATAATAGCATTCTATAAGCTTTCCTAATTACTTGCTGAACCTGTATATTAGCTTTTTGTGAAATGAAAATCGCTTATTGTGATTCATGCAATGGGAGATTCAAATTTCTCTACATCTCCGAGCTCTGCAATCTCTCACGATTTAGATAATAAGCTTCTCTTTTATTCTTCCTGTCAAAATGGACTGTATCACATTTGCCCACATTATACTCCATTTGTGGATTTCCGGTGACGGGGATGTGCTGAGTAGTCGCATATGGCTCTCCTTCCACGAACCTGAAAATAGGCTTTTACCCAAAATAGCCCGCTAAAACAGGGAAAAAAGTATCCCATCACCATAGCTAATGATATTATAAGAAAGGGTGCCAAGCAATACTAACTCCGGAGGCCATAAGGAGGTGAGAAACCAGGAGAAACAAGCGGCTAAGATGGCAGACGCACAAATCGAAGAAGTGCCGGTCACACTAGGATGAGAGGGACCGACAAACCGCATATCGGCGGATGGAGGATGTTCCTCTCCAGGGAACTAAGAGAACATGGGGAAGAGACAAAGACCGATATCCAAGCTGCGGACAGAGTGGCGGTTGTGGAGGCTCTGGTGACCATGCAGGTGGCCCTGGACAAGGTGGAGAGGCAACTGGTGGCCCAGGGGAACACCATCAAACAATTAGAAAAAACTTCAACAGGAGAAGGCAATAGCGAAGTTGGTCGCGATGCAGGGGGAGTCTGAAGGGGAATATAGAGGACCAAGAGAATCAATCACGGCGCCAAAACTTAAGAATAATGGGCCAGCCAGAAGGGATTGAAGGCAGGGACCCCACAGACCATGTGACCCAGATGCTGGGACACCTGGTGAGAAGAGGCAGCTTCTCCAAACCGCCAGAAATAGACACAGCCCACCGGTCGGTCCATCCAAAACTCAAGGCTGGAGATCAGCCGAGGACAAAATGCACCGGTACCAGGACCGGCAAAGAATCCGCTGGACCAGACAGACAAGGACCTGCAATTGGGAAGGTCACCGGATCAGGATTTCTAACAGTTTCCCAGAACGGGCTGGAAAAGCAGCAGCAGACACAGTGGTGACATTTTGGCCAAAGGGACCTCAATCAGCCTGAAAGATACTTTGCATAGGACTGCTCTGCCTCGCTTTGAAGAAGGGAATTAAAACATAGGAAGGAAGGGGCGAGGGCAGCGGAGCAAGGAGAGGGTGAGGAGGATGGCAGGAGGGGAAGACAGGTAGCAAACGAACATATCACCAACCCCAGCCGGGAGGGCCACTACACTAGTGGGAAACCTAGCGCCAGGAAGTATGGGCGAGGTGGAGGGGGCATGGCATGTTTACCACAGGGGAGAGAGTGCTAAGTAATGGGGGGTACACAAAATTAATGGGGGGGGGGGGGAGAACAAGGGGGTGGCGTAACAGGAGGGGGGAGAAGACAAGAGGGGGAAAGAATCATAGGGGAAACATAGGGACAAGGGTAGCAAGGGCATTAGGCTGGCGACAACAGGCCACCCGTGGCGACTTGGAACACATAGGAACCCCAAGCAGCCAGTTTGGAGGGTCCCCAAGCAAAGGGAAACCCCGAATTTCAGAGGCTCATCCATGTGGTTTGCACATAGTTGGCTGTCCTGTTGGGTCGCCCCTGTACAAAGGGAAACCCCGGAGCGCAGGGGCCCGGCCTCATGGTGAGAACGGTGGCCATGTTGGATTGCCCCCTAACAAAGGGAAATCCCGAGTACAGTGGCGCATCCACAATATCAGTATGGTTGTTCCCACATAATCTTCCCCCAAGAGACACACCTGAGGGAGAAGGACTGGGATAAGGAAGGGCTGGGTGGGACAGACCTACCATTCCTGTTACGGCAAGAGAGCTGGGGGGGGGGGGGGGGGGTAGCCATACTGTAACATAAGAGGAAGGTGTTCACTGCGATGAGGACGGTTAGGGACCCAGGGGGACGGAGCAAGAGTCAGCGGTGTGCTGGACAGGGCATCAGTGGTCCTGGTCAACGAGTATGCACCGAACTTGAAGATTAAGGACTGCAGAGGTAAATTAGTAGCCAAGCCGGAAACGGTCAACAAGGCGTTTGAGACTTTCTACCAGGGACTGTACACCGTCAAGCCCCCCGCAGGGGACTTGGGGATGAAACAGTTCCTTGATGGACTTGACATACCAGTTGTGAGAAAGGATAGGAAACGAGGGCTGGAAGCACCACTAGAACTGGGAGAAGTTATGGAGAGCATCAACCCCATGCAGGAGGGGAAGGTGCAGGGACCAGATGGATTCCCGGCGGACTACCACAAAACATTCATGGCAGCACTGGCCCCACAGTTGCCGGAGCTGTCACGGACTTGCTGGCGATGGGCACCCTGCTGCCTGTGCTAGCGCAAACCTCAATCTCACTGATGCCCAAAAAGGACAAACCAAAAGAATCCGGGCACCACAGACCCATTTTGCTGCTAAACGTAGACGTGAAAATACTAGCCAAAATCCAAGCCAAGCGACTGGGGAACTGCCTACCGGAGGTGGTGGCAGAAGACTAGATGGGCCTTGCCAAGGGTGGACAGTTAACATTGAACATCAGGTGCCTGAATGTGATATTGACCCCACCCAGGGAGCGAACACTAGAGGCGATCATCTTCCTGGATGCCGAAAATGTCTTCGAAAGAGTTGAAGGGAAATACTTGTTCGGCTTGGAACGGGTTCACGGCCTGGGTGATAGTCCTGTACAGCTGGTCAGGCATACAGATGAGCACCACCAGCTCTAAGTACTTCCAGTTGCACAGAGGCACACGGCAGGGATGCCCACTGTCCCTGCTGCTGTTTGCCCTAGCGATCGAACCACTGGCGGTCATGCTTAGCGTGGCAAAGAATTGGAAGGGGGTCTAAAGAGGAGACAGGGAGTGCAGAGTCTTGCTCTATGCAGATGACCTGCTCCTCTACATCTCGGACCCACAAAGCAGCTTGGAGGGAATCATGGTGCTCTTGAAGGGGTTTGGTACCTTCGCGGGCTATGAACTCAACCTGAACAAATGTGAGATCTTCCCGGTGAACCCGCAAAACAAATTCTGTTACCTGGGGATCCAAATTGTCCATGACTGGACACGGGTCCACAAGTGGAAACTGACCAGCCTGACGGAAGAAGTTAAAAAGGACCTGCAGAGGTGCAACACACTCCCACTCTCCCTGGAGGGAAGGGTGCAATCAAGATGAACGTACTGCCCAGGTTCCTCTTCCTGTTCAGATCCATAACGATCTGTATCCCCAAGGCCTTTTTCACCTCAGTGGAAAAATTGATCATGGCATTTGTGTGTGTGTGTGTGTGGAGGGAGGGGGGGGGCGAAGAACCCAAGGACCCCCAAAACAGACCTGCAAAGAACGAGAAGCCCTCCCAAACCTGCAGTAATACTACTGGGCAGCAACAGTGGAAAGAGTAAATGAATGGATTAAGAAACCAGAGACCGGACTTCCGGTGGCTGCGATGTTTGAGTGAGCCGCACATTCGGCGGGCTCTCACTCCGGCGGGGCTTTAGAGCTGATTCCCAGCGATAGCGGGACCGCGGAGCGGCAAAATGGCGGCCGCGAAAGTGCTGGAGAGCGGGCTGCAATCGATGGAACCGTGGGAGTTCAGGAAGCAGAGGAAGGGACAGAGACAAGGAGCAGAGGAAGCTGACCTGGAACATAAAATGGCGGACACACGGACCTTTCTTGCTCCAGGAGATGAAAAACAGTTTTGAGTCGCTGAAGCGGGACAACTTGGACCCACTTCAGAAGGCAGTGGATCAGCTGAATCAGAGGCTGGATGCTCAAGAGGTAAAAGTTAAGGAGCTGGGAGAAGGAAGGCGGCAGCGAAAGTGCTGAGGAGCGGGCTGCGGCACATGGAACAGCGGGAGTCCAGAAGGCAGAAGAAAAAAGAGAAAAAGGCAAGGACCTGAAGAAACTTACCTGGGACCTAAGATGGCGGACACACCGACCCTGGACTCAGCAATCCAGCAGACGCTGGATTACATGCTCCAGGTAATGAAGTCCAGTTTTGAAGCGCTGAAGCGGGACAGCTTGGACCCAATCCAGAAAGCGGTGGATCAGCTGAACCAGAGGCTGGATGCGCAAGATGTAAAAGTTAAGGAGCTGGGAGAGGCGGTGGAGGAGCAGGCGGATGCGCAGACGGTTGCGGCGCTAGAAGTTGACGGCCTGAAAGAGCGGCAGAGAAGACTGCTGGACAGAGTGGAGGAGCTGGAGAATAGAGTCCGCAGGAACAACCTGAGGATGGTCGGCCTCCCGGAGGGGGCTGAGGGAGCTGATGCCGCAGCGTTTGTAGCAGACCTATTGATGCAGCTGATGGGGGCCGAAGCCTTTCCGCGACCGCCGGAGCTGGAGGGTGCAGGCGAGGCAGGGGCGGCCGGGTGGACACCCCCCCCCCCCGCCCAATGGTGATTAGGTTCCATAGGTTCGTGGACAAGGAGCGGGTGCTGCTGTGGGCAAAGAGCGCCAGGAGCAGCACGTGGAACAACAGTGTTCTCTGTATATACCAGGACCTAAGCCAGGAGGTGGCTCGGCGGCGAGCAGCCTTTAAGAATGTCAAGGAGGTGCTGTTCAAGAAGCACGTGAAGTTTGGTCTGCTGTTCCCGGCTCTCCTATGGGTCACGATCCAGGGTCAACACCACTACTTCTCCGAGCCCAAGAAGCAATGGATTTTGCGAGGGATCAGGAGCTGGTCCCGAAAAGAGGCCCCACGGACGCGAATTAGGGCCCGAGGATTTCTGTGGGAAGGTACGCCAAATGGGCCTGGGCTGCTGTTCAACGGTTTGCTGGGCCAAAGGTGCCAAGCGGAACATTTGGGACTCTTTTTTTTAATATAATTTTTATTGGAATTTTTTACAGAAAATATAAAACATAACGACAAACAATGAAATGCAACAAAATAACCCACAATAACTGTAACACCCCCAGACCGTATCGACGCATGTATCACATCCCCCACCCCCCCAACCCCAATGAACAACAAAAGAATTTAAAAATAAATTTAAATTAAATAAACAAACATAGTCATCGTCCGCCCCCCCCCCCCCCCCCCCCCCCCCCCACCTTTTCCCTCCCCCTTCGTCCCCTCCCCCCCGGGTTGCTGCTGCTACTGTCCCTGTACCCTATCGTTGAGCCAGAAAGTCGAGAAAAGGTTGCCACCGCCTAAAGAACCCTTGTACCGACCCTCTCAGGGCGAATTTGACCTTCTCTAGCTTAATGAAACCCGCCATGTCATTGATCCAGGTCTCCACGCTTGGGGGCCTCGCATCCTTCCATTGTCGCAAGATCCTTCGCCGGGCTACTAGGGACGCAAAGGCCAGCACACCGGCCTCTTTCGCCTCCTGCACTCCCGGCTCCACCCCAACCCCAAAAATCGCGAGTCCCCATCCTGGCTTGACCCTGGATCCCACCACCCTCGACACCGTCCTCGCCACCCCCTTCCAGAACTCCTCCAGTGCCGGGCATGCCCAGAACATATGGGCATGGTTCGCTGGACTCCCCGAGCACCTGACACACCTGTCTTCACCCCCAAAGAACCTACTCATCCTCGTCCCAGTCATGTGGGCCCGGTGCAGCACCTTGAATTGGATGAGGCTAAGCCGCGCACACGAGGAGGAAGAATTAACCCTCTCCAGGGCATCAGCCCATTTCCCGTCTTCGATCTGTTCCCCCAGTTCCCCCTCTCACTTAGCTTTCAGCTCCTCTACTGACGCCTCCTCCGCCTCCTGCATAACCTTGTAGATATCAGATATCTTCCCCTCTCCGACCCAGACCCCCGAAAGCACCCTGTCGCTCACCCCCCTCGCGGGAAGCGAAGGGAATCCCTCCACCTGCCGCCTAGCAAATGCCTTTACCTGCAGATACCTGAACATGTTCCCCAGGGGGAGCCCACATTTCTCCTCCAACTCCCCCAGGCTCGCAAACCTCCCATCAATAAACAGGTCACTCAGCTGTCTGATGCCCGCTCTGTGCCAACCCTGAAATCCCCCATCAATGTTCCCCGAGACGAACCTATGGTTCCCCCTTAACGGAGCCTCCATCGAGCCCCCCACTTCTCCCCTATGTCGCCTCCACTGCCCCCAAATCTTGAGGGTAGCCACCACCACCGGACTCGTGGTATACCTCGTAGGAGGGAGCGGCCACGGCGCCGTTACCAGGGCCCCCAGGCTTGTATCTCCACAGGACGCCCTCTCCATCCGTTTCCATGCTGCCCCCTCCCCCTCCATTACCCACTTGCGCACCATCGACACATTGGCCGCCCAATAATACCCCGAGAGATTGGGTAACGCCAGCCCCCCCCCCCCCCCCCCCCATCTCTACCCCGCTCCAAGAAGACCCTCTTCACCCTCTGGGTCCCATGCGCCCAAACAAAGCTCATGATGCTGCTCGTAACCCTTCTAAAAAAGGCCCTAGGGATAAAGATGGGCAAACACTGAAAAAGGAACAGGAACCTCGGGAGAACTGTCATTTTGACGGACTGCACTCTACCCGCCAACGATAGCGGCACCATGTCCCACCTTTTAAATTCCTCCTCCATCTGCTCCACCAGCCTGGTAAAATTAAGCTTATGGACAGTCCCCCAACTCCTGGCCACCTGCACCCCCAGGTATCTGAAACTCTTCACTGCCCTCTTAAATGGGAGTCTCCCAATTCCCTCCTCCTGATCACCCGGGTGTACTACAAATACCTCACTCTTGCCTAAATTTAACTTATAGCCCGAGAAGCCCCCAAATTCCGCTAACAGCTCCATCACCCCCGGCATTCCCCCTTCTGGATCCGCCACATACAACAGCAGGTCGTCCGCATACAGCGATACCCGATGTTCCTCCCCACCCCGCACCAGACCCCTCCATCTCCCTGACTCCCTCAACGCCATAGCCAAAGGTTCAATCGCCAGTGCAAAGAGCAAGGGGGACAGGGGGCACCCCTGCCTGGTCCCACGGTAGAGCCTAAAGTACTCCGATCTCCTTCCATTGGTAACTACACTCGCCATCGGAGCCGCGTAGAGCAGCCTCACCCATTTGATGAATCCTTCCCCGAATCCGAACCGCTCCAGCACCTCCCACAGGTACCCCCACTCAACTCTATCAAACGCTTTCTCCGCATCCAGCGCCACCACTATCTCCGCCTCCCCCTCCACCGCCGGCATCATAATAACATTTAACAATCTCCGCACATTCGTGTTGAGCTGCCGTCCCTTGACAAATCCTGTCTGATCCTCGTGTATCACCCCTGGCACACAGTCCTCTATCCTGGTGGCCAGGATCTTCGCCAGCAAGAGATAGGCCTGTATGATCCACACTGCAAGGGGTCCTTATCCCGCTTCAGAGAGATCAGTGCCCGCGACATCGTCGGGGGCAAAACATTTGGGACTCTTTCCTTTGTTCATGGACATTGGTTTGGGGTTTTTTTTTCTCATGTTTTTGTTTTTTCCTCTTTTTTCTGTTTTTCCTTTTTGGGCGGATTTGTACTTTTTGTGCAGCCCGCGGAGGACACTGGAGCCGGCTTGCTCCAGTGGGTTGGAGAGGGGGATGGGGTGCCAGGGAGTGGGGAGGAGGACGGGGAAACAATGGGAATGAGACAGGAAGGCGCCGGAGTGTTGAGTCACCGGGCTAGCAGATTGGCTAGTCAAGGGAGTCAGGTGGGGGGGGAGATCACAGCCAGTGGATGGCAGGGGTGGGGGTATCGGGGGATGTGGTTCGGGGGGGGGGGTTGTTCTGCTGATGTGGGAGGGACTTGAAATAGGCACTGGAAAGGAGGTCGATGGTGGAGGCAGCCAATGGGCGGGCCAGGAATGGCGCGACGCATGGGCCGGGGGCCGGCCCGAGAAAGGCTATGGCTGACCGGCGTGGTGGTGGTGGGGGGGGGGGGGGGGGGGTTGTGCCCCCCGACCAGGCTGATCACCTGGAATGTCAAGGGACTGAATGGGCCGGTTAAGAGGGGGCGGGTGTTCGCGCACTTGCGGGCTCCGAGGGCGGACGTAATTATGTTGCAGGAGACACATCTGAAAGTGTCTGACCAGACCAGGCTAAGGAAGGGCTGGATTAGCCAGGTCTTCCACTCGGACTTGGACTTGAAGTTCAGGGGGGTGGCAATCATGATCAACAAGCGGGTGCAATTTGAGGCGGAGGGCATAGCCGCAGACAGGGGGGGCAGTAACCTGATGGTACGGGGCAGACTGGAGGGGAGAAGAGTGGTGCTGGTGAATATATATGCCCCGAACTGGGATGACGTGGACTTCATTAAAAGAGTGCTGGGGAAGATTCCGGACCTGGACTCTCGCAGGCTAATAATGGGGGGGGGACTTTAACATGGTCCTTGACCCGGCTTTGGATCGGTCGTGTCCCAGAACGGGTAGACTCCCAGCAATGGCAAGGGAGCTGAAAGGGTTTATGGAGCAAATGGGGGCAGTGGACCCCTGGAGAGCCAGACAGCCGACAGGAAGGGGCTACTCGTTTTACTCGCACGTCCATAAAGTATATTCTAGGATAGATTTATTCGTACTAAGCAGGGATTGTATAGGGGAGGTAAAGAACACGGAATACTCGGCAATTACTATCTCAGACCATGCCCCGCACTGGGTAGACCTGCAGATCGGGGGAGCGAGCTACCAACGCCCGCAGTGGAGGCTAGACGTGGGACTGCTGTCGGAGGAGGGGATCTGTGAGAGGCTTCGGAGATGTATGCAAAATTACCTGCAGGTGAATGACACGGGGGAGGTCTCAGCGGCGACCCTGTGGAGGCGCTAAAGGCAGTAGTGCGGGGGGAGCTGATTTCAATTGGGGCCCACAGAGCCAAGGCAGACAGGGCAGAGATGGATAGATTGGTCAGGGAAATGGGTCGAATAGATGAAGAGCACGCGGAGTCCCCGGGGGAGGTTTTACTCAGGGAGAGGCAGAGACTACAGGCGGAACTGGGGGCACTATCCACGAGTAGGGCCGTGGAACAGCTTAGGAAGGCGAGGGGAGTGGTGTACGAGCATGGGGAAAAGGCTAGCAGACTGTTAGCGCAGCAACTCAGGAGGAGGGAGGCGGCCAGGGAAATAGGTAGAGTGAGGGATGGGGAGGGGCGCAAAGTGGAGGACCCGGCAGGATTGAATAAGGTATTCCGGGACTTCTATCGTAAGCTGTATACTTCGGAGCCGCCGGAAGAACCGGAGGGGATGAAAAGGTTTCTGGACGGGTTAACCTTCCCAACAGTAGGTGGGGGGCGAGTGGATGAGCTGGGGGCCCCGATTTGAGTGGAGGAGTTATTGGGGGGCCTAAAGGCCATGTAGTCGGGGAACGCCCCGGGGCCGGATGGATACCCAGTAGAGTTCTATAGGAAGTTTTCTGAGCTTGTGGGCCCAGTCTTGGCGAGGGTTTTCAATGAGGCAAGGGACAGAGGGACCCTGCCGCCGACAATGTCGCAAGCCACTATATCACTGATATTGAAGCGGGGTAAAGACCCGGAGGCGTGCGGGTCCTACAGGCCAATCTCCCTGATTAATGTTGACGCCAAGCTCCTGGCAAAGGTACTGGCGGTTAGAATGGAGGACTGCGTACCGGAGGTGATTGGGGAGGACCAAACTGGGTTTGTGAAAGGTAGGCAGCTGGCGGCCAACCTGAGAAGATTACTTAATGTGATAACGATGCCCCCGGCGGGCAGGGAGGTGGAGGTAGTGGTGGCAATGGACGCCGAGAAGGCCTTTGACCGGGTGGAGTGGGACTATCTATGGGAGGTGCTCGGACGGTTTGGGTTCGGGGAGGGATTGGTGGATTGGATCAAATTATTATATCAGGCCCCGAGGGCCAGCGTCAGGACTAACAGAGAAGTGTCGGAGTACTTTAGGTTGTACCGAGGGACCAGACAGGGCTGCCCGCTCTCCCCGCTGCTGTTTGCGCTGGCCATAGAGCCGCTGGCGATTGCACTGAGAGCCGCAGAGGGTTGGAAGGGGATGGTGAGGGGCGGGGTAGAACATAGGGTCTCTCTTTACGCAGATGACCTGCTCCTGTACGTGTCGGACCCAGTGGCCGGGATGGGAAGTATAGAACATAGAACAGTACAGCACAGAACAGGCCCTTCGGCCCTCGATGTTGTGCCGAGCAATGATCACCCTACTCAAACCCACATATCCACCCTATACCCGTAACCCAACAACCCTTCCCCCCTTAACCTTACTTTTAGGGCACTACGGGCAATTTAGCATGGCCAATCCACCTAACCCGCACATATTTGGACTGTGGGAGGAAACCGGAGCACCCGGAGGAAACCCACGCACACACGGGGAGGACGTGCAGACTCCGCACAGACAGTGACCCAGCCGGGAATCGAACCTGGGACCCTGGAGCTGTGAAGCATTTATGCTAACCACCATGCTACCGTGCTGCCCCCTTGGAATGTTGAGGATGTTTGGCCAGTTTTCAGGATACAAATTAAATATGGTCAAGAGTGAAATGTTTGTGGTCCAGGCAAGGGGCCAGGAGAACAGATTGAGAGGGCTACTGTTTAGGCTGGTTGAGGAAAATTTCCGGTATTTGGGAATCCAGGTGGCACGAGACTGGGGCAGGCTGCACAAGTTAAATTTGGCCAGAGTGGTGGAGCAAATGAAGGGAGAGTTTCGGAGATGGGATGCACTCCCGCTGTCGCTGGCAGGGAGGGTGCAGACTGTAAAGATGACAATCCTCCCTAGATTTCTGTTTGTTTTTCAGTGCATCCCGATCTTTGTTCCACAGTCCTTCTTTAAAAGAGTTAACAGGATGATCATGAGCTTTGTCTGGGCGGGAAAATCCCCGCGGGTGAAGAAGGCGATGTTGGAGAGGAACCGCAGCGAGGGAGGGCTGGCTTTGCCGAGTCTGATTAATTATTACTGGGCGGCCAACATCGCTATGATAAGGAAGTGGATGGTGGGTACGGGGTCTATTTGGGAGCGGGTGGAGGCGGCTTCGTGCAGGGGCTCCAGCTTGGAAGCCCTGGTCACGGCTCCTCTACCGCTGCCGCCGGCCAAGTACACCACCAGCCCGGTAGTGGTGGCGACCCTGCGGATATGGGGCCAGTTGAGGAGGCATGTAGGGGAGACGGGAGCGTCAGTTTGGGCGCCAATCTGCGACAATCATCGGTTTGCCCCCGGGAGTATGGATGGAGGGTTCCGAGTATGGCGGCGGGCGGGGGAAGGGCGGGTGATATGTTCCTGGAAGGGAGCTTTGCGAGTTTGAGGAGCTTGGAGGAGAAATTTGGGCTGGTAAGGGGAAATGATTTTAGGTGCCTACAGTTGCGGGACTTTGTTCGTAGACAGGTCCCATCTTTCCCACGCCTCCCGCCAATGGGGATCCGAGACAGAATAGTCTCTAGGGGGGAAGAAGGGGAGGGTAGAGTCTCAGGTATTTATAAGGTGCTCATGAGGGAGGAAGGGTCCCAGACGGAGGAACTGAAACTTAAATGGGAGGAGGAGCTAGGCGTGGAAATGGAGGATGGGCTGTGGGCAGAGGCCCTGAGTAGTGTAAATTCGACCGCGACATGTGCCAGGCTCGGGCTGATTCAATTTAAGGTCGTTCACCGGGCCCATATGACGGTGGCTCGGATGAGCAAATTCTTTGGGATAGAGGACGAATGCGCTAGGTGCGCGGGAGGACCAGCGAACCACGTTCACATGTTTTGGGCATGCCCTAAGCTGAGGGGGTACTGGGAGGGATTTGCGGACGTCATGTCCCGGGTGCTAAAAACAAGGGTGGCGATGGGTCCAGGGGTGGCAATTTTTTGGGGTTTCGGAAGACCCGGTAGTCCAGGGGGAGAAAGGGGCCAATGTTTTGGCCTTTGCTTCCCTGATAGCCCGGCGACGAATACTATTGGCGTGGAGGGACTCAAAGCCCCCGAAGACTGAGTTGTGGCTTGCGGACATGTCGAGTTTCCTGGGTATGGGAAAAAATTAAGTTCGCCTTGAGGGGATCTGTACAGGGGTTCGCCCGGAGGTGGAAACCATTTATTGACTTCTTTGCGGGAGAGTGAGCGTCAGTGGGGGGGGGGGGGGGGGGGGGGGGGGGGGGGGGGGGGGGGGGGGGGGGGGGTAGGTAGAGTAGAGTAGAGTAGAAGGGATAAAATGACGGGTAGTACCGGTGGGAGAGGAGCGGGCTTGTGCAGTATGGTACGACTGAAGTATTGAAAGTACGTGGATGTTTGCACATTTCTGCCTTTTTTGCTTTCTTTCTGTTGATGTCTGTAACTGTTTACAAAGCCAAAAACTACCTCAATAAAATTGTTTATTATAAGAAACCAGATACCGGATGGGTAAGAATGGAGGAGAGTTCCTTCACGGGGACATCTCTCTGGGCCCTGGTGTTCCCATCCCCATTGACCAGGCACTCAAGGAGCCCAGCGGTGATAACCACACTTCAGTTGTCGAATCAACTATGACAGCACTTCGGTCTAACCGAGATGTCCATTAAGGCCCCCATCGGTAACAACCACAGGTTCAGGCCAGCCAAAATGGACGCCACCTTCAAAAGATGGAGACTCATCGGGGGGACATTGACAGTCAGGGACTTCTACATGGACAACAGACTGACAACACTAGAGGAACAGAGGTCCATTCTAACTGACCGGGGGAAACAAATTGAGAAACATGCAAGTTCAAAACTTGTTATGTAGAGAAACAGACATAGCCATGGCCACCACAACAATCGCTATTAGAGGACCTATTGGACGCAAACAGCCTGGGAAGGGGAAACTGCGGGGACCTGTATGGGTGACTACTGGGGAAGACACACTCCCCACTGGACAAGACAAGGGAAGAATGGGAGGGGGACGTAGGGTTTGGAATAAGATGGAAACTCGGAGCGCAGCACTGTACGGAGGCAACTTTGCCTCCACTTACGCAAGGCTAAGCCTAATGCAACTGAAAGGGCACACTTTAAAAAAAAAATGTTTTATTCAAGATATTTTCATGTAAACAAACAAAAGCAGAAGAACAACCAAACAACACCCATTCCTTCCGTTCTCCTAATACCGCTCACTTCTCCCATCCCACCTTCCCCATTTTAACCTCCGCTGAACCCTCAATCCTCCTTAAAGAAATCAACAAACGGCTTCCACCTCCGAGTGAACCCATCCGCTGACCCCCTCAAGACGAACTTGCCCTTCTCCAGCCTCGGGAATTCTGCCAGGTCGCTCACCCACACTCCAGCTTTCCTGCCACCCGAGCAAGATCTGTCTCTGGGATGTCAGGCAGGCAAAGGCCGAAACATCGGACTCCCGTCCCCTGGACTCCTGGATCTTCCGACACCCCGAATATCGCCACCTCTGGACTAGGGCCACCTCCACCCCCAGCACCTCGGATATTACATCCGCAAATCCCTGCCGGAAACTCTTCAGCCTTGGACATGCCCAGAACATGTGGATATGATTTGCAGGTCCTGCCCACAGCCATCCTCCACCCCTCAAAAAACATACTCATCTGCACTACCGTCATAAGTGCCCAATGTATTATGTTAAACTGGATGAGGCTTAAACTCACACACAACGAGGACGCATTCACCCTCTGCATGGTTTCTGTCCACTTCTCGTCCCCCACTGCCCCTCCCAGCTCCTCCTCCCACTTGTGTTTTGTATCCCCAACCAGAGCCTCCTCCCAATCCAGCAACTCCTTTCAGATCTCGGACACCTTCCTCTCCACTGGCCCGTCTCTCGGCAACACCTTGCCTTGCAACCCCAGGGGTGGCAGCCCAGGAAAGGATGTCTCCTCTCTCCTTATAAAACCCCAGACCTGCAGACACTTAAAACCATTCCCCCTGGGCAGCTCGTACCCTTCTTCTAGGTCCTCCAACTTTGCAAATTTTCCCCCTATGAACAGGTCAACAAATTGGTCAATCCCCGCTCGCCATCAGCCCGAAACCTTGCATTCAACCCCACTATGTAGGTGGAGTTTGCACGTTCGGTGGCTCCTGATGGGCCTTTTGTTATTTTGGCCCTTTTCACCAAGGTTTGAAGTAAAATTTTATATGATCAGGCTTCAGAAAAGTTGTGGTATTTTTAGGATGTCGAAAACCCAATGGGAGAATACGGGATGAAAAGGAACTAGCGCTGGTCCGCTTGAGATGCCATTTGACCGAGTAGAACAAAATTATTTGTTTGCGGTGTTGGAGCAGTTTGGGATTGGGCCTAAGATTGTGGCGTGGGTCAAATTATTATATAAGGAATTGAAGACGGGTGTTATTATGAACGAGGTGAGCTCGGGATATCTTCAGCTGCATTGGGGAACGTGGCAGGGGTGTCCGATGTCCTCCCTCTTGTTTGCGCTGGCAATAGGATCCTTGGCCATTGCGCTGAGGTGCTCGGATAAGTGAAGGGAGATAGTGAGGTGATTTTCATTTTCAGTGCTCCTGGAGTGCTTCATGGTCAGAGATGCCGTCTTTCTGACAATATATTAAATCAAGACTAAGCTTTGCCGACGGCCTTTTGTTGTATATCTCTAACCCGAGTCCCACGGTGGGGAATATAATGGGGTTGCTCTTGAGGTTTGGGGCTTTTTCAGGATATAAGCTGAAATTGGAAAAGAGCGGGTGTTTTTTTGGTTTCTTCTCTGGGGGCGGGAGCTGGCTGAGGGGGATTAGCGTTCCATTTGGCGACTACTCACTTCAGGTACGTGGGGGTGCAGGTGGCTAGAAATTGGGCCTGGCACATCAAATTGAATTTTAGAAGCCTGGTGGGTAGAGTCGAGGCAGATTTGTTGAGATTGGGACAGCCTCCCCATTCCAGTGCCAAAAGCATTTTGTTGGGGGTGGAACGGTTGATTCTGTCATTTATCAGAACAGATTCAGTAGCGAAGATTCAGAAGACGGTGCTTCAGAGAGGGCGGCAGTCAGGGGTTTGACTCATCCAAATCTGTTGTATTACTACTGGCCGGTGAATGCCAAGGGGTTGGGGTAGCGAGCCGGAGGCAATGTGGGTGAGGATGGTGGCTCTTGTAGGGGGTTGGGGGTTGTGGGCGCTGGCAATAATAATAATAATTATTATTATTATATTATTGCCACAAGTAAACTTACATTAATACTGCAATGAAGTTACTGTGAAAAGCTCCTAGTCACCAAATCCCGACGCCTGTTCGGGTACACCGAGAGAGAATCCAGAATGTCCAATTCACCTAACAGCATGTCTTTTGGGACTTGTGGGAGGAAACCGGAGCACCCGGAGGAAACCCATGCAGACACTGGGAGAATGCGCAGACTCCACACAGACAGTGACCCAGCCGGGAATCGAACCTGGGACCCTGGAGGTGTGAAGCAACTGTGCTACCGTGCCACAAGTTTGCAAGGTTGGAGGAGTTGACGGAGAAGTTTGGGATTCCAGAGGGAGAGGCCTTTAGCTCTATGCAGGTGCGGGACTTTGCAAAAAAGGTTCCCCCAACATTTCCGGTAACACCCTCCTCCTTGTTGCCGAAGGGGGTGTTATCAGTGATGGGGTTGGAAGGGGGGTCATCTCGGTGATTTATGTGAAGCTTTTTGAGGAGGATATAGCGTCGCTTTGGGGGTTAAGGCCAAATGGGAGCAAGGAGCTGGGGGTGGTGCTGGAGGAGGGGTTGTGATGTGAGATGTTGTGGAGGATGAATGCCTCAAACTCATGTGTGAGGCAGGGGTTAATATAGAGTGGTAAACCACGTTATTGCATGATATGTATGGTACTGTATTGTACATGCCTGAGCTTGTCCAGGCTGGCTCTGCCTGTGGCTCCTCCCCTCAGGCTTCTAAAAGTGTATAAAAGCGGCAAGTCTCTGCCTCTGGACCCAGTTCCTGCGCATCCTCTGCCGGAACTGCGACTGTTGGGCGATATCGGCTACCCAGCGCATGGAGGTGCAGATCAGGGACGCTTATGTCGCAGGCATGAACTCTAACTATATCCGCCAGCGCTTATTAGAAGGGGGAACACTCGGCCTCCCAGAGACAGTACAACTCTCCAGCTCACTGGAGGTGGCCTCCCAGAACACGGGGGCCTAACCTCCGACTGCACGGCACCCTCGTGGGCGCCACCATCAGCTGACCCGGGTGCGACGCAAGCCTGCGCCACGCAGCCCCCCCCCCCCCCCCCCCCGCCAACGCCGGAGGCCCGAAGTGCTACTTCTGCGGCCAGAGTAATCACCCCCGACAATCTCCGCAGTCTCCCCGGAGTCCAGCTCACCCGACCGTATTCTGGCTGCTGCTACCTCCGACCGACCCACCGATCGCCTTCCGACACTCTCCTCCGTCACGCTCGGCCTGTCCCCGCAGTCCGGATCAACGGGCACGAGACAGCCTGCCTTTTCGACTCTGGGAGCACAGACAGCTTCATACACCCAGATACGGTAAGGCCCCTCCCCATCCTACCCGCGACCCAGAAAATCTCCCTGGTTTCCGGATCCCACGCAGTAGAAATCCGGGGGTACTGTGTCGCGACCCTCACTGTGCAAGACGTAGAGTACACCAACTTTAGGCTCTACGTCCTCCCCCATCTCTGTGCTGCCCTATTACTGGGGCTCAACTTCCAGTGCCATCTCCAGAGCCTTACTTTAAAGTTCGGCGGACCCTTGACCCCCCACCCCCACGTCTGTAGCCTTGCGACCCTTAAGGTCACCCCAACCTCCCTCTTTGCAAACCTCACCCCGGACTGTAAGCCCGTCGCTACCAGAAGCAGACGCTACAGTGCCCAGGACAGGACCGTCATCCGGTCGGAAGTCCAGCGACTCATGCGAGAGGGGATCATTGAGGCCAGTAACAGCCCCTGGAAAGCCCAAGTGTTGGTCGTCAAGACTGGGGAGAAGCACCGGATTGTCATCGATTATAGCCAGACCATCAACCGGTACACGCAGCTTGATGCGTACCCCCTCCCCTGCATATCTGACATGGTCAATCAGATTGCGCAGTATCGAGTCTTCTCTACAGTCGACTTGAAGTCTATGTACCACCAGCTCCCTATCCGCCCGGAGGACCGCCAATACACTGCCTTCGAGGCAGATGGCCGCCTCTACCACTTCCTCAGGGTTCCCATCGGCGTCACCAATGGGATCTCGGTCTTCCAAAGGGAAATGGACCGAATGGTTGACCAGTACGGACTGCGGGCCACGTTCCCATACTTCAAATCTTCACCATCTGCGGCTGTGACCAATAGGACCATGACGAGAAACTTCCGGCCCTTCCTCCACACTGCTAAACTCCTGAACCTAACGTATAATAGAGAGAAATGCGTCCTCCGCACAACCTGCCTGGCCATCCTCGGCTACGTCGTGGAACACTGAGTCCGAGGGCCCAACCCCGACCGCATGCGCCCCCTCCTGGAACTCCCCCACTGCCCTGAAGGGTCCCCAATTATGCGGACAAGGACCGTCCACTGATCAAATCCACCATTTTCCCCCTGACGGCTAAGGCCCGACTGGCCATCAATCGCATGAAAGCAGACTTTGCCAAAGCCGCGATGCACGCTGTGGACGAGTCCATCCCTTTCCAAGTGGAGAGTGATGCGTCGGACTTTGATCTGGCCACTCAACCAGGCGGGCAGGCCCATGGCTTTCTTCTCCCATACCTTCCATGCCTCCGAAATTCAACGCTCCTCCATCGAAAAGGAAGCCCTAGCTATCGTAGAAGCTGTGAGACTTTGGAGGCATTTCCTGGCCGGCAGGCGATTTACTCTCCTCACTGACCAACGGTCGGTTGCCTTCATGTTTAATAACACACAGCGGGGCAAGATCAAGAACGATAAGATCCTGAGGTGGAGGATCGAGCTCTCCACCTACAGCTATGATATCTTGTATCGACCCAGGAAGCTCAATGAGCCCCCAGATACCCTCTCCCATAATACATGTGCCAGCGCACAAGTAGACCGACTCCGTGCCCTCCACAATGACCTCTGTAACCGGGGGGGGGTCACCCGGTTTTTCCCACTTCATCAGGGCTCACAACCTGCCTTATTCCATCGAGCTGGTCAGGTCCATGACCAGGGACTGCCAGGTCTGCGCGGAGTGCAAACCGTACTTCTATCGGCCAGACAGATCACATCTGGTAAAGGCCTCCTGTCCCTTTGAGCGCCTCAGCATGGACTTCAAAGGACCTCCCCTCCACTGACCGTAACGTGTACTTCCTCAACATCGTTGACAAGTACTCCAGATTCCCCTTCGCCATCCCCTGCTCTGACATGACCTCTGCCTCCGTTATCAAGGCCCTGCACAGTCTTTTCACCCTGTTTGGGTTCCCCGCCTACATTCACAGTGATCGGGGCTCCTCCTTTATGAGCGACTAGTTGCGTCAGTTCCTGCTCAGCAAGGGCATCGCCTCCAGCAGGACGACCAGCTATAACCCCCGGTGAAACGGACAGGTGGAGAGGGAGAACGCAACGGTCTCCCTACAGATGCTCCAGACCTGCTGAGATTTTCCAGCATTTTCTCTTTCATTTCAGATTCCAACATCCGCAGTAATTTGCTTTTATCCTGTCGGGTTGTTGGTCAGCTTCTCCTCCTGTACCTCAGTGTGGCTTGGGGGATTTGATGGAGTTCCTGTATTTGGAGAAGGTTAAGTTTGCTTTGAGGGGACAATGGAGGGCTTCCACAAGCTATTGGGTCTGTCTATTCTACACTTTAAACGGTTAGTTACCATCGGCTGCTAAGGGTAGCTGGGTGGTTGGGGCTGTTTCTTTGAGTTATTGAGGTATTAGTTGATGGAGTGGGGGGAGGTTTGTTGTTCTTGATGTTTGGCATTACTTTGTTTTGCATGTAAAATGTTAAAAATAGAATAAAATATAATTTTTTTAATTAATTAATCTATTCCTTTAATTCCCCAGATGCACTTTCTGTAGGTCAAATGTTCACTTTGTTAGTTATTTTAATTTAATTATCTTTAGAAACTCTGACGATCCATTTTTGTATTGCTCACCATCTTTCACTTGTACTATAGTTTTTCCCTCCCTATCAATCTTCTTGTTGTTCTTTGATGTTTTTTATATTCTGCCCAATATTCAGACCTGCCACTCATCTTTGCGCAAATATATGCTTTTTCTTTAAACCTTTGAGTTGAATTGAACCACACTATGAGAAAGATGGACTTTAATTTATAAACTAACTTTAAGGAGTTCAGGATGTCGTGAAGCACTTTGCAGGTAATGAATTACTTTTGATGTGTAGTACCTGTTAGAAGTTAGAAAATACACAACCAATTTATGCACAGTAAGCTCCCACAAGCTGCAATGGAGTAAATGTGTGGGTGTTCACTGAGAGATAAATGTTCCTTCAAAAAGAGCCTGAGTGAGAATTCCCTTGCTCTTCAAAATACCTTTAACTTCCACTGGAAAGGGTACAGATTAGATCACTTTCACTTTATTACGAGGAAACTTTATTTCTTACATACTGACTTACTGTTTAAGGCATTTAGGGGTTCACTTTAATATTAGGTATGTGCATTTATAGATAACGAGTGACTTTCTGAATGGTATAGGGGTATAGATGAGCACATTTTCATTTTATTATGGAAAAGCGTTAACTTTTCATACTAACTAACTGACTAACTGTTTTATGGGTTTAATAGCTGCAGATATACTGCAAGGCAAGAATTATAGCTGGGGGAAAGGCAATTATGTTGATATGAGGCAAGACTTAGGATGCATTGGACGGGGAAGGAAACTGCAGGGGATGGGCACAATTGAAATGTGGAGCTCGTTCAAGGAACAGCTGCTGCGTGTCCTTGATAAGTATGCACCTGTCAGGCAGGGAGGAAGTGGTCGAGCGAGGGAACCGTGGTTTACTTGTCAAGAGGAAGTTATGTAAAGATGAGACTCAGTTAGGGCGCTCGAGAGTTACAAGTTAGCTAGGAAGGACCTAAAGAGGGAGCAAAGAAGAGCCAGGAGGGGACATGAGAAGTCTTTGGCAGGTAGTATCAAGGATAACCCTAAAGCTTTCTATAGGTATGTCAGGAATAAAAGAATGACTGGGGTAAGAGTGGGGCCAGTAAAGACAGTAGTGGGAAGTTGTGCGTGGAGTCCGAGGAGATAGGAGAGGTGCTAAATTAATATTTTTCGTCAGTATTCAAACAGGAAAAAGACAATGTGGTCGAGGAGAATATTGAGATACGGGCTACTAGGCTAGAAGGGCCTGAGGTTCAGAAGGAGGAGGTGTTAGCAATTCTGGAAAGTGTGAAAATAGATACGTCCCCTGGGCCGGATGGGATTTATCCTAGGATTCTCTGGGAAGCTAGGGAGGAGATAGCTGAGCCTTTGGCTTTGATCTTTATGTCATCATTGTCTCCAGGAATAGTGCCAGAAGACTGGAGGATAGCAAATGTTGTCCCCTTGTTCAAGAATGGGAGTAGAGACAACCCCGGTAACTATAGACCAGTGAGCCTTACTTCTGTTGTGGGCAAAGTCTTGGAAAGGTTTACAAGAGATAGGATTTATAATCATCTAGAAAGGGATAATTTGATTTGGGATAGTCAACACGGTTTTGTGAAGGGTAGGTCGTGCCCCACAAACCTTATTGAGTTCTTTGAGGAGGTGACCAAACAGGTGGATGAGGGTAAAGCAGTTGATGTGGTGTATATGGATTTCAGTAAAGCATTTGATAAGGTTCCCCACGGTAGGCTATTGCAGAAAATACTGAGGCATGGGATTCAGGGTGATTTAGCAGTTTGGATCAGCAATTGGCTAGCTGTAAGAAGACAGAGGGTGGTGGTTGATGGGAAATGTTCAGCCTAGAGTTCAGTTACTAGTGGTGTACCACAAGGATCTGTTTTGGGGCCGCTGCTGTTTGTCATTTTTATAAATGACCTGGAGGAAGGCGTAGAAGGATTGGTGAGTAAATTTGCAGATGACACTAAAGTTGATGGCGTTGTGGACAGTGCGGAAGGATTTTGCAGGTTACAGAGGGACATAGATAAGCTGCAGAGCTGGGCTGAGAGGTGGCAAATGGAGTTTAATGCAGAAAAGTGTGAGGTAATTCATTTTGAAAGGAGTAACAGGAATACAGAGTACTGGGCTAATGGTAAGATTCTTGGTAGTGTAGATGAGCAGAGAGATCTCGGTGTCCATGTACATAGATCCCTGAAAGTTGCCACCCAGGTTGATAGGGTTGTTAAGAAGGCGTACAGTGTGTTAGCTTTTATTGGAATTGAGTTTCGGAGCCATGAGGTCATGTTACAGCTATACAAAACTCTGGTGCGACCGTATTTGGAGTATTACGTGCAGTTCTGGTCGCCGCATTATAGGAAGGATGTGGAAGCATTGGAAAGGGTGCAGAGGAGATTTACCAGGATGTTGCCTGGTGTGGAGGGAAGATCTTATGAGGAAAGGCTGAGGGACTTAAGGCTGTTTTCATTAGAGAGAAGGTTAAGAGGTGACTTAATTGAGGCATGCAAGACGATCAGAGGATTGGATAGGTTGGACAGTGAGAGCCTTTTTCCTCGGATGGTGACGTCTAGCATGAGGGGACATAGCTTTAAATTGAGGGGAGATAGATATAGGACAGATGTCGGAGGTAGGTTCTTTACTCAGAGAGTAGTAAGGGCGTGGAATGCCCTGCCTGCAACAGTAGTGGACTCGCCAACATTAAGGGCATTTAAATGGTCGTTGGATAAACATATGGATGATAAGGGAATAGTGTAGATGGGCTTTAGAGTGGTTTCACAGGTTGGCACAACATCGAGGGCCAAAGGGCCTGTACTGTGCTGTAATGTTCTAGATGGAAGAGCAGCAAAAGAAACCCCACCAGCCCAGCACAAGCCCCCCGGACCCCCAACTCCCAGGAAGAGCCCACCCTCGGCACCCTGGCCGTAATTGTTGGGAGGGTTGCACATTCTCCCTGGGGTCTCACCCCCACAAACCAAAGATGTGCAAGGTAGGTGGATTGGCCACACTAAATTGCCCCTTAATTGGAAAAAAAAATGAATTGTGTATTATAAATTTTTAAAAAGTAATTGTTGGGAGGGTACTTACCAACTTGCCATCCCTTGACTGCAAGCCGCCAGGTCCACGCTCCTCAACACTTGCACAAATTCATGCCAGCGGGTCTCTTGGCTGGAGGGCTGCAACATCCCGCCTGGCTGGTGAATGGTCTGTCCGCCTGGCAATAACATGTAAAATAGCTCGAATGAGCTATTTGCATAGTCCTGCCGAGAGGATGTTGTCATCCAACAGCATGGACAATGTGGCAGTGGAGGCTGTTGATATCTTCATATTCTCTAAGCCCCACAAGCACCAGAAATCTGACGATTGCTGCTAAAATCAGCACACATTGCAAAGACTAGAGAGAATCCCGCCCATTTCTTTCTCATGCCACCTCTGGTTCTGTTGTTAACCACCTGAAACCTGTGCCCTCTGGTTAGTGATCCTTCAGCCATTGCAAACAGTTTCTCCTTTACTTACTCCTGATCTCAACCCCTCATGATTTTAATCATCTCTCCCAAGTCTCGTCTTGGCCTTCTTTTCTCAAAAGAGAACAATCCCAGCATCTCCTGTCTACCTATGTAACAACAATCCCTGATCCCTGGAACCTCTCCAAAAACTTCACATCCTATCTGAAGTGGGATGCCCAGAACTGCACACATTGCTGCAGTGGGTTTTATATAGGTGAGCATTACCTTTTGACTATAGTACTCCATAACTCTTATGTATAAAGCTCAGGGTTCCATGTTTTTTTCATCTGCTTTGTTAACCTGCCCTACCACCTTCAAAAGCCTGTGCACCAATACCCCCAGGTCTGTGCTCTTTCAACCCCTTTTAAAATTGTTACCAGTGGAGATGCATTGCCCCTCCTTATGCTCCCTCCCAAACTGTATCAGCACCCCACACCTCGCTGCGTTGATTTTCATCTGCCGTGTGTCCATCGCTCCGCCAGACGCCATGTCCGCTTTCAGTCTTTCGAAATTGGGGCAGCACAGTGGCACAGTGGTGAGCACAGTTGCTTCACAGCGCCAGGGTTCCAGGTTCGATTCCCGGCTTGGCCCACTGTCTGTGTGGAGTCTGCATGTCCTCCCCGTGTGTGCGTGGGTTTCCTCCGGGTGCTCTGGTTTCCTCCCACAGTCCAAAGAAGTGCGGGTTAGGTGGATTGGCTATGCTAAATTGCCCTTAGTGTCCAAAAGGTTAATTGGGGATACTGGGTTAAGGGGATGGGGTGGAGGAGGTGTGTGCTTGAATGGGGTGCTCTTTCCAAGGGCCGGTGCAGACTCTCTGGCCTCCTTCTGCACTGTAAATTCTATGATTCTATGAAAGCTGAAGCCATTATGTCTGTAGTGATATCATGGTCGTGTTGTAATTCACCAACTGCCCACTAGGAGTCTCACTAGTTTATATAAGTGAGTGTAAGAGTCAGGTGACCCCTCAGACTGACTGGAGGAAGCTGGGGAGAAGTTGCTTGTGCATGATTTTAATGTTATTCATCTGTGGTTTTGCATATAGTTTACCCACAATTAATGGTAATAAATCGTTTATAGCTTTAGCTGCAATTGTTCTTGTAAAAAATATCAGGCTATTCAACAAGAACATCACAATGTTCAAGCTGAGTAAAAGAATGTAGAACAACAGCAACTTGTCTGAGAGCGCTGAACTGTGAGTTTACTAAGCCTGGGCTCTCAGCACACTTCTCGAGAGTGGTATATCTGGACAACACCTGCTTGTCGGGAGAAAAGTCTGTAGTTTCCACCTTTGCTGTGCTAATTCCATCGGTATACACTCATTGCTAAATCAACAATGTCTGCATTGCTTGGCCACATTCATTGGATGGATAATCGACATATGGCCAAAGATCTTGAACTGGGAATTGAGTATGACCTCCTGGGCATCCACACCACTGCTACCAGGGTGCAGACAACTGGGGGATGGTCGCTGATGGCCATGACCTCTGGAGGCTGACTGTTTGGAAGGCCACTGGACGAGGCAAGCAGAAATGGAATGCTCAGCTGGGTAGTAGGCCTAGAGAAAACAGCCCAACGAATCGTGCACCTTTCTCTGCAGCAACCAGTGGTTGAGACTGTCATGTCAGAGTGGAGCTCACAATGTTTAATAGAGTTGACCATCACGATGCAAACCATTGTCTTAAAGCAGGCTGCCACTGAATCTGAGTGAGAATGTGTGTGTTTGTGTCTGATTGTTAACCTTAAATGTTATCTTTGAAGAGCAAAAAATGTCAATACATTTTTAACCTGTTTTTTTTTACCCTCAGTCTCCTTGTATGATTCAATAACTAAATTATAAAAGTGTGTGATACATTCCTGTGGACTTTAGTTAGTGTGAAGCGAGGCAGAGTAACACAGACAGAGAATGATGGGAGATGGCCGTCTTTTGCTGCTGATCGTTTTATAGGTATTTAACAAGTACAAATGTGAATGACCGCAGTACGAGAAAGCCCGGCAACATTTTTATTGCAGCTCGCAGATTCTTGTGCAGCTTCAGAGTTAGGTTGACACAAAAGCTATTTCGGTGTCTCAGCCAATTCTCCCACGTATAAATCTAAGCAATGAATGAAACCAATACTTTGCAGCGATGTCTCTGGTCTGGGATTTGTTCAAGACATTGCACCTGAACAATCAACATTGAATCTATGTGAGTTTCAGCCATTAAATTGAAACAACAAAAAAAGACCTCGGGCATCAATCAGGTTTCAGCAACAAGGTCTGCAGCCAGTGAAGCAAAACCTGCACAAACAGAAGAGCTGTTGGTGACGAGTTTAGTGTTCAGGAAATAAATCATCGCTTGAATTGATTTTAAAACAGCATCTCCCGTGCCACTTTCCATTCATTATACATCAGTTTTGGGCATTGTTCTGGTGTGAAGGTGCCCAACGTGACCACGTAGTGCCAGACTCCCACCAGACCGCCCTTGCACGCAGATTTGTCTACATTAGTTTTGGGTGAAAGCTACAATTTTTAAAGAAAGGTCCCACTACACCTCTATCTCGTCGTTCCTGACCTCCAGGGTGGTGGGGAGACTTCTGGAACTGGCATTAATCTCCAGGTGGCCAAAGAAAGCCTTCTGGGATATTTTAAACTGTAACATCATTCGGGAAGGTCGCACACGTGCAGACCAGACTTGCCATCTGTGTTTATCTGCGTTTATTTGATCTGTGCCACCTTTAATGTATATTGCTGACACTGGTGTGCCCATGTGGGGCCTGCAGCTGTGCCCTCAGTACCTACCAAACATTGAGACACTCCAGCATGATTGGACGCACACCCTTTTCTTCCGAAAGTGCAAGATTGTAGCCCTGTGGCTCTTATTGCCCAGAAGGAGGTTCCCCTGGTACCAGAAAGAACCAGTTCTGAATGGGGAATTGAGAACAGTTCACAACTGGCGTTCCAGTAGAAATCTCCAGTTAATACTGCTGATGGTACCAGTAAGCGGTACTGGTAGGAACATAGCAACAGGAGTAGTTCATTCAACCCCTTGAGCCTGTCCCGTCATTCAATTAAATCATGGCTGATCTGTGACCTAACTCCATATACCTGCCTTCGGCCCATGTAGAAGAATCATAGAATCCCTACAGTGCAGAAGGTGGCCATTTGGCCCATCGAGTCGGCACCGACCCTCTGAAAGAGCACCCCACACAGGCCCAATCGCTGTCCTACCCCTGTAATTCCACCTAGCGGCAATTTAGAATCACCAATCCACCTAACCTGTACCTCTTTGGACTGTGGGAGGAAACCGGAGCACCCGGAGGAAACCCACGCAGACACGGGAACAATGTGCAAACTCCACACAGACAGTCACCTGAGGTCGGAATTGAGCCCGGGTCTCTGGTGCTGTGAGGTAGTGGTGCTAACCACTGTACCACCGTATCACCCTTAATATCCGTTAATATTTTTGTTAACAATCTATCCTAGATTTAAAATTAGCAACTGATTTAGCTTCAACTGCGGTTTGTGGGAGAGAGTTCCAAACCTCTACCACCCTTCCAAACATGTTCTTCCAAACATCTCCCCTAAATGGCCTGGCCCTAATTTTTAGACTATGCCTCCAAGTTTTAGAATCTCCAACCAGTGGAAATAGTTTATCTTTATCTACCCTGTCTTTCCCTGTTAATACCTTGAATACTTTGATTAGATCACCCCTTAAGCTTCTGAATTGTAGTGAAAACATGTTTAATTTGAGTAATTTCTCCTTGTAACTCAACCCCTGTAATCCAGGTATCATTTTTGATGCTGTAATACTGGTGAGGTAGCCCGTACTGGTCCGAGCTTTTTTTTCCAATTTCTTCATGTTCTTTATATTGTACTTCATTTTTTTTATTGTTTGATGCATTTATTTGTCCCACTTATTGCTAGTGCAGTCTTGAACGTCAACTCATATGTCAATAATATCTCCCTTCCAATGTGTATTCTTGGGAGTCAATTCATTGTAGTGTTAACATAGGCCTACTTGTGACACTAATAAAGATTATTATTATTATACCTGTTATATACCGCTGTGTCTAACCTAGTTTAACCTAATTGATGTTCTAACATTGCTTCATGATTCAAACAACCTCCTCGTTGATACCTCGTTCTATTATTGAAACCATTAAATTTATGGCAGTCAGCTGTATCACAATTGAGACAACAGCTCTCCAGCCCGAGACTTTTAAATGATTCCGAGGCAGCGGGAGCTGGGGCCATTTTTTCCCTTTCTTAAAAATTTAGAGTACCTAATTCATATTTTACAATTAAGGGGCAATTTAGCATGGCCAATCCACCTAACCTGAACATCTTTGGGGTGTGGGGCAAAACCCACGCAAACACTGGGAGAATGTGAAAACTCCATAGGGACAGTGATCCAGAGCCGGGATCGAACCTGGGACCTTGGCGCCATGAGGCTAACCACTACGCCACCGTGCTGCCCGGGAGCTGGTAGCCAGAGCAGCCCAAATTCAGGGGAGGGGGCGTTTCATCAGAAAGACGTGCATTTCTCATTATAACCTCTTCAGACAGCGTGATATTTCATACAGATGTGATCCCGTGGTGGCGATTTGGTATTTTCAAATTTTCCTAGACTTGCTCCCACCACATTGCTGGTTTTCCATGTTGTTACTTCCACTGATGTCTCCCAGCCAGAGTTGGCTATCCTAGTGTCATATTTAGCTTGTGGAACACCTTGGGCCATTTTACGAGATCAAAGGCCTTATATAAATGCAAGTAGTTGCTAATCTAATCAGTGCAGAAGGAGGCCATTTGGCACATCGAGTCTGCATCGACCTTCCGATAAAGCACTCTACCCAGGTCCACTCCCCCACCCTATCCCTGTAACCCCGCAAATTGATCACAGCCAATCCACCTAACTTGCACATCTTTGGACACTAAGGAGAAATTCAACATGGCTAGTCTACCTGACCTACACATCTTTGTATCATGGATATTTATATCCATCTGAGGAGACAGAAAATGTCTTGGTTTAAAGTCTCACCCTAAAGGCAACACCTCTGACAGTGACAGGAGTGTCTGCCTGGATTATGTATTCAAACCTCTGGAGAGCGGTTTGAACTCACAACCTTTTGATTCAGAGATGAGAGCCACTGCTAAAACCATGTAACTGACAATAGCTACAGAAAGATCATTAGTTCTTCTTGGGGGCTTGCTTCAGCCCTAAGAAAGCAGCGGTGAGGAACCCGTGCTTGGAGTCATTGCCTTCCTGCCTGTGACTCACATCTCATTGTCTTTGTTCAGCCAGGATGAATGTCCCATGGAGCCGATGCTGTTTGTTTCGTTGAATGCCTCGTGAGAGTTTCTCTGTGTGTATCTGTTACCCTGGCCGCCACACGCTGTCCCATTCATCTTCAGAATCTCAGCCCACTGGACGTTGTCCAAGTGTAGTTAAGGCTGAAAAAGGCGCTCTGAAGCCTGATTTCAACACAGAAGAGGGACAGGTTGATCCGAAGTGTGAGGGAGGAACAGATCTTATTCCTCAGAGTCCGAAGACTTCACCCTGAGAATGAGGATCGCACGTGCCCCAATGTGTTGCTTAAACCTGCTGTTCGTATTGATGCTCTTACCCGCTTTGGCTTTGTCAATTCCTAATGTAGCAAAAGGTGAGTTCTGTAATGAAGCAACATGTCTCTCCCAGATACTTCCACATAATGTGTTGAGCAATCCCAGAACTGGCCAACTGTTTGCAGGCGGTCTTGGATTGTGCTCTCTCACCTTTAGTTTCCTTTGCTACAGTCTGCAGTTCTCCTGCATCTGGAATTTATGTCTGGCTCGTGCAAGTTTTATCCTTCTATGTGCCCATAGTCTATTTAATCTTTTAATAGACAGATTAAAAGATTACCTTTTAATCTGTCTAAAGCTGTATGCCTTTATCTGCCTGTTTGTCTAAATGTATATCTATATATTTATCTATCTATATATATTTATCCATAAGTATATCAACATATGTATCTATCTGTATATCAATGTTTTATCCATCTGTATATCCATGTATTTACTAGTTGTATATTTATATAGTTATCTACCTGTATATCGACATAGATATCTGTATATCTATGTATTTAGCTATCTCTATATCTACATATTTATCTACCTGTATATCGACATATGTGTCTAACTGTATATCTATATATTTTTCTTTTTTTTTTAATAAACATTTTATTGCGGTACTTTTGGTTTTACAACAACAAAATAAACAATGTACATAAGTCTATAAACATAGTGCAAAAAGCCTGCTTCCTCCCTTACAGGTCCCACCTTTATTAACCCCCTACTCTAAACTAAACTAAACCCCCCCCCCCCCCCCCCCCCCCACTTTTGCTGACGATTAATTTTCTGCAAAGAAATTTCTTGCCACCTCCGGGTGAATCCGAACAGTGACCCTCTCAAGGCGAACTTGATTTTCTCCAAACAGAGAAAGCTCGCCATGTCCGATAGCCAGATCTCTGACTTCGGGGGCTTTGAGTCCCTCCAAGTTAATAGTATCCATCTCTGGGCTACCAGGGAAGCAAAGGCCAGAATGTCTGCCTCTTTCTCCTCCTGGATTCCCAGATCTTCCGGCACCCTGAAAATCGCCACCTCTGGACTCGGTGCCACCCATGTTTTTAACACCGTGGACATGACGTCTGCAAACCCTTGCTATGATCCCCAAAGTTTTGGGCATGCCCAGAACATATGGACATGGTTCGCTGCCCCCCCCCCCCCCCCCCCCCCCCCAAGCACACCTTGAACACCTGTCTTCTACACCAAAGAACCTGCTCATCTGGGCCACTGTCGTGTGAGCCCGGTGAACGACCTTGAACTATATCAGGCTGAGCCTGGCACATGTTGTGGATGCGTTGACTCTACTCAACGCATCCGCCCAGAGACCATCCTCTATCTCTCCTCCTAACTCTTCTTCCAATTTGCGCTTCAGCTCCTCAGTCTGCGTTTCCTCTGACCCCATAAGCTCCTTATAGATGTCGCTTCTCCCACCCTCACTCTGGAAACTATCCTATCCTGAATCACCCTTGGTGGTAGGAGCGGGAAGGTTGAGACCTGCCTACGTAGGAAGTCCCGCACCTGGAGGTACCTAAATTCATTTCCCCTCGACAATCCAAACTTCACCTCCAGCTCCCTCAAGCTAGGAAACCTCCCTTCTATAAACCTCTCCCCCATCCTCTCAATTCCTGCCCTCTGCCATCTCCAAAACCCCCCTGTCCATCCTTCCTGGCAAACCGGTGGTTATTGCAGATTTGGGACCAGACCGATGCTCCCTCCGCTCCCACATGCTTCCTCCATTGCCCCCAGACTCTCAGGGCTGCCACCACCACGGGGCCGGTGGAGTACCGTGCCGCCGGGAACGGCAGAGGCGCCGTTATCAATGCCCCCAAGCTGGTGCCCTTACATGAAGCTGCCTCCATATGCTCCTATGCTGACCCGCCCCCCCCCCCCCCCCCCCACTTCCTGATCATGGCTATATTCGCTGCCCAATAATAGTTACTGAAGTTTCTCAGCGCCTGCCCGCCCTCTCCCCGGCTCCGCTCAATCATGCCCTTTTTTACTCGTCCATACAAAGCCCGTGGTAACTTTGTTAACTCATTTAAAAAAGGTCCGTGGAATAAAGATGGAGAGACATTGGAACACAAACAGGAATCTCGGAAGGACTGTCATTTTCACCGTCTGGACCCTCCCAGCTAGTGACAATGGGAGCGCGTCCCACCTCCGCAAATCGTCATTCATTTGGTCCACCAGAGGGGCCAGATTAAGTTGGTGTAACCGTTCCCATTTCCACTTGGATGCCTAGATACCTAAAACTTCCCCCTACCACTCTAAACGGCAGCAACCCCAGTCGCCTCTCCTGTCCCCTTAACTGGATCGCAAACATCTCGCTTTTCCCCATATTTAGTTTGTACCCAGATGTACCATTAATTGGACGCGAGTCAGAATGAAGATCCAAACTGTGGCTTTAATCAGCTAGTTGTTAGCCTGGTGGTCGACTACAGAGAAAGGCCGACCGCCGGGAACTCTGGGTACTTATACCCCACCTCGGAGGTGGGGTCTACTTGCCTCTCGACCAATTGGTGAGCAGTCACATGACTAGTCCCAGCCAATCAGATGAGAGGCACATGGCCAGCCAGAGCCAATGGGAAACCAATGCTCTGCACCAATGGCAGTGCTCCCATTCATACCACCACATACGCCAGAAACCCCCTGGGGGGCCAATTTCCCCCAGAATCCTCATTTCTTCCATCCCCTCCACTGGGTCCAATGCATACAGAAGCAGGTCATCTGCATAAAGTGAGACTCTGTGTTCCACTCCCCCCCAGACCAACCCCTTCCATCCCCTTGAGGCTCTCAGCGCAATTGCCAGCGGATCTATAGCTAGCGCGAACAACAGTGGGGAAAGGGGGCATCCCGGTCTCGTCTCCTGGTGCAATCTAAAATAGTCTGTTTTTGTCCTATTCGTCCGTACGCTCGCCACAGGAGCCTGATACAGCAACCTGACCCAGTCAATAAAGCCCCGTCTAAATATGAACCATCGCAGTACCTCCTACAGATATTCCCATTCTACCCGATCAAAAGCCTTCTCTGCGTCCATTACGACCACTACCTCCACCTTCCTACCTTCTGGGGTCATCATGATCGCATTTAGCAACCTTCTTTAATTGGACACCAACTGCCTTCCCTTAACGAACCCTGTCTGGTCCTCCCCAATCGTGTCCGGAACACAGTCTTCAATCCTAGAGGACAAAACTTTGGTCAGCAGTTTGGCATCCACATTCAATAGAGATATTGGCCTGTAGGATCCACACAGCTCCGGATCCTTATCCCGCTTCAGAATCAGCGAGATATCTATATATTTTTCTATCCACATATTTGTCCACCTCTACAGCTATATATTTGTCTATCTGTACAGCTATATATTTGTCTATCTGTTTCCCTATCTTAACACATAATGGATAAACTGCAATCAAATAAAGCAAATTTTATTTTCTTGCCCAAGTATTCTGGGAATGTTCCAATACTTGTGAGATAGAATGATCATCAGTAAATGCTCCTTTATCTCTATGCCATTGTTATCTTGTATTTATTGAAGCCTAGTTACATGGGAGGTTAGAATGCAATTCTCATATTGATATATATTAGGAAGTAGGAGTTTCAAGATAAGAAGTGCAGGTTTACAATAAGTGCCTTTCCACCATCTAGTCCAGAAGCAGCCGGTTTTAATGCAGTGAATTTGCAGATACAGGGTTGGTGAAGGAAGGAAAGATTCCTTCCTGGAAAATTGGAATCATTCTGAGAAGGAATGAAGTGTACTGACAGGATGTCAATTACCATGACAGAGCTGGGGCCAATACTGCGGCAGTAGAGGTATCAGGACAGGATGAAAAGGAGCCTTTCATCACCTCAGGATGTCCTAAAGCTCTTTATAACCAATAAATAAAAATTGTTGAAGGATAGGAAACACCAAATTTGCAGATACCACAAACAGCAATATGACAATATTAACATGTTAATGTTTGCCAGGCTACCAGGTAGATCTCCCCAATTATTCTTCAAAAGTGTCAAGAGATTTTTTACATCCACCTGTTTTAGCGTCTCACCTGAAAGACAGCACCTCAGGCAGTGTAGCACTCCCTCCAGTACCTGCTTGGCTGGAGAGGGACTAATTAGGGACACCCAACATGGCTTCATAAAAAGAAGGCCAAGTCTTACAAATCTGATTGTATCTTTTTGAAAATGTCAGCAGGTTGGTAGATGAGAGAAGCCCAGAAGACATTGTCTACTTAGATTTATATAATATAAATATAATTACAGGCGGATTTGGATTTGTTTGGAGAGTGATCACAAAGTAACATATTTGTATGTGACAAGCTAGATGGAACAGAGACTCTTTATCTGTCTGTCATTGTTTGTATATTCATATAGAATGGAGAGCTGATATTCTGAAATATTACTTCATGACCCTTCATAGGTCCTGCGAGGGTGTCTCAGTCCAGTCTATTGCCAGTGTGCTGCATGCATCATTGCTTCCCTAGTTTAGGGAAAATCTCTGATTTCTAGCCTTTACAAGAACAGCCTGTATTTATATAGGGCCTCAAACACGCAGCACGGTGGTTAGCACTGTTGCTTCACAGCTCCAGGGTCCCAGGTTCGATTCCTGGCTTGGGTCACTGTCTGTGCAGAGTCTGCAAGTTCTTCCCGTGTCTGCATGGGTTTCCTCCGGGTGCACCGGTTTCCTCCCACAAGTCTCGAAAGACATGCGTGTTAGGTGAATTGGACATTCTGAATTCTCCCTCTGTGTACCCGAACAGGCGCCGGAATGTGGCGACTAGGGGATTTTCACAGTAACTTCATTGCAGTGTTAATGTAAGCCTACTTGTGACAATAATAAGGATTATTATTACACAGCATGACAGGGAGAAGACATGGAGGCTGGAGTTAATTGCCAAAGTAGAAAGTGGAAAAGCTTATGAGTAAAGGGGCTCTGACTCTGCCCTTCCTCCTAAATCTACTCCTCCCTTCACCTCCTCCTTTGTTCCCACTGACAGCAGAGCTTCAGTCGCTTCAACACTACCGTCTATCACTGCCTCACTGAAACCCAAACCCAGTATATATTAGAGTAATGGAAGTGCAATGGGTGGCTGCAGGTTTGGCTGTAGCATCGACTTGGAGACTGTTAAACTTGATGCAACATTGTTCTTGTGTGCTGCCTTGGAATCCACACATTTTTTGTTTGCATTGGATATGAAGCAAGTAAACCCATCTTTCCGTTTATTCAGAAATCAATGAAACAGTGATGTGTACCAAGGACTTGATGGAAGTGGAGATCCCCAAATATTTCTTCTTAATGAGGAGTCCTCCAGTGCGTGTAAGTAAATTACTAATGGAAGGACAATGTGACCAAAGTAAACATTGCAGTGGAGGCATAACTGGAATATCTAACTTTTACCTGAGATTCAGTTGTTATTGGACAGTTTTTGGTTATATGAATTCTGTCATGTTTTCCAATTTTGTTTGGCCATTTATCCATAGAAAAGAATTGAAAAAAAAACTTTAATGTTGTTTAAGAATAAAGTTTTATAACAGCAGTGAGATGAATGCTAGTTAATTTGCTAAATGGAAGCTATTGTGAGAAAGTGAGCTATTTATATACTTTTAATAATCTTTATTGTCACAAGTAGGTTTACATTAACACTGCAATGAAGTTACTGTGAAAAGCCCCTAGTTGCCACATTCCGGCGCTTTTTCGGGTACGCGGAGGGAGAATTCAGAATTCACAATTACCTCAGCAGCATTCTGGATTCACAGTTAAATTGACAGCTCTGTTGCCATTTAAGTGCAATGCCAAGTAGATTAAGTGACCATGGCCTTCTAAACTTTCCAGTCATAGCAACGGTGGATGACCTTGTTGTTGGAGTTCTGGTCCCAGGTATTGAACCCGTGCTGCTGGCCTTGTTCTGCACCACAAACCAGCTGCCTAGGCTACTAAAGTAAAGACCAGAACTCCAACATCACGGTCATCCACTGTTGCTATGACTGGAAAGTTTAGATGCCATGGTCACTTAAACTACTTGGCATTGCACTTAAATGGCAACAAAGCTGTCAATTTAACTGTGAATTCAGAATGCTGCTGAGGTAATTGTAGGCTCTGAAACTCAGCCGAGCATTCATAATGACCTAATAATAGTAGCCCTTGGCAAAATGTCAGCAAAGACCTCTTTTGACATTGAAAAAGATGGTAATATTTTTTCTAATCTACAATAGATGGCCCGTCGATCAAAGCAGTCCGACAAAGTTTTTTTTGAACTATCAAAATGACATCTTCAGCCTATTGTTTCAAGTTTAAAGAGTGAGGGATTGAAAAATGCTCTGATCATGACACTAAAACAGACCTTATCCACACTTCAAGAGCATCTACATCTGCTCCTTCAATTCATGAGTCCCACACTAGAGGTGAAGGCTCTTGCAACAGCAAAAGGGGGTCTGTTTGAACACAGCATTAAGTCCAAATGGCCCTGCTGAGTTCAGGTTTCTCTCCTGTGTAGAACCTGCACACCCCCCTCGCCCCTCATCTCCAAACTCTTTCCCCACTGCGAAAAATTTAATCTGACACAAATTGGGGAAGGGCTTCTACATCTGGTTTATTTTTTAAAGTAAAAATCTGGCCCCAAATATCTTTCGTAGAATATATGAGTTTATGTGGGATATTATTCCTCTATTGATAATTGTAAGGGCTCTATTCTGGAGCTGCATTCCCGCCCCCCTCCTCCGAGTGTAAAAGTCAGGGCTGAGCCTACTCTTGATCAGTTTGCCCCTCCTGCCATTTAATAACTGTCAGGCCTTCTGACCCCATCTGCGGAGAGAGCCCAGTCCTGAGAACTGTTGGCCAGTCAAATGGTCAGCTGCGCTCTGGCTCGAGCAGTCCCATTGCTAGGACCGCATCCAGTCCCCGACGGTGACAGTCATTGGAACCAGATATAAAGTTAAGTGGAGTTGGACCTACCTGCTGGCAGGCTCCAATAAGGGGAAATGCAAGGGTGGGAGTAGCTTCAATGGGAGGGGGGGGGGGCCTTGGTGGCAGAGACCCTGTAAAGGAGGCGTCTCCCCACTCACTTCCCCTTACCCAACCACCAGCCTGAGCAGTGAAAGCTGCCTCCGGTAAAATCCAAACGGTGACGGCAGGGCGTCCTTAAGTGGCGATTCATTGGTCACTTTAACGGCCCATTGGTAGGCAGCCCCTTTTAATGCCTCCCCAGCTGCTGGTAAAATTGCAGCGGAAGTGGAGTCTGGCAGGTAAGTCCCGGGAATGGCTTCCATGGCATGGCGCCCAATTCTATGGCCCTCCTCCACCTGGCAACTAACCCCCGAGAGGCAGTAAAATGCCAGCCTATGTGATTACGCAGGAGATTATTCCGCTATTACCAAATGAATGAGTTTATACAGAAAATTGTTCCTCTATTGCCAAGTGTATGAGTTTATACAGGAGATAATTTCTCTATTGTACAGTGCACAGCATACAAATTACTTGGAAGTACATGGAATGTACAATAAAGAAACAGACCTTTCAGTCCAACAGGTCCGTGCCAGTGTTTATGCATCTCATGAGACTCCTCCCTCGCTTACCATATCATCAACATATCATTTTATTCCCTTCTCCCTCATTTACTAATTTAGCTTCCCCTTAAGTGCATCCATACGCTTTGCTTCAACATTCTATGTAAAGAAATTTCTCCTAAATTCCTTATTGGTTTATTAGAGACTATCGACTATCTTCTATTTTTAGCCTATCATTTTCACTATCACCTTCTCTACATCTAACCTATCAACACTTTCATAATTTGAAAGACCTCCATCAGACCAACCCTCACACTTCCCTTTTCTAGACAAAAGAGCCCCGGCCTGTTTAACCTTTCCTGCTAGTTATATAATCATAAAAACCTAGGCCTGATTTTTTTCTGATGGCGGGGTCTCACTTTCCACCTTCTGAAGAGTCAGCGGGGAGCATATTCCTGCCATCTCTGAGTATCCTGCTGTAATTTCACATTCAAACGAGCATAAGGGGCTGGATTCTCCAATTTTGAGGTTCTGTCCCCACGCTGGCTTGGGAATGGTGGCATTTTACGACCGAAAATGCGGCGTAAAACGGCCACACATCCTCCGTTTGGCTTGGGGTGAGCAGCGTAGAGCAGCCAGCTCTAGCTGCCGATACGGCCCGGAGAATTGCCGGGTCCGTAGCCGCGCATGCGTACGGCGCAGCCTGCAGCGGACCCGGCCTGCGAAATAGTGCCCCCATTTTCGATGGCTCTTGAGATCGGGACCACCCCCAACAGGGTCCCCATCCCCTGACAAAGTTCCCCCTGCCCGCGGATTGGCCCTCCCCCGACTGTGGGGTGCTGGACTGAGTCTGCAGTTGCCACACCGAATTCCCAACGGATGATACACACGCAACCGACGCCATCGGGAATTTGGCTGGTCGGGGGCGGAGCATCGGTGTGTGGGCCTCAGGCAACGTCCTGAGGTCGTTGAGGAGGGGGCAGAGCGACGCGAAAGTGATGCAGCCCCGATTTGATTGTAAACCGGTATTCTCAGGCCGATCGGCGAACGCAATTTCGGCGTTGTCGACTGGAGGATCCCGCCCTCAGTGTCTGCAAGGGGGGGGCTTCTGCCTCTGACGTAGGAGGAAGTCCAGCCTTGGAGAACTGTTTGGCCAATCTAATTGGCTGGCAGCTCTCCAGTCCCTGCAGCACAACACCACTGCAGTGGGCAGAAGAAGAAATCAAGGAGGATAACTGAGGTTAAGTCCGGGCACCAGAGGTCCAGTCCAGGTAAGTACAAGGGATTCCGGGGGTGGGGGGGGGGGGGGGGGGGGGGGGGAGAGTCTGATGGGGAGGGTGGGAGGGGTGTGGTTGCAGAAAGAGGTAATCCGGGGAGAGGCCAGGTGTGTGGGTGAGGGGAAGTGGAGGGAAGAGCTCCAATGATCACCAGACCTGAAGTAAAGGGCGTCCGACTTCAAAGGGGACTTTTGATGGAGAGGTCTCCCCTGCCCACTTCCTGTTGATTTTCGGCCTTAACCCTCACAAGTTCAATTTTCCCACCAGCCTAAAACTTGAGGCTGGCAGGAAATTACCCTTAAGTGGCCACTCATTTAAACGTACTGAGTGCCTGATTGAAGGATCCAATAATTGGCAACTTAAGGGCCTCAAATGGGACAAGGGAGGGCTTCCCGCCCGAGGCCTTGTCAGCCTCAATGTAAAATTGCTGCAAGGCCGGGGCAGGCAAGAACCTGTAGAGTATCCAATCTCTTCAATTTCACATTCCCTCCCCTCCCATTCAAAAACTTGCCACTGGGGAAGTGCAAGACTTGACCTTCAAATAATGGACTACATCTGGAAGACCAGATGTAGGCCATTCTGCCTATCCAGTCTGTGGTAGTGGGTGGTCTGTATTGGCACAATTACGTAGAGTTGGTTATCCCCAGATTATGCCCTTGTGGCATGTTTGGAAGTGGAGATGGCATTTAATCAGGCAGGCGGGTGACACTCGAACATCCCTCCACCTTCCCATCTCCGCCAAAATGAAGTCTGGGGGGTTGCGGGTAGGCTAGTGGTCAGACTGTCTGCCTTGTTTCCAATTGAGGCCCTTGAGTGGGCAACTCACAACCACAAGGGCCTCATCCTGCCTCTTCTAACATTAGCCCAGCATCAGGTGCATGGCAAACAAACTTTGCGGTCTGCCAAGGTCGGCTCCTCTCATTCAAAGGTATTGAGTGCCTGATTGAAGGATCCAGAATCAGAAATGGGGGGAGCCCACCAGGATACACCCCCCTGCCCATTCTGTCAACCCTCTCCAAACCCCCCCCCCCCCCCCCCCCACCCCCCCCCCCCCCCCCCCCCCCCCCCCCCCCCCCCATCCGTCCCCAACTCCAGTAACCCCTCTCATCTGTGGCCTGGGTCACTCTGCAATCCTGGGCCTCTGGTGGCTGCTGTTCTGGCCAGCTGCTCTCAGTGGATGTGACCTCTGCCCCTGGGGTTCTTCGTCCTGGAGAAGGCCATTTTGCCAATTTATTCCCTGAGCGGCACTTAATATCCCTGAAACAGGCAATGTGGATCTCTTGCCAGCTCTCCAGCCAGCAGGCAAGACCCTCAGCACCGTCATAAAATGCTCTCCAGTGTGACGGGAAGGTGAGAGAATGTTCATAACCCCACAGAATTCTGGTATCAGCTTTGTAAATCTTTTTTGCATTTTCTCCTGTGCCTCTATAAACATTCGGTAAGATGCAGATCATAACTGCTCACAGTACTCCAAGTGTTGTTTAACAAAGGTTTTGCACAATTGAACATAACGTATCTACTTCTTAGTTTAATTCCCCTAGAAACGACGTGCTTGGTTCCCTGTAATCTGTATCGTTACTTTTAGTTTATGAATCTGTGCTTTGCTCCTCTCCCTGATTTAAACTCTTATTTTCCAAGCAGCCTGTGGCCTCCTTATTCCTCTTATTCTTGTCTGCATAGTCATCCTGTCTAAGTAAAATTAATTTGCCAATTACATGACCTTTCTGCGATTATGAATATCTCCCTGTATTTTGTTGCAAGCCACTTCTGTAGTAATAAATTGGTGTCATCTGCAATTTCTGAAATTGTACTTCCAATTCCCCAGTTTGAATTGTGAATGCAAATTGTTGACAGCAGTAGCCCCAGCAACAGATGCAAAAAAATAATTGAAAAGGTCTAATTAAATGTGGGCCTTTACCTCCATGAGGCTGGAATACAAGGTGCAGAAGTTACGTTGCAGCTGCATAGAGCTCTGGTTAGATCCTATTTTGATAACTGCATTCTGCTTTGTCTAGGCAGGGGCATTTCTATGTTTTCATCTTGTGTTTAATGAATGTGTGACAATTGACATGTTTTGGTACTTTGGACAATTACATCGTAACCAAAATCGACAGAAAAGTTAATAGTAATTTTATTTAAAGGTGAGTTGACCTACGTTAACTTCCAGTCCCGCACACTTCAATGTTAAAATTCTCATCTTTGTTTTCAATTTCCTCCGTAGCCTCACCCCTCCCTGTCTCTGGAATTTTCTCCAGCCTTAAAACACTCAAAGATATCAATCTGCACCCTTCCAATGTTGGCCTCTTTCTCAAGACTGATAAGAACATAAGAAACAGGAAAAGAGTAGGTCATTTGGCCCCCTGAACTAGCTTCATCACTCAATGCGTTGATGGCTGAACTTAAACATTAAGTCCTCTTGCCCGGCCAATTACTGTGCTTTGATTTAAGCTAAAATGGGGGAATGAAAGGGGTGACATGACCTGGTCTGAATTCTGCTGATAGAAAATCTGGGTGACTTGATAGTTAATGATTGTTTTACTGGTTAAAAAAAGGTGCACGATGTTCATAGACAGTAGGTAGACTGTTGAATCTCCAAAGTCTCAGGAAGGCATTAAGAATGTCAGGTTTTGTACATGGTTATGCTTTAAACTGTCTGTTCAATTTCAAGATAGCATGAAGTTGAGAGTCTAATGGCTAATTAATCAACACGTCTACCTGGATACAAGGTTAATGTGATTTATGTTGCCATGGCAATGGTCTTTGAGAGGGAAAGAGTGTATAGGAAGTCATTTAGGATTAGGTTATAATGTTCTCCTCGGGGGCCGCATGGTGGTGCAGTGGTTAGCACTGTTGTCTCACGGCGCTGAGGACCCGGGTTCGATCCCGGCCCCAGGCCACTGTCCATGTGAGTTTTCACATTCTCCCTGTGTCTGCGTTAGTCTCACCCCACAACACCAAAAGATGTGCAGGGTAGGTGGATTGGCCATGCTAAATTGCCCTTTAATTGGAAAAAAAGAATTGGGTACTCTAAATTTATTTTCAAAATAGGTTTTAATGTTCTCCTATAAGATATCCCTGAATTTCACATGCAAGTTGGGTCTGACAGGATCCAAGAGGGAGGGAGTAGATGAAGGCGGCAAGTTTCTATAGTACACTGAGCGGGGTGGGAGCTTGTGCTCAAATAGAAAAGACAAAATTTGTGAGCATTTAAAATGAGACTGGAAAATTGACCTAGCTTGAACTAGAGGGGCAATCTCTAGGAAAACCTCGACCGTTAAAACCGGTTTTGGTGTTGTGTTACCAGACTGGAACAGAAAAAGAATGGAAGTAAACTATTGGGTGCTTAGAATCCCTTTGGACTGGTTCCACGAGAATAGCGTGCCTATTTAAGGGACAGAGTAAAGATTAACCTTGGTGGGAGATTTTTGGCCATTTAAAAGTAAACTACAGGAAAGGTTTCCCATTTAAAAGTACAAGATGCCTCCTGAAATAGTGTTTAGTTAATTGTGCTTTCAGTTTGTTAAAGTAAAAGTCTTAAAAGGTGAAATAGTAAGAATTACATCCATTTGAATGGGATCACCTTTAAGTTTGTAAGCTTCAAAAAATAGAGGCCCATTCTATTTAATCTGACCTCACAGGAGAGCCCACTCGTCCAAGGACTAGTGAAAGTTCATTGCACTCCATATAAGGCAAGTATATCCTTCCTTAGGTAAGGAAACTGAAATTGCACAGTAGTCCAGGTGGGGGTCTCATCAAAACCCTACATTATTGCAGAAAAAGTCTCTTGTAGTCCAATCCAGTTGTAATAAAGCAATCAGACTATTTGCCTTCCTAATTACTTTCTGTGGCTGCATGTCAACTCATTCTCATTGCTCACCCATTTGCAGAAACAGAGTTAACCCCAAACCCGGAACCCAAAGTCCCAAAGAGTTTTATTGGACTCAAAGTGTTAACTCTGTTTCTCCCTCCACAGTTGCTACAAGACCTGCTGAATGTTTCCAGCACTTTTTTTGTTTTTATTCCCGATATTGGGGCTCAGCCCAGTAGTTTTACTCTGTGTGGTCTCCAGTGCTTCTCATGCATCCTTTGTTTCTCAGCAACTAACTAAATGCTGGGCACAGTCTCGCAAGTGTGGTCTGAGCAGAGAACGGTACACAATGATGGTGACGTCCTTTGCCTGTTCTGTATTGAACACTGGGTTCAGCATCCTATTAGCTCCGTTCATTGCTGCTCTGCATTAGGTGGGCATGATTCACTTTGAGGTTCCCTCTTTCAGTTTAGTCATTAACCATTCCAGCACCACACATTGAGGATGCATGATTTAGTCCAATTAAGTTGTAATTTCTGAGCTGCTTCTTCCAGTTCCACTGCCCTCCTTGATTGGTAGCCTCTGAAAATGAGGCTACTTAGCATTGAAACTCTGAATTTTTATTTCTACATGTAAAAATTTATTAGAAAAAGATTTGTGGCAAAGGAATGGAGAACGTCTAATATAATTCCTACATTTAAAAGGAGAGATAGAGCAATTTGAGAGAACTAATGACCAATTATCTTAACTTTGTAGGAAAGGGCAGCATGGTGGCGCAGTGGTTAGCACTGCAGTCTCACGGCGCTGAGGTCCCAGGTTCGATCCCGGCTCTGGGTCACTGTCCGTGTGGAGTTTGCACATTCTCCCCGTGTTTGCGTGGGTTTCGCCCCCACAACCCAAAGATGTGCAAGGTAGGTGGATTGAACACGCTAAATTGCCCCTTAATTGGAAAAAATTAATTGGGTACTCTAAATTTTTTTTTTTTTTTAAACTTTGTAGGAAAGATGATGGAGACCTTAAGTAAAAATGTGATAAACATCTATAAAAAAGATAGCATGGATTTCACAAGGAAAGCTCATGCTTGACCAATCTTGGTGAATTATTTGGAGAAATAACAGAATGTAGAGAAGGGTAAGACAGTAAATGCAATATATTTGGGTTTTCACAATGGCCTGTGATAAGCTGCCACATAGAAGCATATGACTAAGGTCTGAGCACATGGAGTTAGAGGGCAGCACGGTAGCACAGTGGTTATACAGTTGCTTCACAGCTCCAGGGTCCCAGGTTCGATTCCCTGCTGGGTCACTGTCTGTGCAGAGCCGGCACTTTCTCCCAGTCTCTGCGTGGGTTTCTTCCGGGTGCTCCGGTTTCCTCCCACAGACCAAAGATGTGCAGGTTAGGTGGATTGGCCATGCTAAATTGCCCTTAATGTCCAAAGAAGATTGGGTGGGGTTACTGGGTTGCGGGGATGGGGTGGAGATGTGGCCTTAAGTGCGTCGGTGCAGACTCAATGGGCCAAATGACCTCCTTCTGCACCTGTAAATTCTATGATTCAATGATAGGTTAGACAGCAAACTGTCTACCAACTGAAACAGAGAGCTGGGGTAAGTGTAGTTATCCTGACTGACAAAAGTGGGAATTGGTGTTCCACAGGGATCTCTGCTCAGACCACTGTTCTTCACAATTGATGCCCGTCATGTCTGTGCTGGCTATCTGAAAAAGAGTAATTCACCTAGTTCCACTGCCCGCTTTCTCCTCGTAATCCTGCAGTCAGTACAGGGATCCCCTGTGGTCGTTTCCCTTAGTAACAAGTATACCGCTTTGGATACTGTTGGGGGGGGGGACGACTTACCAGGGGTAAGCCATGGGGTACAGAGTCTGTCCCTGTTGCTCAGAAGGGAAGGGGGGAGAGGAGTAGAGCATTAGTCATTGGAGACCCCATAGTTAGGGGGATAGATAGGAGATTCTGTGGGAACAAGAGAGACTTGAGGTTGGTGTGTTGCCTCCCAGGTGCCAGGGTCCGCGATGTCTCGGATCGTGTTTTCGGGATCCTTAAGGGGGAGGGGGAGCAGCCCCAAGTCATGGTCCGCATAGGTACCAACGACATAGGTAGGAAAAGGGATAGGGATGTAAGGCAGGAATTCAGGGAGTTAGGGTGGAAACATAGATCCAGGACAGAGTTATTATCTCTGGATTGTTACCCATGCCATGTGCGAGCGAGACGAGGAATAGGGAGAGAGAGCAGTTGAACACATGGCTACAGGGATGGTGCAGGAGGGAGGGTTAAAGATTCCTGGATAATTGGGGCTCATTCTGGGGTAGATGGGACATCTACAAACGGGATGGTCTACACCTGGACCAGGGGGGTACTAATATCCTGGGGGGGAAATTTGCTAATGTTCTTCGGGAGGGTTTAAACTAGTTCAGCAGGGAATTGGGAACCTGAATTGTAGCTCCAGTACACAAGAGGTTGAGAGTAGTGAGGTAATGAGTAAGGTTTCAAAGTTGCAGGAGTGTACCGGCAGGAAGGAAGGTGGTTTAAAGTGCGTCTACTTCAATGCCAGGAGCATACGGAATAAGGTGGGTGAACTTGCTGCATGGTTGGGACCTGGGACTTCGATGTTGTGGCCATTTCGGAGACATGGATAGAGCAGGGACAGGAATGGTTGTTGCAGGTGCCGGGTTTAGATATTTCAGTAAGCTCAGGGAAGGTGGTAAGAGAGGGGGAGGGGTGGCATTGTTAGTCAAGGACAGTATTACCGTGGCAGAAAGGACGTTTGGTGAGGACTCGTTTACTGAGGTAGTATGGGCTGGGGTTAGAAACAGGAAAGGAGAGGTCACCATGTTAGGGGTTTTCTATAGGCCTCCGAAAAGTTCCAGAGATGTAGAGGAAAGGATTGTAAAGATGATTCTGGATAGGAGCGAAAGTGACAGGGTCGTTGTTATGGGGGACTTTCACTTTCCAAATATTGACTGGAAACACTATAGTTCGAGTACTTTAGATGGGTCCGTTTTTGTCCAATGTGTGCAGCAGGGTTTCCTGACGCAGTCTGTAGATAGGCCAACGAGAGGCGAGGCCGTATTGGATTTGGTACTGGGTAATGAACCAGGACAGGTGTTAGATTTGGTGGTAGGTGAGCATTTTGGTGATAGTGACCACAATTCGATTACGTTTACTTTAGTGATGGAAAGGGATAGCTATATACCACAGGGCAAGACTTATATTTGGGGGAAGGGCAATTATGATGCGATGAGGCAAGACTTAGGATGCATCAGATGGAGAGGAAAACTGCAGGGATGGGCACAATGGAAATGTGGAGCTTGTTCAAGGAACAGCTACTGCGTGTCCTTGTTAAGTATGTACCTATCAGGCAGGGAGGAAGTGGTCGAGCGAGGGAACCGTGGTTTACTAAAGCAGTTGAAACACTTGTCAAGAGGAAAAAGGAGGCTTATGTAAAGATGAGACGTGAAGGTTCAGTTAGGGCGCTCGAGAGTTACAAGTTAGCTAGGAAGGATCTAAAGAGAGAGCTAAGAAGAGCCAGGAGGGGACATGAGAAGTCTTTGGCAGGTAGGATCAAGGATAACCCTAAAGCTTTCTATAGATATGTCAGGAATAAAAGAATGACTAGCGTAAGAGTAGGGCCAGTCAAGGACAGTAGTGGGAAGTTGTGCGTGGAGTCCGAGGAGATAGGAGAGGTGCTAAATGAATATTTTTCGTCAGTATTCACACAGAAAAAGACAATGTTGTCGAGGAGAATACTGAGACACAGTCTACTAGACTAGAAGAGCTTGAGGTTCATAAAGAGGAGGTGTTAGCGATTCTGGAAAGTGTTCAAATAGATAAGTCCCCTGGGCCGGATGGGATTTATCCTAGAATTCTCTGGGAAGCTAGGAAGGAGATTGCTGAGCCTTTGGATTTGATCTTTAAGTCATCTTTGTCGACAGGAATAGTGCCAGAAGACTGGAGGATAGCAAATTCGAGGTGGCTAGCACGAGGGGACATAGCCTTAAATTGAGGGGTAATAGATATAGGACAGAGGTCAGAGGTGGGTTTTTTATGCAAAGAGTGGTGAGGCCATGGAATGCCCTACCTGCAATAGTAGTGAACTCGCCAACATTGAGGGCATTTAAAAGTTTATTGGATAAGCATATGGATGATAAGGGCATAGTGTAGGTTAGATGGCCTTTAGTTTTTTTTCCATGTCGGTGCAACATCGAGGGCCGAAGGGCCTGTACTGCGCTGTATCGTTCTATGTTCTAAATGTTGCCCCTTTGTTCAAGAAGGGGAGTAGAGACAACCCCAGTAACTATAGACCAGTGAGCCTTACTTCTGTTGTGGGCAAAGTCTTGGAAAGGTTTATAAGAGATAGGATGTATAATCATTTGGAAAGGAATAATTTGATTAGAGATAGTCAACATGGTTTTGTGAAGGGTAGGTCGTGCCTCACAAACCTTATTGAGTTCTTTGAGAAGGTGACCAAACAGGTGGATGAGGGTAAAGCAGTTGATGCAGTGTATATGGATTTCAGTAAAGCATTTGATAATGTTCCCCACGGTAGGCTATTGCACAAAATACGGAGGCATGGGATTCAGGGTGATTTAGCAGTTTGGTTCAGAAATTGGCTAGCTGGAAGAAGACAAAGGGTGGTGGTTGATGGGAAATGTTCAGACTGGAGTCCAGTTACTAGTGGTGTACCACAAGGATCTGTTTTGGGGCCACTGCTGTTTGTCATTAGGGCGTAGAAGGATGGGTGAGTAAATTTGCAGATGACACTAAAGTCGGTGGAGTTGTGGACAGTGCAGAAGGATGTTACAAGTTACAGAGGGACATAGATAAGCTGCAGAGCTGGGCTGACAGGTGGCATATGGAGTTTAATGCAGAAAAGTGTGAGGTGATTCATTTTGGAAGGAATAACAGGAAGACAGAGTACTGGGCTAATGGTAAGATTCTTGGTAGTGTGGATGAGCAGAGAGATCTTGCTGTCCGTGTACATAGATCCCTGAAAGTTTCCACCCAGGTTGAGAGGGTTGTTAAGAAGGTGTACGGTGTGTTAGCTTTTATTGGTAGAGGGATTGAGTTTCGGAGCCATGAGGTCATGTTGCAGTTGTACAAAACTCTGGTGCGGCCGCATTTGGAGTATTGCATGCAGTTCTGGTCGCCGCATTATCGGAAGGATGTGGAAGCATTGGAAAGGGTGCAGAGGAGATTTACCAGGATGTTGCCTGGTATGGAGGGAAGATCTTATGAGGAAAGGCTGAGGGACTTAAGGCTGTTTTCGCTAGAGAGAAGAAGGTTAAGAGGTGACTTAATTGAGGCATACAAGATGATCAGAAGATTAGATAGGGTGGACAGTGAGAGCCTTTTTCCTCGGATGGTGATATCTAGCACGAGGGGACATAGCTTTAAATTGAGGGGAGATAGATATAGGACAGATATCAGAGGTAGGTTCTTTACTCAGAGAGTAATAATGAAATGAAATGAAATGAAAATCGCTTTTTGTCACGAGTAGGCTTCAAATGAAGTTACTGTGAAAAGCCCCTAGTCGCCACATTCCGGCGCCTGTTCGGGGAGGCTGTTACGGGAATCGTACCGTGCTGCTGGCCTGCTTGGTCTGTTTTCAAAGCCAGTGATTTAGCCCTGTGCTAAACAGTAAGGGCGTGGAATGCCCTGCCTGCAACAGTAGTGAACCGCTCGCAAATGAATTGGGCTCGGGAATTGAAAGTACAATTTCTAAACTTGCACACAACACCAAATTGGGGTGTGCAGTTAATACTGAGAAGATAATGAGAAAGCCAAGAAGACAAAAATTTACTTGTAGAATGAGTGCAAAATTAGCAAATGAATTTCAATGCACTTAAATGCCTGTAGTGTCCTAATAAAAAAAGTAAGGTTAAGGGGGGGGTTGTTGGGTTACGGGTATAGGGTGGATACGTGGGTTTGAGTAGGGTGATCATGGCTCGGCACAACATTGAGGGCCGAAGGGCCTGTTCTGTGCTGTACTGTTCTATGTTCTATGTTCTAAGGGTGAAATGATTCATTTCAGTCTAGAAAAATAAAGAGGTCACATAGAAGGTGTCACAGTGATTAGCATTGCTGCCTACAGTGCTGAGGACCGGATTCGAATCCCGGCCCTGGGTCACTGTCCGTGTGGAGTTTGCACATTCTCCCCGTGTTTGCGTGGGTTTCACCCCCACAACCCAAAGATGTGCAGGGTAGGTGGATCCTTAATTGCAAAAAATAATTTGGTACTCTAAATGTATATTAAAAAAGAGGTCACATACTGCTTGGCTTATAACCATTGATACAGATAATCTGTTATCCTTTTGGGTGGCATGGTGGCACAGTGGTTAGCACTGCTTCCTCACGGCGCCGAGGACCCATATTTGATCCCGGCCCAGGGTTACTGTCCGTGTGGAGTTTGCACATTCTTCCCGTGTCTGCATGGGTCTCAGCGCTAACCCAAAGATGTGCAGGGTAGGTGGATTGGCCATGCTAAATTACCCCTTAATTGGAAAAATTTGAATAAAGAGAATATGTTTCCCTTTTTGGTGGAGTCCAAAACCAGAGGCTATTAGCATAAGATACATTAATGTATCCACCAGGGAATTTAGAAGAATTTTCTTTACCCAGAGAGTGGTTAGAATGTGCAACCACAAGTAGAGGGGAATAGCATATTGATGGGGAATGCTCGACAAACACAAAAAGCAGGACAAATCCAACCTTGCTAAAGACCACCCCATCACTGAACACTTCATCGTCAGCAAAGTGATAGAAGAGGTCATCAACAGTGCTATCAATCGGCATTCAGAAACAGCCTGCTCATTGATGCTCAGTTTGGGTTCTACCAGGGCCACTTATCCCGTGACCTCATTACAGCCTTGGTCCAAGCATGGACAAAAAAGCTGAACTCAAGAAGTAAGCTATGTCCGATAGCCCTTAGCATCAAGGTCACATTTGGCCGAGTGTGGCATCGAGGAGCCTTAGCAAAACGGAAGCCAGTGGGAAATCAGGGGAAACTCTCCACTGCTACGAGTCATATCTGGCACAAAGGAAGATGGTTGTGGTTGTTGGAGGTCAATCATCTCAGCCTCTGAACATCACTGCAGGTGTGCCTCAGGGCCCCTTGTGTCCTAGGCCTAACCATCTTCAGCTGTTCCATCAATAACCTTTGCTCCATCATGAGGTCCGAAGTGGGGATGTTTGCAGATGACTGCATAATGCTCAGTACCATTTGTGACTTCTCAGATAGTGAAGCAGTCTGTGCCTATGTACAGAAAGACCTAGACAACATTCAATCCTGGTTTGATAAATGGCAAATACCATTTGCGCCATGCAAGTGTCAGGTAATGTCCATCTCCACTAAGAGAAAGTTCAACCATCACCCCGTGACATTCAATAGCATTACCATCGCTGAATTCCCCCATTATCAACATTCTGGGGTTACCATTGACCAGAAACTCAGCTGGACCAGCCATATAAATACTGTGGCTACAAGGACAGGTCAGAGGCTGGGAATTCTGCGGTGAGTAACTCATCTCCCGACTCCAAAAAATCCTGCCCACCATCTATAAGGCACAAGTCAGGACTGTGTTGGAATATGCTCCACTTGCTTGGAAAAGCGCAGCTCCATTAGCACTCGAGAAGCGTGACACCATCCAGAACAAAATAGTCCACTTCAATGGCACCCCACCCACCACCTTCAACATTCACTCCCTCCACCAACGATGCACAGCGGCTGCAGTGTGTACCAGCTACAAGATGCATTGAAGCAACTCACATGACCTTCCTAACCCATGACCTCTGCCACCTCAGCGGCAGCAGATACCTGGGAATACCCTCACCTGGAAGTTCCCCACCAAGTCGCTCACTATCCTGACTTGGAAATATATTGCCGTGCCTTCCTCGCTAACAGCACAGTGGATGTACCTACACCACATGGATTGCGGCAGTTGAAGAAGGCAGCTCACCACTTTCTCGAGGGCAACTGGGGTTGGGCAGTGAATGCCGGCCTAACCAGCAATGCCGAGATCCTGTCAAAGAATTTAAAAAACACAAGAGAATAGAAGGATGGTGATGCTGATGGGATAAGATGAAGAGCAGTTGTTGAGGGCTCATGTGAATCAAAAACAATGACATTGATCTGTTGGACATAGTGGTCTGTTTCTGTGCTGTAGAATTCCCTACCATTCTCGACTAAGGCATTCATAAATGCCTGTATCTATTTCATCATCTTGCTTGAGGTGGGTACCAAATGATATGTTGCCAACCCATTGATTACCTTGCCAGAGTCCGCAGACTCCTTCATAATGTTGGTTTCATGGTGTAGGATTTGTAAGTTCTCCATTGCACAGTATTAAAATGAATGACTTTTGACATGGTTGAGGGAAGATGTTGATATAGTTGTGGCTTGTAGCGGCAGAGGAGATATTCAACATCAGCTGAATGTTGAGCAGTGGGCAACTATACTTTGTCATGTCAAAAGCAAGTGTGGAGCGTTCGAAGTGGACGTCCCAGGTGGGAGGCACAGGCAGAGCTCCAAGCTTTTCCTTGCTTCTCTTTGGTGGTGAGCACTTGAATCTCCCTTTGGTTTCACAGCAAGATTCAACATCAAGAAGAGTGTTAATCTCATGCATGATCACTGACAAATATTCAAACACTGTGACAGCAAAATGTCGGTATCCAAAGCTTTGCAATGCCAGCTATTTTTAATCAAATCCTTGACTCCTTATAGATTTGGGATTTACATCTGAACGATCCTGAATGCCATGGATTGGAGACTGAAAACTTTTATGTGTTCAGAATAAAAACGAACCTTTCAGACTGCGGCACCATTACGGTACCTTTCTCTGCTATGTTTTGTTGATGAAAAGTTGGGAAAATTCTAGCAATGCAATGTTGATTCTCGGTTAACGTCTGTGCCACAAAGTGAGATTGTTCTTTTCTCACCTCGATATGCAGTTAGTTCAATGAAAACCCAATTATCTTACATTGATCCAAGTTTATGCATTGAAATTAATTTACTTATGGGAAAAATATTGGTCATCTGAATTCATGAAATAAAAAATAGCAGTTTGTACATAGAGGTAAAAAATCATTTTGTGGTTATTTTCCAAAGTTAACTACATTACCCAATTCACTACCCACCTGAGTTTTTGTAAAGATGCTCACAATCCACACCATTGTTTACCAAATCCCTTTACCTCGGTGTCATCGAGAACTATAATACTCCACAACCGAGTTCAAATGATTTTATGTTCAGGAACCTGCTGTGATAGCTTAGACCATAAGACATAGAAGCAGAATTAGGCCACTCGGCCCATAGAATCTGCTCTGCCATTCAATCATGGCTGATATTTTCTTATCCCCATTCTCCTACCTCCTTCCCATAACCTCTGATCCCCTTATTAATCAAGAACCTATCTATCTATAGAGCTTCACTCTAAGGAACTCTGCTGTGTCTCAGGGAGAGAGAGAGAGATGGGTCTGGCTGGTTGATTGGTAACCAGGATTATTCCTGCTGGCCTGGCTAATGACCTTATGCTCATATTTCTTCCACCAGTGCAGAGGTAAGTTATAGTGATGTTCATGCCAAATCTAGTATTGCTGTGGAGCACACCATGAAGGCATCCGCTGCTGCCATAGATCAGGAAGCAATACAATATCACCAGCGGAGTCTCAGCTAGTATCTTGCATAACATTGCCCCGATGAAGATCCTTCCAATGGAAATTCACAGAAGGTGGGTCAGTAGCAAGAGATCAGGGGCCACCCTAACAGCTGCAGGTTTTATGTCCTCCTATTGTTCCAAGACCTTTCCTTTTAATTGGGCTTTGATGGGAGCTTATGTACAAGGGTCACAGACATAAGATTTTTTAATTATAAATTTAGAATACCCAATTCTTTTTTTCCAATTAAGGGGCAATTTAGCGTGGCCAATCCTGCACATCTATAGGTTGTGGGGATGAGACACATGCAGACATGGGGAGAATATGCAAACTCCACATGGACAGTGACCTGGGCCGGGATTGAACCCGGGTCCTCGGCACCGTGAGGCAGCAGTGCTAACTGCTATGCCACCATGCCACCCCCATCATAAACATTAATAAACATTTTATTGAGTTTTTTTTGGCATTGTAACAGCAACAATATAAACAATGTACATGAGAATATAAATACTGTATAGTGCAAATACCACCTCCCTCCCCAACAGGTCCCATCATTAATTAACCCCCTAATCTACACTAACCTAACCCCCTCACCTCCCCCCCCCCTTGCTGACGATAAATTTTCCGCTAAGAAGTCGATGAATATCATAGACATTAATAGGTAAATGAATGCACTAGAAGATTGGGCTTGGGTGGGGAAATAAGGTACTTGAGAAATGACCTTGATGGATGTGCTAAAGGGATGGACTTCAAACCTGTTACTCAACCTAAGGGCAGTTCATGTACTAAAGCATGGCCTTGAACCTGATAGTTAATGTAGAAGAAAGATGTGCTTTGATGAAAGAGTTATGGTGCTGGAGATAGGATGGTCAAATGTCCTTCTTACCTTTCTTAACTTATTTGTTGTAAACGAATGCTGCAAATTGTGATTCTTAAAAACAAATACTGTATTGATTCCAGGCCTCTGATGATCTGCACATCGTATTTAGGAATACAATACAGAACAACAGTTCCGCCATTATCACCAGAACCTACATCAACATCACGTTTGCCTGTAGATATCCAATGAACTATATTGTTCAGCAGCTCAATGCTGAAAACAAGATAAGTGTTGACACCAGGTAACTCTCCATGAATGTAAATCTCCGAACGTGAGCTTTTTTGCTATGATATGTGAGAACGCTTCATCAGTGCTAATTTACTTTGCTTCTTCTAGAACCATTATATTGAACACGGAAGATGGGAACTTCTCCATTTCAATGATTCTTTACAAAGATGAAAGTTACAAGGAAAAATGGATGACTGTTCCATTTCTGAGTCTGGAAGATAACATTTATGTGAAAGTCGACATGGTACGAACATTCTTCCCTCCAGCTTTGATCCAAGCTTTGTATTATACCTGCACCAACTGTGAAATTGTAAGAGCTGAACAACTGGGGACATTGGATCGCAGACAGGCAAAGGATAAAATGAGAGGCTTGCTCCAGTCCGTCAGTAGAGTTAGGAGTGCGCTTGAGTGGTTAGGATCTGGAATGCGCTGTCTGAGAACACCTCTAACTCCCATTTTAGTTTTTAAAAAATCCTTTTTCACACTGGAGGCAGGTTCAGTCGAGGAGTTCAATGCGGAAATTGGATAGAAATCTGAAAAGGAAGAATGTACAATGTTATGGGGAGAAGGCGGGGGTGGGGAGGGGAGGTGGTGGTACTGGGTGAATAGGTCGTCCATATAACCAACATAGACACAATGGGTCAAATGGTCTCTTTCTGTGTTGTAACCGACCAATGATTCTATGATTACGTGGAGAATTTTTTTAAAAATTCCAATTAAGCGGCAGTTTAGATTGGCCAATCTACCTATCCTGCATATCTTTTTGGTCGTGGGGGTGGAACACACACAGACACGGGGGGAATGTGCAAACTCCACATGGACAGTGACCCGGGGTCAGGATCGAAACCGAGCCCTCAGCTTCGGGAGGCAGCAGTGCTAACCACTGTGCCACCGTGCTGCCCGATTACATGGAGAATTAATGTACAAATAGAAATCAAAAAACGTTGCTGCTCAGAAAGAAGCCATTCAGCCCTTTGTGTCTGTTCCAGCCATTTTAAAGAACTTGGCAGTTAGTTTCACCCCACCGCAGGGCAACACGGTGGCACAGTGGATAGCGCTGCTGCCTCACAGCGCCAGGGACTCAGGTTCAATTCCCACCTCTGGTTACTGTCTGTATTGAATTTGTACATTCTACCCCTGTGTGCGTGGGTTTCCTCCGGGTGCTCCGGTTTCCTCCCACAGTCCAAAGATGTGCAGGTTAGGTGGATTGGCTAAGCTAAATTTTCCCTTAGTGTCCAAATGATTAGGTGGGGATAGGGCGGGGTCTTGCAGAGGGTCAGTGCAGACTCGATGGGCTGAATGGCCTGTTTCTGCACTGTAGGGATTCTATTCTATGATTCTATGCTCTTTTCCTGCTCCAGCTCTGCAGTTTCCTCCTCTCGAGATGTCTATTCTATTCTATGATTTACTTAATTTCCTTTAGGCAGTGCAATCCAGATCACCGTAACTCACTGAACAATGAAAACAAACTCACCTCCTCTCTGGCCCTTTTCCCAATCGACCTAAATCTGTGTTATCAACCCTCACGCCACTGAAAAAATTATCTTTACTCTATCTGGAGCCACTGAGTGAGATTGGGTCTAGCACAACCAGTCGTGTACATTCTCTGAAATCCATGTATCTTTCTGATAGTGATTGTGTTAAAGTTCAAAATCCCTTAAAATATTCAGTCATGAAGGTTAGTCCTGGTATCGCCCTAGTAAATCTCCTTTGTATTTTCTCCAGGGCTAATAATTTCCTTCCTTCAGAAAGGTTTTGTGCAGGATCCTCACCATCTCTTTAGTTTCAACCCCTCTCCAAATAAACACAAAATCCTGTTTGCTCTCTGGTTCAACGACTAGGAAAATTAGGAGAAACGTTAAGAGGAAAAATAACTAACGAGAGGTTACTGATCAAGGTGTTAAGATTCAAAACAGAGGTATAAAAGCCAACGTAAGTGTACTTTCCGTGAATGCTCATAGTATTCGGAATAAGGTAAATGTGTTGATGGCACAAATCATCGTGAATGACTATGATTTAGTGGCCATTACTGAAACATGGTTAAAGGGTGGTCATGAATGGGAGTTAAATATCCGAGGGTATCAAACTATACGGAAGGACAGAATGGATGGTAAGGGAGGTTTGGCTCTGTTATTTAAGGATGACATCCGGGCAATAGTAAGGGATGACATCGGTGCTATGGAGGATACGGTTGAATCGATTTCGGTGGCAATCAGGAATAGTAAGGCGAAAAAGTCACTGATAGGCGTAGTCTATAGGCCACCAAATAGTAACATTATGGTGGGGCAGGCAATAAGCAAAGAAATAACGGATGCATGTAGAAATGGTACAGCAGTTATCATGGGGGATTTTAATCTACATGTCGATTGGTTTAACCAAGTCGGTCAAGGCAGCCTTGAGGAGGAGTTTATTGAATGTATCCGTGATAGTTTCCTAGAACAGTATGTAATGGAACCTACGTGGGAACAAGCAGTCCTAGATCTGGTCCTGTGTAATGAGACAAGATTGACTAATGATCTCATAGTTAGGGATCCTCTCGGAAGGAGCGATCACAATATGGTGGAATTTAAAATACACTAGTGTTTTGTGCTTAAATAAAGGAGATTACAATGGGATAAGAGAAGAGTTAGCTAAGGTAGACTAAGAGCAAAGACTTTATGGTGAAACAGTTGAGGAACAGTAGAGGACCTTCCAAGCGATTTTTCACAGTGCTCAGCAAAGGTTTATACCAACAAAAAGGAAAGACGTTAGAAAGAGGGAAAATCGACCATGGATATCTAAGGAAATAAGGGAGAGTATCAAATTGAAGGAAAAAGCATACAAAGTGGCAAAGATTAGTGGGAAACTAGAGGACTGGGAAATCTTTAGGGGCAACAGAAAGCTACTAAAAAAAGCTATAAAGAAGACTAAAATAGATTATGAGAGTAAACTTGCTCAGAATATAAAAATAGATAGTAAAAGTTTCTACAAATATATAAAACAAAAAAGAGTAGCTCAGGTAAATATCGGTCCTTTAGAGGATGAGAAGGGAGATTTAATAATGGGAGATGAGGAAATGGCTGAGGAACTGAACAGGCTTTTGGGTCGGTCTTCAGAGTGGAAGACACAAATAACATACCAGCGACTGATAGAAATGAGGCTATGACAGGTAAGGACCTTGATTGCTATCACTAAGGAGGTAGTGATGGGCAAGCTAATGGGGCTAAAGGTAGACACGTCTCCTGGCCCTGATGGAATGCATCCCAGAGTGCTAAAAGAGATGGCTAGGGAAACTGCAAATGCATTAGTGATAATTTACCAAAATTCACTAGACTCTGGGGTGGTCCCGGCGGATTGGAAATGAGCAAACGTGACACTACATTTTAAAAAAAGAGGTAGGCAGAAAGTGGATAATTATAGGCCAGTGAGCTTAACTTCGGTAGTAGGGAAGATGCTGGAATCTATCAACAAGGAAGAAATAACAAGGCATCTGGATGGAAATTGTCCCATTGGTCAGACGCAGCATGGGTTCGTAAAGGGCAGGTCGTGCCTAACTAATTTAGTGGAATTTTTTGAGGACATTGTCCAGTGAAGCAGTTGAGGCTCCTTCATTAAATGTTTTTAAGATAAAGATAGATAGTTTTTTGAAGAATAAAGGGATTACGAATTATGTTCGGGCAAGAAAGTGGAGCTGTCCACAAAAGATCAGCTATGATCTCACTGAATGGAGGAGCAGGCTCGAGGGGCCAGATGGCCTACTCCTGCTCCTAGTTCTTATGTTCTTATGTTCTTTTTTAAGCCTGCACTGAATTGTCACGTCAAAGACGTCTGCATTAACCAGAGTGGCATCTTCCTTTGCACTGTAATTTCAGTCTAGATTATTATTTTTATATGTTAACATTTCAGACCCTAAACTCTTTAATCAAGGTGTGTTTCACCATTTCTAATATCCCCTCCATTGTACCTCCATTGTTTGCAGATGATACAAAGATCTGTAGAGGGACAGGTAGTATTGAGGAAGCAGGGGGCTGCAGAAGGATTTGGACAAGTTAGGAGAGTGGGCAATGAAGTGGCAGATGAAATACAATGTGGAAAAGTGTTAGGTTATGCACTTTGGAACGAGGAATTTAGACATAGACTATTTTCTAAATGGGAAATGCTCAGGAAATCAGAAGCACAAAGGGACTTGGGAGTCCTTGTTTACGATTCTCTTAAGGTTAACGTGCAGGTTCAGTTGGCAGTAGGAAGGCAAATGCAATGTTAGCATTCATGTCAAGAGGGCTAGAATACAAGACCAGGATGCACTTCTAAGGCTGTATAAGGCTCTGGTCAGACCCCATTTGGAGTATTGTGAGCAGCTTTGACCCTGTATCTAAGGAAAGATATTCTAGCCTTGGAAAGGGTCCAGAGGAGGTTCATAAGAATGATCCCTGGAATGAACAGCTTGTCGTATGAGGAATGGTTGAGTACTCTGGGTCTGTACTCATTGAAGCCTAGAAGGATGAGTGGGAATCTTATTGAAATTTACAGGATACTGCGAAGCCTGGATAGACTGGACGTGGAGAGGATCTTTCCACTAGTAGTAAAAACTACAGCCAGAGGACATAAACTCAGACTAAAGGGACGAACCTTTAAAACTGAGATGAGGAGAAATTTCTTCAGCCAGAGGGTGGTGAATCTGTGGAACTCTTTGCCACAGAAGGCTGTGGAGGCTGAATCACTGAGTGTCTTTAAGACAAATATAGATAGGCTCTTGATTAATAAGGGTATCAGGGGTTATGTGGAAAAGGCAGGAGAATGGGGATGAGCAAAATATCAGCCATGATTGAATGACGGAACAGAATCGATGGGCCGTGTGGCCTAATTCTGCTTCTAGGTCTTATGGTCCATCCGTTTTTGTCTGCTAATGCCTCATAAAGCACTGTGGGGAATTTCTCTCATTCAAGGTGCATCTTAGATGTAAGTTATTCCTGATTATGCCATTGCCAGGTAAATGGCCTGGAGATATTGTTAGTTCACTCAGAAGCGAGACTTTGCTGTCAGCGTCGGGGTGGATGGACTTAATATTAGGTGACATTTCTGTCCCAAAACCTAGAAATTTGAGAGCTGAATATCAATTTCTCTTTTAACTCAGTTACATATGACGAGGCTGTGACACATTTTGTCTGACTTTCTGGTGGCATACACACAGGATGTGAAGTGGGTCGTACCTGGAGTGGGGACCGGTGGCAGCAGCCAGCTCACCATGTCAGACCCTGAGGGACCATTCCCATCAATCAGAATTGCTCCCCATGATTATATAATTTCTCACGAGAGGAAATTCCACCAAGGTGGCAAACAAAGGATGATCGCTGGTGAAAGAAGGAAACAAATTGCATTTAAGCGAGTTCCAAAGTGTTTTACAGCTAATGACATAAGGTAGAAAATGTGACAGCCAATTTATGCACAGCAAGCTCCAACAAACAGCATTGTTTCAAATGACCAGCCCATCAGTTTTAAATGATATTGGTTGAAAGATAAATATTGGCCGAGACACCGGGGAGAATGTCCTTACTCCTCCTCGGATGGAGCCCTGGGATTTTTTTATTTCCACCCGAGTGGCAGATGAAACCTTGATTTAACACCCCACTTGGAAAAATGTATTAGTTGATTATTGGAAGTCATGTTAATAAATGATTGTATGCAAATGCTTAAGCATTTTCCACTTTTACAATTTATTTCCCATAGCAATTTTTTTCCTCTGGTTAAAAGACACTTGGGGTTTTTTTTCTCTGACACACTTGATTTTTCTGGTTGTTTTACAGATACCAAGTCATTTATTGGTGCGTCTAGAAAAGTGCTGGGCAACACCTACCAATGAGCCCCATCACAACATTCAGTACATCTTCATTAAAGACAGGTTGGCCCATTTTACACATGATCGTCTGCTGCCAGGTCAATGATAGATTGGGACCAATTATTAGTCAAGAGTCAGAGCCGCACAAGACAGTTTTAACAAATATACACCCATTAAGCACAAGGGAATAGCTTGGTGGAGAAATTTCACATTTATAAATCTAGTGCATAGGAGAGACCTCAACTCGCACAACATAAACCTGATGTCCAGAGAGCACTGCTTGTGTAGCAGTAACCCAATGCCCAGGAGAGCCATCCCCTTCACACTGGTTCCCGTAACAATTCTGTGATATAAATTCCACGCATACATAGAAATAATGGAATTACACTGGATATGGGCAGAGAAACAAAACCTGTTCTACCGCATTGGTCATTGATTATTCACTCTGCCCAATGTTCAGTTGCTCCATGCAGCAATTCGACATGTCCTGTCTCCATTCATGCCCATTGTCACAACCCTTGACCCCCTCACAAGTCTCTCTGACTCTCTTCTTCTCCCTGACACTCCATTCCCAGGGCTCTGTTGTTCTCACTGTACACTCCATTTCTCTATTGTCTGGGATGTATGTCATCTTGACCTGGTGACCTTTCTACCCTCAATCCCGTTTATGTCTGTAGTAAGCTGCCATTTGTTGTTAGTATTAGTTGTACTTCCACACCCTCCACCAGTTCTACTGCCACCTTCCAAATGAAGCAAGATACTTGCAAAGCATCCATGCCCCTGATAGTCACCCATTGTCATGTATTATGTGTATATCTCATCTCTGAACCTCCTCCTTTTAATTATTGTGTAGTTATAGCAACTAATGGTATTTCCCATTCTGTGAACCTTCAGCCCTCTTTCTTACTCATGATTCCACTGCAATATCCCTGGACATCAGCTGGAGGCCCTGCTGGCATCCACCCAAGTCTTCACTGAGCGCACCTTTGTATTACTGAGGTACTTTCCGCAAGGTCAGTCTCTGCACAAACCCTTTTGTGTGTGAGGGCCTAGGCGTGGAGTCTGTGTGTGAGCTACATTCAGCAAAAGAAGCATCCCAGAATGCAACAGTTTTTCCAAAGTCACCTTACACTCAACCTTTCAGAGATGGTGGCAGAGTGGGATTGTCACTGGACGAGTAATCCAGAGACCCGGGGTAATACTCTGGGGGCATGGATTTAAATCCCACCATGGCAGATGGTGACATTTGAATTAGAACATAGAACATAGAACAGTACAGCACAGAACAGGCCCTCCGGCCCTCGATGTTGTGCCGAGCCATGATCAATGATCACCCTACTCAAACCCACGTATCCACCCGATATCCGTAACCAAACAACCCCCCCTTAACCTTACTTTTTAGGACACTACGGGCAATTTAGCATGGCCAATCCACCTAACCCGCACATCTTTGGACTGTGGGAGGAAACCGGAGCACCCGGAGGAAACCCACGCACACACGGGGAGGACGTGCAGACTCCACACAGACAGTGACCCAGCCGGGAATCGAACCTGGGACCCTGAAGCTGTGAAGCATTTATGCTAACCACATTGTCAATTGTTATAAAAACCCATCTGGTTCACTAATGGAAGGAAATCGGCCATCCTTACCTGGTCTGGCCTACATGTGACTCCAGAACCAGAACATATGGTTGACTCTTAAATGCCCACTCAAGAGCAATTGGGAATGGGCAATAAATGCTGGGCCAGGCAGTGGCGCCAACATCCCATAAAAGAATTTATAAAAACAAAAACAAAATCTCCCATAAATCGCCAATTAGGCAGTGCAATCAAATGTAATTTTCTTGTGACTGGTGCAGGACTGATAGGGCTTCAAGGTAAACTGGTTAAAAAAAAATCCCTTCAGAGCAAGCGATGACAACTGCCTACTGGTCAGTGCTGCCTTCCGTTCATTAATGACATTAATGGGCAGCAGGGTAGCATGGTGGTTAGCATAAATGCTTCACAGCTCCAGGGTCCCAGGTTCGATTCCCGGCTGGGTCACTGTCTGTGTGGAGTCTGCACGTCCTCCCCGTGTCTGCGTGGGTTTCCTCCGGGTGCTCCGGTTTCCTCCCACAGTCCAAAGATGTGCAGGTTAGGTGGATTGGCCATGCTAAATTGCCCGTAGTTTCCTAATAAAAGTAAGGTTAAGGGGGGGTTGTTGGGTTACGGGTATAGGGTGGATACGTGGGTTTGAGTAGGGTGATCATGGCTCGGCACAACATTGAGGGCCGAAGGGCCTGTTCTGTGCTGTACTGTTCTATGTTCTATGTTCTATGACTGGGGCAGAGCAGGACACAGCCTTGTGGTTTCCATTGACGGGGAAGAACAGAGTCCTGATGTGCCAAGAGCAGGTAAATTAATTGAATTTAAACACTTTTATGGGAATTGAAGCAGGGGAATTAGGCCTGGGCCAGGCTTCAGTTGACTGTTGGTCACTGCAGGGACAGGTGATTGGCCTGGCATCTGGGGGACCTCAGGTTCCTGTGTGGCTGCAGTGATGATCCTCTGCCACAACCACCACAGACACGCTGCCTATCCACAGTAACAGGCAGATGTCAGAGTTATAGCTGTACAGGAACATTTTGCCTTGAGACTGAGGCAGGAGTGGAGGAAAGCGCCAGACCGTACACATGTGGAAGTAGCTGCCTGGTTGACGGAAACAATGTCGGGCTGGCAGCTTAACTCAGGGTCAAATCGGATGTTAAAATTGCAGATGGTTCTGGGTCAACCTCAGACAGTGGCTCGGGAGGGGACCACGTAAAGAGTATTGGACAGAGTTTGGTAAGAACATTTTCTAATCAAAAGAATTTGATAGAGAGGATAGTGTTGCCTGTGCCCGAATAATGACCAGATGGTGCATTTGTGTTTGTAACATGTCTGTTGCTGTATGCAATATTTTCATGTCAGTATGGTCAATGAATTAATTCATTACATAAGGTCCTGTAACTCTTGTGGGCAGCACGGTAGCATGGTGGTTAGCATAAATGCTTCACAGCTCCAGGGTCCCAGGTTCAATTCCCGGCTGGGTCACTGTCTGTGCGGAGTCTGCACGTCCTCCCCATGTGTGCGTGGGTTTCCTCCGGGTGCTCCGGTTTCCTCCCACAGTCCAAAGTTGTGCGGGTTAGGTGGATTGGCCATGATAAATTGCCCGTAGTGTCCTAAAATGTAAGGTTAAGGGGGGAGGGGGGGGTTGTTGGGTTACGGGTATAGGGTGGATACGTGGGTTTGAGTAGGGTGATCATGGCTCGGCACAACATTGAGGGCCGGAGGGCCTGTTCTGTGCTGTACTGTTCTATGTTCTATGTTCTTTGGGTTGCTAACCTTGGCGGGATGTAATCCTGGAGGTTATATCACATGACCTCCTCATGTCAACTACCCTACCCCTGCCCTCAATTGCCCATTGCTTGACCAACATCCCAAGCCTCATCGGGCACTGCCTTCCTCTGGCCAACTGGAAAGTAACCAGGCTCTTAATTACCCAATTGACAAATAGCCTATTCTTTTCCAACTCCCAACATATCTGCTGACCAAATATGTTGAAACAAACGTTTTCGTACATGCTCCCTACCCATGACTTTTCTCCTGGGTTTATTGCTCCCAGCTGCTTCCTGGGCCAGAATTTTACATTGTTTAGGCAGACGCAAGCCTGACCTGGAACCGTGTGAAATCACGTAAGAAAACGTTGGCCGCGCATCCCAACATCATCGCGCACCTGTGCGACATTTCAGGTGGATCAGAAGCACACCTGCTGACAATCAAACAGGCAATTTAGCCCATCAGGGACCAATTAACCTCAATTGTACGTAGCCTGCCTGCTCTCACGGTTGGCAGGAGGGCTGATTGATTGACCGGAGCAGCCTTCACGTTTTAGCTGCAACCTCGATCCAGGGTGGGATGAAATGTCAGGGCTGAAATAAAATTTTAAAAGGTGTCTGGGGACTGAAGTTTGTCTTTGAATGTTGTGCCTGGATATCCTTTTTCCTTGAGGATTTATTTTGCACAGATCTGCAGCTCCCCGAGACTGCTCCACGATGGCTGTCCCTCTGAGTGAGTCCATAAGTAACCCCAGCTCGTACCCTCTGTTTCCCCAGCGCCCACCCTCTTCCAACCCTCCTCGGCAGCGCTCACCCTTTCCCAGCGTGCGTTTCACGCTGACTGCACGTTAATTCGCCAGTCAGGGAGACAGCATGAAACACAGTGGTTAGCTGAAGACCTTGTTTCAAATCCCGGCCCTGGGTCACTGTCTGTGTGGAGTTTGCACATTCTCCCCGTGTCTGCGTGGGTTTCACCCCCACGAGGTTAGGTGGATTGGCCACTCTAAATTGCCCTTAATTGGAAAAAAAAATAATTTGGTACTCTAAATTAAAAAAATAAATTAGCCAGTCAGTGTGAAATCACGTTCCAGGACTGATCATAGCTGGAAAGGATGTTTAGTGCCGGCTTCTGGGCTTGCCCAGTGGGCGCACCCAATGGACCCAAAGCCCATGCCCCAGTGATTTATCTTCAATCCCAGTGATTTCCCTAGCAACCCCTAATACTAGTTCAGCGGAAGATGGGAAAAAGAAGAGATACTTGTGATTTAATTATTCACCCGCAGCTCGGGTGTAACTGATACCACTGTGTTATTGTTCTTATAACAGTTGCCCAGAGGTTAAGACTGAGCACACCCTTTTAGTGGAAACAAATGGCCAAGGTTCTGAGGCCATGTTTCGGATCCAGATGTTTAAGTTTGTGGGCGACGCTTACAAAGATATCTTCCTACACTGCCATGTTCAAATATGCCACAACACAGCGGCTCTGTGCCAGCCTGTAAGTATAAAATGACTGGAAGTTTGAAGAATGTAAAATATTTACACAATCTGTGAAGATTTGGGGTGGACTTTTGCCAGTCCATCAGGGTGGGAGCGGAGCCCTAAAATGCTGCCATTCATTCAAAACTCCATTGACTTTGCTAGGGCCGTAAAATCCTGCCAGTGTAAAATTGCGCCTTTGAATTCTTAAGAGGTTGTTTCCACCAACCCTCCCCTCACAACAACTGGGTCACACCTCCTGTCAGAGTAATTGATATCGGGCGGAATTCTCCATCCCACCAGCCCCGTTTTCCGGTACGCCCCGCCAGCAGCGGGATCCTCCGTTCCGGTAGTCGGCCAATGGGGTTTCCCATTGCGGCCATCCCATGCCGTCGGGAAACCCACGGGCGTGGGTGTGCTGCCGGCGATGCGGAGGGTCCCGCCGACAGAGAATCCGCAGATTGTGTGAGCTACTTTGCTATCCTGTGGCAAATTAGGTCTGCGTCTAATAGTTCGCTGAGGATACGGAAATGAACGTTACTGATTTAATTCAGTACATTCACCATTTTCTCACGTTAGTATACAATGGGCAGGAAGTTGTGCTTCAGTTGTTTAGATGCTGTGTGGGGACACTGCATTGGATTCTGATCACTGCACCTCAGGGAGGGTACTTTGATCTTGGAGGGGGTGCAGCACAAATTTACCATATGTTAACAGACTGAATTATGTGGCAAATTGCATGAACTGGACTTGTGTACCCTTGAGTTTAGAGATTGAAGGTTCTAATCAAGGTGTTTAAAATGATGAATTGTTTTATAATCTTTATTAGTGTCACAAATAGGCCTACATTAACATTGCAATGAAGCTCCTGCGAAAATCCCCAAGTCGCCACATTCCGGTGCCTGTTTGGGTACGCGGAGAGAGAATTCAGGATGTCCAATTCATCTAACAGCACGTCTTATGGGACTTGTGGACCGAAACCAGAGGAAACCCAGCCAGACACAGGGAGAACGTACAGACTCCGCACAGACAGTGACCCAAGATGGGAATCGAACCTGGGTCTCTGGCGGTGTGAAGCAACTGTGCTAACCACTGTGCTACCGGGTAGATACAGAGAAACTGATGGGTGTGGGGTTAGGGGAGTATCAAAGACATTGGGGCCCGAGTTCTGTCAAGGTGCTGCCCATCTATCCATCCAATAGTGCCCATAACTGGTTCCAGGATTCTTTCCCCCCTGTATCATCTCTCCAGCCACAAATTTATTACTCTTTCATCCTATTGAGATAATGTTTTATTCTTACTGCTCTTGAGGGCCTGCTTTTTAATTGATTACCAAATAGCTGAACCTATCATGGGGGATGCAAATGAATCAAGTTGAGCCATTTGCATTCTAATAATGGGCAGCACAGCAGATTCTCCCAGCCTGTGTGAGTATCCGTTCCTCAGGGCTGAGATTCACATGGGCGATATTTGGTGCAGGTATTTCCCAGCGTGGCGCTGGCGCGGTGGACCTCGTTGTGGGCAAGCGGGTAACCCTTTAAGGGAGCTGACACCAAAGTCCAACGGAAGGCCCCACTGGCTCCCACAATTTAAATCCTGCACACCCCACCCCCACCAGACCCCTCACCAGATTCCCCCAACAGAGACCCCCCCATAAGAGAGATCTTCCACCAGTAACCCCCCATAAAAGAGACCTCCACCAGAGACCCTGCATAAGACACCCCCACCAGCGACTCTGCATAAGAGAGACCCCCACCAGAGACCTTGCATAAGAGAGACCCCCACCAGAGACCCCTATAGAGAGATCCCCAACCAGAGACTCCCCATTGGAGAGTCCTCCACCAGAAACCTTCCCTATAATATCCTGGTACTAATCTCGCTATGTCAGGGGAATTCTGGGAGAACCCGACATGGGATTTACGCCGGGAGTTAAACAGATCCCGCTGCTCCCCCATTCTAGCTCGTGTGATCAGGATCTCACCCAAAAAGGACAAGAACCTGATCGGAGGTCATTGCAATCATTTTCATCTCATTAGTGAGATTAAAGTCGAATGCAACAGCCTCCGACTGGTTATGGTTACGCCACTCCCCACCCCACAGCAGGAAGTTATGCAGTCGCAATTCACTGCAGATCCCTATACGTGTGGACCAGGTGCCATGGACTCTGAGTGGGAGCAAGGAGATGAGCACCCCTCTCCAATTGTGTCCAAGGGAGTACAAGGGCACAGGTGAAGTGGATGGGGGATCCTTCAAGGGAGCTGGGGGTTGGGGAGATTTAGGGTGGACTGGAGGTGGCCAGGTCGGGGGTCTCCCCTGGGATGGGGTTAATTTCTGATCTGTAGAGCCTTGAAGCCTGTTTTCTTCCTGTTCAACACCCCATAACAGTGCAAGTACAGCTGCAGCTTGTCAGTCCTAAAATGCTCTCACAGGATGGAGTCATTCTGCAACTTGTCTCTTGGAGAAGCATTTCATTCCCCTTGCAGTTTCAATAGACTCTGCAGTTTCACTGTTATAGTATGCCTGCTTTCATCCTTTTGTACTTGCTTGTTTGTATTCCACTCCACACACCATTGACTTTTATAAACCTCATGATTGACAGCTGAAGGCTTTATCAAAGAACAGTATAGCTTTGTTTGTTTTTATAGCACTTTACGGTCCATTTCTCTGAAGTTCTTTCTCTTTTGTGCAGGTGTCCTATCTCACTGCATTTTTTCTAGAGTTTTTTTTCTACTCTGAATTGCTTCCGAGAAAGTGCAGATGTGCAGTCGAAGTGCATTGTTTTCATAGTCGGTCTTTTCCAATAATAATTATATAATTATATATTATTGTATTATGTATTATATAATTATCTTTATTATTGTCACAAGTAGTCTTACATTAACACTGCAATGAAGTTAATGTAAAAAGCCCCTAGTTGCCAATTTCCGGCGCCTGTTCGGGTACACAGAGGGAGAATTCAAAATGTCCAATTCACCCAACAGCACGTCTTTCAGGACTTGTGGGAGGAAACCGGAGCACCCGGAGGAAACCCACGCAGACACGGGAAGAACATGCAGACTCCGCACAGACAGTGACCCCAGCTGGGAATCGAACCTGGGAACCTGGTGCTGTGAAGCAACAGTGCTAACCACTATGCTACTGTGCCACAAGTCTTCCTAGAAAGAGCATGTTGTCATCTTACTGCATTTTTTCCACAGTGGGTCTTTGTTAACCTCTTATGCCTGAGCAGCATGCCTGCACTGGAGTTACTTTTCTGTCATAGAAGAAGCTGGCACAGTTTAAGACATCAAAGTCCAAAGGGTTCCTCAATGAGAACCTTCTCACAGCCACTTTTGAATTATTTGGATAGACGCCAGCAAGGATATATGGGGAGGGGGGGGGGGGGGGGGGGGGGAGGTTGCCCCTCTGTGGTCAAGGGTTGAGGGAGCTCTCCTTGTCTGTGTAGAGTCACGATCTATGTGGTGTGGTGGGGAAGGCAGGCTTATCATTATACTTTGGGATTGGGGCTTCCTTTAAAGAGGAGCCGGATCTGTGGGTGTCTTTTGGCCCTGCCCCTCTCGGTACTGGTGAAACACCTGCCCCCTTCCTGTCCTTACATCCTTCCCTCTCTCTGTAACCTCCTCCAGCCCTTATATTCTTCCCTCTCTCTGTAACCTCCTCCAGCCCTTACATCCTTCCCTCTCTGTAGCCTCCTGCAGCCCTACAACCCTCCCTCTCGCTGTAACCTCCTCCAGCCTCTAGAGCCCTCCCTCTCTCTGTAACCTCCTCCAGCTCTACAACCCTCCCTCTCTCTGTAACCTCCTCCAGCCCTACAACCCTCCCTCTCTCTGTAACCTCCTCCAGCCCCGACAACCCTCCCTCTCTCTGTAACCTCCTCCAGCCCTACAACCCTCCCTCTCTCTGTAACCTCCTCCAGCCCCGACAACCCTCCCTCTCACTGTAACCTCCTCCAGCCCTTACACCCCTCCATCTCTCTGTAACCTCCTCCAGCCCCTACAACCCTCCCTCTGTAACCTCCTCCAGCCCCTACAACCCTCCATCTCTCTGTAACCTCCTCCAGCCCCTACACCCCTCCATCTCTCTGTAACCTCCTCCAGCCCCTACAACCTTCCCTCTCTCTGTAACCTCCTCCAGCCCTACCACCCTCCCTCTCTCTGTAACCTCCTCCAGCCATACACCCCTCCCTCTCTCTGTAACCTCCTCCAACCCCTACACCCCTCCATCTCTCTGTAACCTCCTCCAGCCCCTACAACCTTCCCTCTCTCTGTAACCTCCTCCAGCCCTACCACCCTCCCTCTCTCTGTAACCTCCTCCAGCCATACACCCCTCCCTCTCTCTGTAACCTCCTCCAGCCCCTACACCCCTCCCTCTCTCTGTAACCTCCTCCAGCCCTACAACCCTCCCTCTCTCTGTAACCTCCTCCAGCCCCTACCACCCTCCCTCTCTCTGTAACCTCCTCCAGCCCCTACAACCCTCCCTCTCTCTGTAACCTCGCCTGGCCCCTACAGCCCTCCCTCTCTCTCTGTAGCCTCCTCCAGCCCCTACAGCCCTCCCTCTCTCTGTAGCCTCCTCCAGCCCCTACAACCCTCCCTCTCTCTCTGTAACTGCCTCCAGCCCCTACAACCCTCCCTCTCTGTAACCTCCTCCAGCCCTACAAACCTCCCTCTCTCTGTAACCTCCTCCAGCTGCTACAACCCTCCCTCTCTCTGTAACCTCCTCCAACCCCTACCACCCTCTCTCTCTGTAACCTCCTCCAGCCCTACAACCCTCCCTCTCTCTGTAACCTCCTCCAGCCCCTACAACGCTCCACCTTCATAACCTCCTCCAGCGCCTTCAACCCTCCCTCTCTTTGTAACGTCCTCCAGCCCTACCACCCTCCCTGTGTAACCTCCTCCATCCCCTAGAACCCTCCCTCTCTCTGTAACCTCTTCCAGCCCCTACAACCATTGCTCTCTGTAACCTCCACCAGCCTCTACCACCCTCCCTCTCTCTGTAACCTCCTCCAACCCCTACAGCCCTCCCTCACTGTAACCTCCACCAGCCCCTACAACCCTCCCTCTCTCTGTAACCTCCTCCAACCCCTACAGCCCTCCCTCTCTCTGTAACCTCCTCCAGCCCCTACAACCCTCCCTCTCTCTGTAACCTCCTCCAGCCCCTACAACCCTTCTTCTCTACGTAACCCTCTAAATTTACAACCCTCCAAAATGTATATGTGGTGAATGTAACTCCGTAATTCACACTGTATTGTTATATACATGAGACCATGCATTTGTAAGCGCAGTTGCGTTGCCCGACCACTAGGGGGAGTAGTGCATGGAATGCTTAGGAGTTTCTACAGGGCTCCACCCTTAGCTCCGCCCATGACTCCTCCCCCTGGACTGCTGTATAAATACCAATGCTCAGAGCCAGTAGTTCAGTTAATCGAGAGTTCAACGCGGAACAGGCTGGCTCAGTTGTAAGTAGATTAAAACCACTGTTCATATCTTAAAGCACGTGTCTAGTGAATTGATGGTTCCATCAGTATAATTTCAGCCTCTTGAACGTCCCTGACTTTGATTGTTCCACCATGGGTGAGCTGCCTTCTGCTGCCTGGACCCTAAGCTCTGAAAATTCCCCCTCCCTTTCTGACTCATTTCCTCTCTTTCTCCCTTTAAGACGCTCCTTAAGGCTTATCCATGTGACCAAGCTTTTCATCACCTGTCCTTACATGGCTTGCAGTCAAATATTTGGAGTGTAGGTTTGTTGTTCTAGTGTGAGCAGTGGCACTTTGAGGAATTACTGTTGTTTTTGGGTGGATGTTGGAGCTATGTGGCATAGCATTGCTATTCCAGCAAGTCCAGTGAATCATAAGAAAGATATTAGTATTCGGAGAGTCAAATATTTGTTTATGGTTACAGTGTCTTAGGGTTAGCCTGAATAAATGATGAAAATGTGAGGAAGTTTGTTCCAAAGATGAAATCATTTTTTATTCTTTATTGTTGTACAGAATTGTAGCACTTCACTGGAGGTGACAAGGATGCGGAGAGATCTTGCCTCATTCCACATTGTTTCTTATGGACCAATCAGTCGAAAATCAATCAAGAACAAACCACCGAGTCCGGGTAAATCTACCTCCTTGTTTCCCTTACTCAGAATATCAGAGTCTTACCTACTGACAACATGAATCAGGAAACACAGGCACTCTCCATATAAACATGATTCGAGAAATCAGGCATCATCACCCAATGATTAAGGGCTTGCCCTGTCCACTCTGCGCATTGGCTTTGTCGCTTTAAGAAAGGCAATCCCTCATCAGTCCATTGCCAGTAGAGCGATATGAGCCCTCTCCCGGGATTAAGTGCGCCTGACTGCCACGGTGCCAGCCACAATGGGCTGCATAATATCAAGCTCAGATTGTTCAGTAGTTGTCATATTGTTGTTCGTGAGGCTTTGATATATGCAAATTGCTTGCAACGTTTACTACTTCATAAGTGACTACTTATTTATGACTGCAAAGTGCATTGGGACATCCTGAGTTCCTAAAAAACACTTTAGCATGCCCCCCCCCCCTCCCTCTGACTGTGGGGCCATGTTTATTAGCGGGACAGAACTCCATTTTGTTTTACAGGGTCCATTTTGAATTTGTACTCCAGGAGTCCATATTGTGTGAGCATGGCAATCAATATTTAATACTTGACATTTGTGTGATCAACCCCTATCACTTTGGTGAAGTTGACTTGTTTGTGCACAGAATTAATATGCAATCGGTCAGAGGATGCCTCCCTGTTGAGAAACCGTCGCTGTAATTAATCCTGTACTGAATCAAAATTCCTGAAAGTGTGCCGCAATATTGGACAGCTTCACTCAGGCCTGAAACCAGCCGTTTCTTACCTTCCCATGTGAACGGGGGGCTGATAATTTTAAATCCCAATGCTGACACCAGACTACAAATTTACTGGATGACATTGACTATTTTATATTTTACATGGTCTCTTTTTTAAAGATCGCAATCAGCTTTGTGAGACGGTCATTCCCATGTTCTAAAAGGAATGCTGGGATTCCCAATAACTGCCCTCTCAGTGAAGAGGGTAGAATATGAGGTGGGATTCCATCCTTTTTTAAAATAAATTTTGAGTACCCAATTATGTTTTTTTTCCAATTAAAGAGTAATTTAGTGTGGTCAATCCACCTAACCTGCAGATGTTTGTGTTGTGGGGTTGAAACCCACACAGATGTGGTGGTACAACTAGGAGGTTTACGGTACCTATCTGCCATTGGTGCAGAGCACTCGCTGCCCATTGGCTCAGGTCGGTCATGTGCCTCTCTGCTGATCGGTCGAGGCTAGTCATGTGACTGCTCACCGATTGGCCGAGAGGCAAGTAGTCCCGCCTACGAGGCGGGGTATAAGAACCCATAGGACCCGACAGTCGGCCTTTCTCTGTAAGTCGACTGCCGGGCACACAACTAGTTGATTAAAGCCTGATATTTGGAACTTCTTCATGACTCGAGTCCAATTGATGGTATATCAATTTAATCAACTAGAATTTTGAAATGGAGCTTCGGATCAAACCAGACTGCCTCCGCATCAGCCCGCATGCTACAAACGCGTCAGCAACTTTTAAACATTGGCTGGCGTGCTTCAACAGCTACCTCTCCACCACAGGCAGCCAACCCACCAAGGAGCAGAAACTCCACATCCTCCACTCGTGCGTGGGCACCGCCGTCTACTCGATGATTGAGGTAAACAAGACTATCACACGGCCATGGATCTTCTGAAAGGACATTTTCTCAGGCCTGTTCACCAAGTCTACGCACGGCATCTCCTGGCTACAAGGCAGCAGTTCCCCGGTGAGTCCCTTGATGAATTTTATCGGGCCCTCGTTGTCTTGGGGAGAAATTGCGCCTGCCCACAAGTTACTGCGGCAGAACATGCAGAACTGTTAATTCGGGATGCCTTCGTTGCAGGCATGAAACCTTCTTCAATACGCCAGCGGTTATTAGAAAAAGACACTTTAAGCCTCGCTGCATGGACCCTCGCATCCTCTCTGGAGGTTGCCGACTGAAACGCCCGCGCATATGCCCCCGGCCGTGCGGCAGTCCCTTGGGCAACGTGGCACGCAACCCCCCTGTCCCCCGCTGACTCCGACCTCCCCAGGCCTGCGCTGCGGGACGCCCCGATAAGCTCATGTGGCCCCGCTGTTACTTCTGTGGCCTGGCCTAGCACCCCCTCCCGCACTGTCCGGCCCGCTCCACAGTATGTAAGAGCTGCAGTAAGAAAGGTCACTATTCAGTGGCCTGCCAATCAAAGTCGGTCGCTGTTGTTCCATGCAGCGACCGTGGATCGCCCCCCCCGCGCTTCCCCAGGACCCCGCGCGGCACACAGGCCTCTCTGCCCCCTCCTCCGGCCACCACGAGCGACCCAAGGACCTCTTTCTCCCTGCCTCTAGCCACCACAAGTGACCCACGGGCGCCATCATTTTGGGTCCCGGACGCCACGTGTGGGTCCCATGCGCCATCATCTTGGGGCCCCAACCCCACGTGCGGCCGACGGGCGCCGCCATTTTGGACCAACACCGAGCACCCCACCAGCGACTACTCCACAAGCGAAGACGACCCAGATCTCCTGCCACAACTCACTGCAGTGACTCTCGACCAGTCGCGACCACGCACGCTCTCCACTGCGACGACACAGATCCTTCTCAATGGACATGAAACGAGCTGCCTACTAGTCTCCGGGAGCACAGAGAGTTTTGTCCACCCCGTTACGGACCGAATGGTTGACCAATACGGTTTACGGGCGACCTTCCCGTATCTTGATAACGTCACCATCTGCGGCCACGACCAGCTGGACCATGACATCAACCTCCAAAAATTCCTCCCTACCACAAAACTCCTCAACTTCACATATAAGGATAAGTGCGTGTTTCACACCGACTGTCTAGCTATCCTCGGCTACGTAGTGCGTAACGGAGTGATAGGCCCCGATCTCGAACGCATGCGCCCCCTGATGGAACTGCCTCTCCCCAACTCCCTCAAATCCCTTGAACGCTGTCTGGGTTTCTTCTCTTATTACGCCCAGTGGGTCCCGAACTACGCCAACAATGCCCGCCCCCTCATCCAATCCAACACTTTTCCACTGCCGATGGAGGCCTTTAGCCGCATCAAAGCGGATATCGCAAAGGCCACAATGCGTGCTATTGACGAGTCCCTCCCATTCCAGGTCGAGAGCGACGTATCCGATGCAGCTCTGGCGGCCACCCTCAACCAAGCGGGCAGACCGAAGGCCTTCTTCTTCCGGACCCTCCACACTTCCGAACTCCGCCATTCCTCGGTGGAAAAGGAGGCACAGGCCATAGTTGAAGCTGTGCGATACTGGAGGAACTATCTGGCCAGCAGGAGGTTCACCCTCCTCACAGACCAGTGGCCTTCATGTTTGACAATGCACAGAGGGGCAAGATCAAGAACGACAAGATCTTGCGATGGCGGATCGAGTTGTCCACGTACAACTACGATATCTTGTATCATCCTGGGAAGCTCAACGAGCCTCCTGATGCCCTGTCCCGCGGTACCTGCGCCAGCGTGCAGATTGACCGCCTCTGCACCCTCCATGCGGACCTCTGCCATCCAGGCGTAGCCTGCTTCTATCACTTTATCAAGACCCGCAACCTGCCCTACTCAATTGAGGAGGTCAGGACCGTGACCAGGGTCTGACACATTTGCGCAGAGTGCAAACCGCACTTCTACCGCCCCGAGCAAGCGCATCTGGTAAAGGCGTCCCGCCCTTTTGAACATCTTAGTATGGACTTCAAGGGTCCCCTCCCCTCCAACAACCGCAACACCTACTTCTTAAGTGTGATTGACGAGTACCCCCGCTTCCCTTTTGCCATCCCCTGCCCTGACATGACCACGACAACTGTCATCAAGGCCCTCCAAGCCATTTTCTCCCTGTTCGGTTACCCCGCGTACATCCACAGCGACCGGGGTCCTCCTTTATGAGCGACGAACTGCGTCAATTCCTGCTCAGCAGGGGCATCGCCTCTAGCAGGATGATCAGTTATAACCCTCGGGGTAACGGGCAGGTCGAGCGGGAGAATGGCACAGTCTGGAAGACCATCCTGCTGGCCCTACAGTCCAGAGATCTCCCTATCTCCCACTGGCAAGAGGTCACCCCCGACGCCCTCCATTCAATTCGGTCTCTCCTCTGCACTGCCACAAACCAAACGCTTCATGAACGTCTTCTTGTTTTCCCTAGGAAGTCATGCTCAGGATCCCCACTCCCAACTTGGCTGGCCACACCCGGGCCCATCTTGCTCCGGAAGCATGTGCGGGTGCACAAGTCCGACCCGTTGGTGGAACGAGCCCAGTTACTCCACCCTAACCCGCAGTACGCATACGTGGACTATCCCGACGGTCGGCAGGACACGGTCTCCCTTCGAGACCTGGCACCCACCGGAGTGCGGCCTCAACCCCCCACATCAACACCCTCCTCCCAGTCCCAACCCGCCCCGGCGCCCCCGCAACCCAGCGCACAGGAACCCCCTCCCCTGGCCAGAGCTTCACTGGCACCGACCAGGGGTACGGACACAGGATCACGACCGCCACTCCCGGAGTCAAGGACGGCCACCGGCCCGACGTCACCGGCACCGCTGCGATGGTCCAGCAGAACGTCGAGGGCGCCCGACAGACTGATCGCTTCGATCTGATGTTCCACTGGACTTTTATCGGACTCCTCGTGTCATTCAGAGTTCCAATGTACAAGTTGCACATTTTTTTTCGTTTTTCTATTTGTGTACTGTCCATTGCTGTTCATTGTATCTGCACAGTCGTCGCGAGCCAGTGGGCAGCCACCATTTACCTCGGAACACCTCGTTCTCTCTAGTCATACCACCAGTCCAACAGCCCCCCACCGGCTTCTTTCTCAACAAGAGGTGAATGTGGTGGTACGACTAGGAGGTTTACGGTACCTATCTGCCATTGGTGCAGAGCACTCGCTGCCCATTGGCTCAGGTCGGTCATGTGCCTCTCTGCTGATTGGTTGAGGCTAGTCATGTGACTGCTCACCGAGAGGGGGGGGGGGGGGGGGTATAAGAACCCGTAGGACCCGGCAGTCGGCCTTTCTCTGTAAGTCGACTGCCGGGCTCACAACTAGTTGATTAAAGCCTGATATTTGGAACTTCTTCACGACTCGAGTCCAATTGATGGTACATCAGCAGACATGGGGTGAATGTGCAAATTTGGACAGTGACCCAGGGCCGGGATTCAAACCCGGGTCTTCTGCGCTGCAGTCCCAGTGCTATCCACTGCGCCACATGCTGCCCGTGGTGGGAATCCATCCTGCTTAAATGTTGACTGATTCTCTTTTGCTTCATCTTGAGTATACCAGTATTAGCCAACATCCGTCCCCCTTCACACGCCCCACTGCAGTCTCCCCACCACCAGCCATACTGACAATATAGATCATATGAGGAACACTGTGAGTGGACGGATATGTGTGCATTTTACCAAAGAGGCAGCAAGGGTGAGTGAGAGGATGGAGTGGGGATCGCTGCCACCATTTGCCCGAGGATTTGCAACTCTTGATTTGCAAATCTTCCACACTGCCTGTAGAGGATGGCAGACCTGCTCCAGAGTAGAATGGGGGGGGGGGGGGGGGCTGTTATGGGTGTCTGTGGCTGAGGGGATATAAAACATTCCAGTGGGTCTTTTAAACAGTCCAAAATATGTTCAGGGCTGACAGAAAAAGTTTGTCATTCCCAGCTATAGAAGTTGCTTTTGTAAGACTTGCAAAACTCCTCATTACATAGAAAAGCCAGAAAAATAGGATCAGGTGTAGGTCATTCAGCTCTTCGAATCTGCTCATATGAATATGGTTAATCCTCTATCTCCATGCTCCCCTCTACCTCTTCTTTATATTCAGTGACGGTCTCCACAGCCTTCTGTGGTAGAGAATTCCATAGGTTCACCATCCTCTGAGTGAAGAGGATTCTCATCATCTCAGTCCTAAGTGGTCTACCCAGTATTCCCAGACTGTGACCCCTTGTTCTAGACCCCCCCCACCCCACCCCCCATCCAGAGGAAACAACATCCCTGCATCCAATCTGTCCACTCCTCTCGGAATTTAAAAAGTTTTAATGAGATCCCCTCTCATTCTTCTGAACTCCACCTATTTCTTCTGCCTGTCTTCGTCAGTCATAGCAGCTATGCCTTATACATCTCAGTCTTCCTTAGCCCCAAATTGTCATGAGCATAAAAGTGGAAATTGAGCAACTACCAGGCTCAGGACTATAGTGCCAGACAGCTTGCAGGGAAGGCGAGGCAGTATGAGAGGATTGTGAGGCACAATATCATCAGATACAACTTCCATTTGGCTGTCAAGGGAAGGTAGATGTAAGGTCTTGGTTCTCTTAAAATAATTGAAATGGTGGGGGGGGGGGGGTATGGGGGGGATGGGGGGGGGGAAGCAAGGTGGTGCAGTGGTTAGCACTGCTGCCTCACAGCCCCGAGGACACAGGTACGATCCCAGCCCCGGGTCACTGTCTGTGTGGAGTTTGCACATTCTCCCAGCGTCTGCGTGGGTCTCACCCCACAACCCAAAAAGGTATGCAGGTTAGGTGAATTGGCCACGCTAAATTGCCCCTGAATTGGAAAATAGAATTGGGTACTCTAAATAGAAAATAAAATTAAAATAATAAAACAAATAAAAATAATTAACACGGTACAAAGGTGAGCCAAGAATAAAGTGGGTCGAAGAGGAGGGAGGGACTACACAAGTGTTGGAGAACAGATGTGGAGCTAAATGAACCTGTAATAAACTCCCTATACCAAGGGAAATTTCTTGTGACTGATTGATGAAGTTGTAAAGTCCAGTGAGATTGGATAAATGCCAGTGATGTGGATTGTTTCCTGTTGGATGTAGATATAGAGAAAATGACAAGCCCTCTCTGATCAGACTAAGTTTCATACCATGAGATAATGGGTGCGATTCTCCGTCCTGGTTACGCTCTCACTCCAGCGAACCGGTGAATAGCAGGAGAAGCCAAAAATATGAACTGCGCCAGGTGCCAAACAGTTACCGATGCAACCGGCCTGATCCCGTCAACGAAATTGAGATCTCCCCGTGGTGTGGCGAGAAACCAATTATCACCACTTAAGCCCCATTTCCATATAATTAAAAAAAATATATATATATTTATTAGACGTATTTGTAGTTTTTATAATAATAACAATAACAGCAACATAAACATGATACAATAAATATTTCCATCCCCATCACATTCTTCACACCCCCAATAAAACAATAGTCCAGCCCCCCCCCCCCCCCATGGATTTCTGCATCTGCTGACATTTTAATTATCTTCAAGAAAGTCGACGAACGGCTGCCACCTCCTTGAATTGTCTCAAGCCAGGACAGTTGGTAGGATTTCGCAAGCCCAGACCAGATGGTGGGGGATGAATGTAATGCGACATGAATCCCAGGTCCAGGTTGAGGCCGCACTCATGTGTGCGGAACTTGGCTATAAGTTTCTGCTCGGCGATTCTGCGTTGTCGCGCGTCCTGAAGGCCGCCTTGGAGAACTGCTTGGGTATGTGTTCTATGTTCTATGAACTGTCCTGGCTTGAGACAATTCACATCTCTTTAACCTGGGGTTACCCTAACTCTGGATCTGTAACAACTTAATCACCTCCTAATGCTCGCATTCCAAGCATTGTCTGACATCTTTGAATTTGTCTATATAGATGTTTCTCTTCATTCACCTGAGGAAGGAGCAGTGCTCTGAAAGCTAGTGTTTGAAACAAACATGTTGGACTTTAATCTGGTGTTGTAAGACTTCTTACTGTGCTCACCCCAGTCCAACGCCGGCATCTCCACATTATATTTTTACATAGTCATTAAAGCATGCATATACGAGGTAGGCATTAAATCATTACATAGTAATAATACATTAATAGTAAAGGCGATCGGGTGGGTGTCAATTCCACACTGGTTGCCTGCGTACTTCAGGGATTCGGTTGTTCTTGACGTTAGAGGTCCTCTCGGATTCTTCAGAGGATGTCTTTACCTTAGAATGCATTACAGTGCCTTTTGCAGAAGGAAGACCAGTAGCAGCCAGTGATTCTTTGGCAATCTCGGTTTCTGTGGATTTACCGGAAGTCTATTATCTCCTGCAGCAAGAATAAATCAAATTGAGTTCTCCGCTTCCACTTCAGTAATAGTAAAGCTGGGAAACTCTGAATAGGTGCATGTGTGGTGTGGTGATACAGTGCCAAGAAACCTTTTAAGTGGCGATGTTATCAACCTTGGTCCTTGGAGGCTTTCAGTGCATGCTTCAAGAACTGGACAAACCTTTTAGCTAAACCATTTGTGGCTGGGTACCACTCATCTTTTAATAGTCTTCGCACTTCTGAGCTGTGAACCGTGGATTATTACCACTCTCAATTTATTCTGGTTTCCTAAATCTGGTGAAAATCTCTGAGTTTGTTCTGCAGTTGTTGACTTGATTAGGACCACCTCAGGCCATTTGGATTTTTTGGGGTTTTTTTTGGATTTTGTTTATTGTCACGTGTACCGAGGTACAGTGAAAAGTATTTTTCTGCGAGCAGCTCAACAGATCATTAAATACATAAAAAGAGAATAAAAGAAACAAAAATACATAATAGGGCAACACAAGGTACACAATGTAACTATATAAACACCGGCATTAGGTGCGGCCCCATTGGTGCTGACAGGGGGTGTACAGTACGTTGCTTCCAGAAGTCAATGGCCAGCTCCTTAATTTTAGTGTGTATCTCTGACAACCATGAATATGCGCCCCTCATATGGACCAGCAAAGTCAATGTGTAGACATTGGCAAGGCATTTTAGACCACTCCCATGGATGCGATGGGGACAATGGCTGTGCGTTCCTTATCTGCGCACATGACTGGCCCAGTCCTGCTTTATCCTTTATCTGGGCATCAATTCCTGGCCATCAGAAGTAACTCTGTGCAAGCTCCCTCATTCGAACTTTACCTGGGTGTAATTGATCCAACACTCTTTGTCACAAATTTGGAAGAATTATTACCCTCACCCCCCACAACTGGCATCCGCCTTGTACTGCCATCTCACGTTTCCTGGAAATATACGGCTTTAATTCAGGATGCGTTGCCGCTATCCTCCCTTTTGTTTCCAGTACCTTCCACATCATGGGATAATTTCTGGTATGTCGTTGGGCTTGAGCAGCAGTTACTGGAATGTGCTCTATCTGTGCACAATAGAAGATATGTTCACTGCTGGGTGGTATCTGTCCAGCAGGCAAAGGCAAACGTAACAATACGTCAGCATTGGCGTGGCTCTCTCTCTGACTGACAGTAATTGATCTCGTAGGAATAGGCAGATGATATTAAAGACCATTGTTGGAGTTTACTTGCTGCCAATGAAGGAATACCACCTTTCTGTGGCCCAAAAATAGCTGTGAAGGGCAAGTGGTCCATCAGCAACGTGAAGTGATGACCAAAAGGCTTTGGTGAAATTTTCGCACATCAAATATAATACTGTGTCTTTTTTTCCAAGAACATAGTTTGATTCAGCACGTGTTATACAAAAGGTACCGGTCCCTCCTCCGCTGAAGTTAATAAGTGTGACGCCACCGCTCCAACCCAGTACAGTGAAGCGGCACAGGCAGTTTGTAATGGTAACTTTGGGTTGAAATGTACTAACATTTCTGACTTCTTCAGTGCTTCTGTAACTGACTGTTATGCTTTTTTGCATTCTGGTGTCCCTTGCCATGCCTGCTTTACCCACAAGGTAAGTAAAGGTTTGAGTAGGGTTGCTAGATTCAGGACAGACTTCCCATAGTAGTTGATTAACCCTAGGATTAACCTTAACTGTGTTACATTTGTCTGTCGTAAGACCTCCATTATAGCCTCCATCTTCTTGGGTGCCTTTTGTAAACCCTTACTATCGATCACATTGGACTGATGTTTGAAAGAAGTCACACTTGCCTTCCCTGACACGAGGGCCATGCATCTGAAGGCGTTTTGATGTGGCTCCTAAGTTTTGTAAATGTTCCTGTTCATTGGTACCAGTAATTAGTAAATCATCCTCTGTAAACCACTAAGATTCTGGTCCATGGGAAATAAAGTGGACGCTGGCATTATTGCAAAAGGTAATCTCTAGAGCATAAAAAACCTTTGTGAGCAGTTCTTGAGATTCAGCTGCAATATTCATTTGCAGGTAGGCTTGCAATATGTCGATCTTGCTGAACTTCTGTCCTCCTGCGAGACTGGCAAACAAATACTCAATGTAATGGGTTTTGATCCCCACATAGAACTGGATTGATGATTATTTTAAAATGTCCGTAGATGCAAGTATTTCCTTCCCGCTTCATTACAGGCACAATAGGGGTTGCCCAGTCACTAGTAGCAATGGGTTCTAAGCCTGCTGTGTCCACTAGTCTCATTAGTTCAGATTCCACCTTTGGACATGTAGTGTAGGATACTGCTCTAGCCTTGAGACTCTTTGGCTGGCTATATTTTTTGATTTTTAATGACACTTGTTCTCCTTTCATGGATCCCAGTGTGTCTCAAATACACTGCTGTATTTTTCAAAGATGGTCTGTAAGTCCAACTTTGAGTAAACTAAGCTGTTCACAGCACTCCAGTTCAATTTGATCTTTTCCAGCAAAAGCGGGAAAAGAATGCTGAAATATTTCCTCAGGCAACATGGCGTGCAGTTGCCCACTTAACTCTACTTTGACTATGATGCATCCTTCTAGAGGCACTATTTCCTTGGTGTAGGTTCTCAGGATGACATCTGTTGCATTCAAAGGTAGGCGATTCAGTATGGATTCATAGATGGTCTCGTGAATTAAGGAGATGGTAACCCCCAAACCAACCTCCACTTTTATAAGTTGCCCATTCAGTTTCGGAACTACGCAGAACTAATGTGATTCACGTTGAACTGAAAGTACATTCAACGTAAATTCCTCATGAGAATGGTATGCTGTGTCTTCATTGTTGTTATTGTTCTTTTCTTCCACATTGTGAATTTTCTCATTTGAATTTATTTTGTTTCTTCCTTTAAATGCGTTCTCAAATTTCCCTTGAGTGTTCTTCACTGGTAAACTGGATTACCCCAGCAAACCTTCGCTGTGTGGCCAGTTCTATCATAATTTTTGCACTCTACTTAATAGAAGATCTCAGTGCAATGGCAAGCGGTTCCAATGCCAAAGCAGACAGGAGCAGAGACAATGGATATCCCTACCTCGAATAGGATATCCCTATTCAGTGTGGAGTAGTAAGAATTCAAAGTATTCGTACGAACACTAGCAGTGGGGGTCCTATACAATAAACAAATCCAGGATATAAACTTTAGTCCAAATCCAAATCTCCCAAGAATCTCAAAGAGATACTCCCACTCCACCCTATCAAACGCCTTTTCATTGTCCAGGGAAGCAATCACCTCCGGTTGGGGCACCAAGGAGGGGGAGAGGACAACATTTAACAGACCACATATATTGACCAACAATTGCCCTAGATGAAGGAAATTTGATCTTCCGAGATCACCCCTGGGAGACAGGGCTCCAACCGCAGTGCCAGCACTTTAGTAAGTAACTTAGTGTCTGCATTTAAAAGTGATCTCGGCTCATATGACCCACACTCTATTGGGTCCTTCTCTTTCTTAAGCATCAAGCAATTAGAGGCCTGAAAAAGTGTAAAGGGCAATCAACCCCAGGATAAGTAGTGGTTAAACGTATCTAAAATTTAGGTACCAATTGCTTTGCAAACTTCTTAAAAAACTCAATGGGGAAGCCATCAGTCTGCATCAATCCAATGCATTTCATAATTTCCTCTGGGCCCAACTGGGATTCTAACTCTTCCTGAGTCTCCCACTTCACAACTGGGGTGGATAATCCATCCAAAAAATCAGTCATGACCAAACTCTCCGCAGGAGGCTTCGATCTATAGAGATCCTGATCAAACGTTTCAAAAGCCACATTGACCTGAGTAGGGGCAGAAACCAGGCTTCCACTCGAGTCCGGTATCTGTACAATCTCCCAGGAAACCGCCTGCCATCTCAGCTGGTGAGCTAAGAGGCGACTGGCATTCTTCCCATGTTCATAAAATACATAGAATGCTGCAGCTGGCCCACTGCTCTGTCCGTTGATAATAATTCAAATTGAGTCTGAAGCTTTTCTCCACTAGCGAACAACTCTGGGGTTGGGGCAAGGGTGCACTGGTGGTCCTCAAGAATGGAGCCTACCAGCCTCAGCTGCTCTGCCCTCGCTGTATTTACCATGTGCACTTTGTGGGAAATTATCTCTCCCCTGATGACCACCTTAAGGGCTTCCCCCAGCGTAGGAGTTGAGATAGACTCACTTTTATTAAATTTAAGCGCGTTCATAAAATCTCTTGTCTGCTAATAATGCCGCATTCAGTCTCCATGACGGGTCTCCATGGCGGTCTCCATGGCAGTCTCCATGGCAGTCTCCATGGCAGTCTCCATGGCAGTCTCCATGGCGGGTCTCCATGGCGGGTCTCCATGGTGGGTCTCCATGGCAGTCTCCATGGTGGGTCTCCATGGCAGTCTCCATGGCGGGTCTCCATGGCAGTCTCCATGGCGGGTCTCCATGGTGGGTCTCCATGGCAGTCTCCATGGCGGGTCTCCATGGCGGGTCTCCATGGCGGGTCTCCATGGCGGGTCTCCATGGCAGTCTCCATGGCAGGTCTCCATGGCGGGTCTCCATGGCGGGTCTCCATGGCAGTCTCCATGGTGGGTCTCCATGGCAGTCTCCATGGCAGTCTCCATGGCGGGTCTCCATGGCGGGTCTCCATGGCGGGTCTCCATGGCGGGTCTCCATGGCAGTCTCCATGGCAGGTCTCCATGGCGGGTCTCCATGGCAGTCTCCATGGCAGTCTCCATGGTGGGTCTCCATGGTGGGTCTCCATGGCGGGTCTCCATGGCAGTCTCCATGGCGGGTCTCCATGGCGGGTCTCCATGGTGGGTCTCCATGGCAGTCTCCATGGCAGTCTCCATGGCAGTCTCCATGCAGTCTCCATGGCAGTCTCCATGGTGGGTCTCCATGGCGGGTCTCCATGGTGGGTCTCCATGGCGGGTCTCCATGGCAGTCTCCATGGCAGTCTCCATGGCAGTCTCCATGGCGGGTCTCCATGGCGGGTCTCCATGGCAGTCTCCATGGCAGTCTCCATGGCGGGTCTCCATGGCGGGTCTCCATGGCAGTCTCCATGGCGGGTCTCCATGGTGGGTCCTCATGGCAGTCTCCATGGCGGGTCTCCATGGCGGGTCTCCATGGTGGGTCTCCATGGCAGTCTCCATGGCAGTCTCCATGGTGGGTCTCCATGGCAGTCTCCATGGCAGTCTCCATGGCGGGTCTCCATGGTGGGTCTCCATGGCGGGTCTCCATGGCAGTCTCCATGGCAGTCTCCATGGCGGGTCTCCATGGCGGGTCTCCATGGCAGTCTCCATGGCGGGTCTCCATGGCAGTCTCCATGGCGGGTCTCCATGGCGGGTCTCCATGGCAGTCTCCATGGCAGTCTCCATGGCGGGTCTCCATGGCGGGTCTCCATGGCAGTCTCCATGGCGGGTCTCCATGGTGGGTCCTCATGGCAGTCTCCATGGCGGGTCTCCATGGCGGGTCTCCATGGCGGGTCTCCATGGCGGGTCTCCATGGCGGGTCTCCATGGCGGGTCTCCATGGCGGGTCTCCATGGCAGTCTCCATGGTGGGTCTCCATGGCAGTCTCCATGGCGGGTCTCCATGGCGGGTCTCCATGACAGTCTCCATGGCAGTCTCCATGGCGGGTCTCCATGGCGGGTCTCCATGACAGTCTCCATGGCAGTCTCCATGGCGGGTCTCCATGGTGGGTCTCCATGGTGGGTCTCCAGGGCGGGTCTCCATGGCAGTCTCCATGGCGGGTTTCCATGGCGGGTCTCCAAGGCGGGTCTCCATGGTGGGTCTCCATGGCAGTCTCCATGGCGGTCTCCATGGCGGGTCTCCATGGCAGTCTCCATGGTGGGTCTCCATGGCAGTCTCCATGGTGGGTCTCCATGGCAGTCTCCATGGCAGTCTCCATGGCGGGTCTCCATGGCAGTCTCCATGGCAGTCTCCATGGTGGGTCTCCATGGCAGTCTCCATGGTGGGTCTCCATGGCAGTCTCCATGGCAGTCTCCATGGTGGGTCTCCATGGCGGGTCTCCATGGCGGGTCTCCATGGCGGGTCTCCATGGCGGGTCTCCATGGTGGGTCTCCATGGCGGGTCTCCATGGCAGTCTCCATGGCAGTCTCCATGGCGGGTCTCCATGGCGGGTCTCCATGGCGGGTCTCCATGGCGGGTCTCCATGGCGGGTCTCCATGGCGGGTCTCCATGGCAGTCTCCATGGCAGTCTCCATGGCAGTCTCCATGGCGGGTCTCAATGGTGGGTCTCAATGGCGGGTCTCCATGGCGGGTCTCCATGGCGGGTCTCCATGGCGGGTCTCCATGGCGGGTCTCCATGGCGGGTCTCCATGGCAGTCTCCATGGCGGGTCTCCATGGCGGGTCTCCATGGCGGGTCTCCATGGCAGTCTCCATGGCGGGTCTCCATGGCGGGTCTCCATGGCGGGTCTCCATGGCAGTCTCCATGGCGGGTCTCCATGGCGGGTCTCCATGGCGGGTCTCCATGGCGGGTCTCCATGGCAGTCTCCATGGCAGTCTCCATGGCGGGTCTCCATGGCGGGTCTCCATGGCAGTCTCCATGGCGGGTCACCATGGCAGTCTCCATGACAGTCTCCATGACGGGTCTCCATGGCGGGTCTCCATGGCGGGTCTCCATGGTGGGTCTCCATGGTGGGTCTCCATGGCAGTCTCCATGGCAGTCTCCATGGCGGGTCTCCATGGCGGGTCTCCATGGCAGTCTCCATGGCGGGTCTCCATGGCGGGTCTCCATGGCAGTCTCCATGGCAGTCTCCATGGCGGGTCACTGGGAGGGACCTGATTCTAGCTCCAAATCAGCAAATTCTGGGGCATGGTCCAAAATCACGATTGCTAAGTAACCCGCCGCCGCCACAAAAGGGAGGAGAGACCTATCCACCACAAATAAGTCAACACGCGAGTGTAACTGGTGCAGATGGGAGAAAAAATAATTTTTTTTATTATCCGGGGCAAAAAAGTGCATGGATCTGCCCCACCTCCCCCTCATCTGTTCCATGAAGAACAACAAAGCCCCGGCCACCCCTGATGGTGACAGAGATTTGGGCCGATCCAGGCTAGGACCGATCCAGGCTAGGACCGATCCAGGCTAGGACCGATCCAGGCTAGGATTCAGAACACCGTTTAATCACCACCCAAAATAAGCTGCAAATCCAAATCGGGGATAGAGGTCAGCAGCTTATTAATGAAATCTGTATCATCCCAGTTTAGAGCATAATATTAAACAGAACCAAGGTGTCTGCCAAAAATCCCAAGACAATAATATGACCCGATTGGGGTCAGCCAAGACCTGAGCGATCGAAAGCTGAACCCTTTTATTGATTAATACTGCCAAACCCCAGGCCCTACCATCATAGCCCAAATGAAAAACTTATCCCACCCACTCCTTCCTCAACCTTTATTGGGTCTCTGACCCGCAAATGAGTCTCTCACAGAAACGCAACGATGGCATTTTAACTCTCAAGGTTAGCAAATACCCTCGACCTTTCCACTGGACCTTTCAACTCCCTGACATTCCAGGTGACCAAACAAATTGGGGGTTCCCCTCCCCACCTCTCAGTCTGGAGTCAGCCATTTCCATCAAGAGGAATTATCCAACCAGGCCGACCCAAGATGGCCACCAAACCCGCTAACAAGATTAGACAAAGAAAGATTTTCAGTCACTGTCAGCAAACTACCCCTGCCCCTACCCCCTCGTCCCCATCCTCAGACACTATCACACCCAAATATGCATACAGGAAACAGCAAGGCGAACATAAAGAACGAAAACCTACTTCTAAAAAAAACCGAACCCCAAAAAAAACAAAAACTCTAAGCTCATTATTTATAACAGAACTACCATAATGAGCTGCAAAACCCCTCCTGTTAGCTAACTCTTCGGCTACCAGAGTGGCTCCTACCCAGAGTGAAGAAAAATGCTAACAGAAAAAAAACAGGCAAAGTATAAAGAACCCTTAAAACACAGGACTCTAACAGGGAGCTATATATTTTTACAACACTTAGAACAAAAACACACATAAAACTAAACCCTAGACTTAAGCCCAACTTGTAAAACATTCAACATCCAACAAGAACAGAAAAATGCAAACATGAACAAGGAACCCCAACAATTCCACATATTAACATGCCCATCCCCAATATCCAAACTGCTCAATTGCCCTGCACCCAGCCCATACTTCTTTACAAAGGAATCCACCTCCCCGGCGCATTAAAATAAATACTTTCCCGCAAAAGTCGTGCCAGGTACGACCCCAAACCGGACTCCGTTTTTGTACAGGGCGACCTTCACTTTGTTGAACTCAGCATGCTTCTTCGCCAGCTCCGCTTCCACATCCTGGTAAAACCTGATGGCGTGGCCTTGCCATTTGTGATGCTCTCTCTTGTCCATTTCAGGACCCGCTCTTTTTCTTTGAAGCTGTGAAATGTCACGATTATTGCTCGCGTGGTTTGTCAGGACAAGGCTTCTATCGGAGTGTCCAGGGGATCAATCCAACTTGGGAGGGAATGTGAGTCCACCCTCCCCCACCATCTTGCCAAATATCTCCGCATAATACTCTGTGGGAGTTGGGCCTTCCATCCCCTCTGACATCTCCACAATTCGGATGTTTTGCCTCCTGGAATGATTCTCAAAATCATTTATTTCGGCCTTCAGTGATTTATTGACATCAGCCATCAGAGACATCTCGGGAGAGGCAATGTGGAAAAGGCCAGAAGTTTAGTACCCTAGTGGGAGCCATCTCATGCACATCTTCTCCCTACATAACGCCACCAGATGTTCTGCTGACCTACTGTTGATCTGCCTCAACATTGACCGTCAAAACTTTCAATTTTCTTTCTCACATCAGAAAATAAATTTCTTTGATCTGCTCCTCATCGCCAGTTTATCCTGTTGTGTATTGTACTTGCAGGATGTAATGCCGAAGCATGCGGGTTGGATGCAATAATCAACAGAGGTTTTTTAAATGGCTGTGAACTGTACAAAGGCTTAATCTAGACTGAGGCAAAAGCCATGAAGCAGCCGATGATGCCACAGACTACCATGTGACTAAACTCTTAAAGGGACCATACAACACAACAACAACCCATATATAAAACAACCTGGAGACACTGCACCAAGAGGTTCCAGGGCCTCAGGAGAGCATTCCTGGTGATTGGCATAACATTTTCATTTGCCGCTCACCAGTCTCTGTCACAGCATTCTCCCACACAGCACTCCTTGGACATCACATCTTGCGGCTCCACCCATTCCTCTTTCTGCAGGCACCTCACATGCTCATCAGCACTTACACTCAGCCTCAAGTTTATTTGTCCACTCACTTCCTCTGTTGCAATCCATGTTGGGATCAGCAAACAATAAAACAGCGAAAAATCAGTAAAGAAGATTTCACCTTATTTTTGTATTTTAATTTAATGCTCAAATTAAAATCAATATGAATTATACATTACATGGTGGATACATATCAAAGTTAGATTTTGCTTTATTCTAAGGCTGTCTACTAGTAATCCACAATGAATATCCTGTTGTCGACTGTGACCTTGTATGTGGGTTAAGTCCAATATCTCCAAAGGACATATTGGAGGATATGAAACCCAGACTGTCCAAAAAGTTGAATGCTGTCACTATTATTCCCAAAGCAAATATCCAAAGATGGAGCTTGGCTCCCACTCAAACAGATTTCTCAATCCAGTAGCATCATCTGATGAGTGTCGCTGTCCACACAATAAACCCAGGGGGGGATTGTCCATTGCCCAACGCCGTTATCGTAATCAGCGATCGGGCGGAGAATCCCTTCCGATGCTCAAATCAGGGGCGGCGCCGGTTTGACGCCGGTTTTTGAGTCTCCAGCCCCTCTGAAATAGCTCCATCGCATTGCATGCGCACACCGTTGGAAAGGCGCTGCCACTTCATCGGAAGCCCCTCCCCTAATGCTTCACCCCGATGGGCTGAGTTCCCGACTGGCGTGGAATACTTATGCTATTTTTTTTCGTCAACTCCGCTTGGCTTGGGGGGAGTCGTGCCGCTGGCCGTGGGTGGGTAGGGGGGAGGGGGGGTGGTCCAGGGGTGGCGAGGGGGCTTACCGGGGGGGAGGGGGTGGGTGGTCTGGGGGTGGCGAGGGGGCTTACTGGGGGGGGTCATTATTTGGCAGCCCATGTCCGTACGCGGCCAGCACCATGTTACATGGCACGGCCGCTGCATGTCGCTGCCGTGCACCGGACCCATTCTCCAGCTGTTTTTGGTGTGGGAGCTTTACCCAGTGCGGCTGCTAGCCCCCCAACTGTCCGGAAATCTGTGCAGCTGTTCCCACACTGGCGTCAGTACTGAGTGTGGAAATCGGAGAATCCAGCCCCCAGTATCCCAAACAAACTGACAGTTTCGTTAACTGACAGGTATTCTGATGATGATTGTTTTTCTTAACATACCATGGCCAAAGAGAAAAAAATCCACCATGTGTTCTGCGGACCCTCAAGAGAGTAACCAAATGTGAAGGATCACTGCTTTTTTGGGCTGTATTTTCCGCACCTTCCACCAGTGGGAGCTTCTGGTCTGGCCAAAGGAGGCACATACCGAGGGTTCCCTGCCAGTGGGATGGAAGGGCCATACAAGTCACTGTAGATGTCGGCAGAATTGGAAGATCCACTGGTGGCCAATGACGGGTCACCTCCACTGCCGGGAAACACTCCGCGGTGTGTGGGGATGCAACATTAAAGTACCACATGATCCAGGTGTATATGTTCACTTATGCATTGACTACATTGATTTGTAGCATACTAACGATATGGATTTTCATCACACCTATGTTGCTCTGTTTCGGCCTCAACAGTGTCGCCAATACTGTGGGTATTTCTATTTATCTTGGTAAACCACAAGCCTTCCCTTCTATCGATCAAATGACCACACAACCAGTTAGTTAGTCAAAAGATGGTTTATTTACATACACAAGAGTTATCTCAACATGCAAACACAATATCTACTATGAGTTAAACTACACCTATCAGCTACAATAACCTATACTTAACTTCAGGGTGACCGGCACTGTGCAAATGGATAAAGCCTTTATCTGGATTTCACTTGGCTGGTTCGAAGAAAGTGGCTCTGTCTCTGCTGGGCTTATCCGTCAGGTTGGTCTTGAACTTGGCTGGCTGTTCCTGCTGCAATTGGGTTGGCACAGGCCGGATCCAAAAGAGACAGAACACATGGCTGTGTCCTCTTTTATCCCTCTGGGATTTTGCGCTCTTTGGGACGGTCCTTAACCTTGTACCCAATAGTTCGAAAGGGCTCTGATCACTCTCTTCAATTTCAGCCAATAAAGGGGTGGGTGCCTTGGTCGCTGGGCGGGTCCTTAGCGGTCATTGACCTTGTCAGTTATGCTTTCTGAGTAAGGGGAGTGGAGCCGATCAGGCTGTGGCTGTACCGGTTGCTTGATTGGAGTTCTATTGTCCTGGGAAAATGGGTCATTAAAATGCAAACGAGCGAGGGTTTTGGTCAGGTCTGGTTACCTGTGTTTTAGATACACATAGGCTGTGTATCTGTCTGAGTCCTGGATTCGCCATAATTCCCATAGTCATTTGCAGGTGGCCATCTTAGATGGCTACACCAATCCTAACCATGCCTCGCAGTCACTGTCCGCAAATGTTGGGCGGGATTCTCTGTTGGCTGATACCAGAATTGGGAAACGTGATTAGACGGAGAATTGGTTCCGACGCCGAAATTGCAGCGGGCGCCGATTGCATGCCAAATCGCAATTCTCCATTGCCTCAACAGAGGTGTCAATGCATTCCAGAATGCACATACGGTAACCTTTGTCGGCATATCATTAACAGGCCCGACCTGGTATTCTCTGAGGCCTCCGCGATTCTCCACCTCCAATGGGTCGAATTCCCGACAGCGAGGTTCACTTGTGCTTTTAAAAATCATGAAAGAAGTGTTGCTGAGTGGGAGAAAATGGGGTACAGAATGTGACTAACATCGCCATAGTTTGCTGACAGTTATGCCGCTGGCCGGGGGGCTTCTGCCAGGGCTGGTAGGGGTAGTAGCGGGGGGTGGCCAGGAAGTGCGCTGTGGGGTCGGGCTGGATGGGTACGGAACACGATTGCCGCAGCCTGCAAGGCAGCCATGCAGCTGTGCATGGCGCTGACTACCCACTGTGAACGTAGGACCACAGGTTGTAAGGGTGCCAACCCCCTCGGGGCCCTCTGGCCCCAGCTGACCCAGCATAACCAGTGCCATCTTGTTGGCTGGGATGGTGTGTATTGGTGGAGAGTGAAGTGTGTATATGCGGCTGCAGCTTGTCAGCCTCCTGAGTGTCAATCACAAATCCAGCATAATTTTTCATTGGAATTGATTGTGTTCCACATGGCACTGGTGCTAGCCCCTTAACAGTTGCTGAATCCAGTTTTGTTGTCGTGGAAGTCCATGAATCATGCTCTGGTGTCAACACTTAGTCTCAAGAACAGAGAATTCAGCCAGTTGTCATTACAGAAGTCATTACGGGCACTTACACCTCTGTACTTTCTCTCCTTGCAGGAGGAGATGGTACACAACGTGGATGAGAAGCAGAGACCAGGTTGAGGTGGGAGTTAGAGGGTAGGAATGAACATCTGGTGACAGGCACCTTGTTGGCCATTGGCAATGTGTGCCCATGTGGTCCACTGGGCAGGACCTCTTGTACTAGGCGCCTGCAGGTGTCAGGAGCAACCTGCCATGAGAGCCTGAGACTCCTCAAGCATGAGGTGCTCACACATGATAATAATCATCGCTTATTGTCACAAGTAGGCTTCAATGAAGTTACTGTGAAAAGCCCATAGTCACCACATTCCGGCGCCTGTATGGGGAGGCTGGTACGGGAAATCAACCCGTGCTGCTGGCCTTGTTCTGCATTACAAGTCAGCTGTTTAGCCTACTGTGCTAAACCAGCCCCTAACTGAAAGCAGATCCGCTTTGCGTTGGGGATCTTGCTTCCCTCCAGTTAGTTCTGTGCCCATCTCTCTGCCCTGTGGAGTGGCATGTGGCTGAGGGGGAGACAGCTGGTGCTGCTGCTAGTGTTGCTCCTGTTGCTGCTGGCATTGGCGTCACTTATACACTTCCCCTTCATCAGAGACACCAGGGAGCTCTTCTAGCTGTGTACTTGTCTTGGTGACCCTGGTGAGTTGCTGACAAGCTGGGAAGCAGGTACCTTGTTCATTCTGAATTGAGTGTTAAGACAATACTTTGTTGCGTTTAAATTACCTTAATTACAAAATGGACAAATCCAAGGGAGTTCCCTGCTTTCCTTCAATCCCATCCTGATGAAACTCAGGGCACGATGATGACGGTGTTTATTTCAGGGGAATTTAGTTCCGGTCCGCACCCAATCCAGCCTCCTCTTGCCAGTAAAAACTCCATCAAATGTGTCTTTAATCAGTCTAACAGGCTAACTGAAACTATGCCGTTACATCACACAATGAATTAAAACATATCGTAGGTGTAGACAATGTGATCCCCTGCATTGATTTTGATCGCCTGAGAGGGTTCGAAAAGAATTTTCCAGAGTATTTAGCATTCCCCTTATTGGTCCTGGGTTTTGGCACCTCCTCCAAGGCCCCCTTAAATCAAAGATTTTTAAAACTTCATTCATGGGATGTTGGCTTCACTGGCTGGAGGCTGACAAGCTGCTACCCGCATATACACAGCCTTGAACTGAGTAGCCAATTTCAGAGTCAACCACATTGTTGATCTGGAATCACATGGTGGCCAGACTAGATGAGGAAGGTAGATTTTATTTTCTAAATGACACTCGTGAACCAGATGGGTTTTTACAACAATCAACATGGTTTTATGGTCATCATTAAACTTTTAATTCCAGATTTTTATTTAATGCAAATTTCACCATCTGCCATGGTAGGATTCGAACCCTTGTCCCCCTGGGTCTCTGGATTACTAGTTCAATGACAAAGCCACTAGACCATCACCTCCCCAACAGTGGATGGCGATGGCCGGTGTGGGGTGGGGGTGGCCATCGTAGGGAATAAATGTGGGGTAAGGTAAGGGTACATTAGGAAGAATCTAGTCATGATGCTGTCACTGGGGAGGGGGCAGATTTGATGGGTTTAGCTAGTCTAGTTGATCTACCATTTTGATTTTTACACATTTGTTAATCTAAATACCTTCCTTTATTGCAGGCTCAGTAAATCTCCCGCCTGTCGAAGCATTCATCTTGATTGGACTGTTGCTGGTCCTACTGATCATATCGGCACTCCTGTGCAAGCTCTGGTTGTGGATCAAAAGATCAAAAATGACAGCTCGGCCACAATTAACTCTGGCAAATTTCTCTTGTTCTGAACTAGCACCTTGAAAGTTATCCCTTACAACTGTCAGCACCAAAAGATTCTATAATTCGGAAGAGTATAAGATGATCCAGCCCATTTACCAGTTGTCTCTTCCCTCCTTGGGTCCAGTGTTGTCATAGTCACAATTGATCATATAATATTAATTTGTCCTCACAACATCCCAATTCATCATCATCTCCCTCACTATTCTATTCAGTAACAAAGAACAATAAAGCACAGGAACAGGCCCTTCGGCCCTCCAAGCCAGCACCAACCATGGTACCTGCCTAAAACCATATGCACTTACGGAGTCCATACCCTTCCATTCCCACCCTATTCATATATTTGTCTGAAGATGCCCCTTAAATGCCGCTATCGTACCGGCTCCCACACCTCCCCAAGCAGCGCGTTCCATATATTTACCACCCTCTTGTTTAAAAAAAAAACTTGCCTCACACACCTGTTCTAAACTTTTCCCCACGCACTTTAAACCAATGTCCCCTAGTACTTAACTCTCCTACCCTAGGAAAGAGCATCTGACTATCCACTCTGTCCATGCCACTCATAATCTTGTAGCCTTCTATCAGGTCGCCGCTCAACCTCCGTTGTTCCAGTGATGTGATGATCGGAATACCTTGCCCCTTTAAGAGGCTTGTGATGATCGGAATACATTGCCCCTTTAAGAGGCTTGGAACCCTGGGGGACTCCGCCTCTGGCTACGCCCCCTGGGAAACAGTACTTAAGATGAGACCCCATTTTGCGAGCACACTTCTCATGGAGGCTGCCATTGTTCACTGCTTATTAAAGCCTTTGATTACTGACCTAACTTTCGTGTCGTAATTGAGAGTGCCTCAAGTGAGAACAGACCAAATTTAACTAACCTCACATCTATTGCCCTCCATACCAGGCAACATCCTAGTAAGCCACTTCTGTACCCACCCCAAAGCATCCACATCCTTCTGGTAGTGTGGCGACCAGAATTGTACACAATATTCCAAATGAGGCCTAAATAAGGTCCTGAACAGCTGCATCATGACTTGCCAATTCTTCTATTCAATTCCCCGACAGATGAAGGCCAGCATGCCGTATGTCTTCTTGACCACCATATCCACATACATTGCCACTTTCAATGATCGGTGGACATGCACGCCCAGATCTCTCTACCTGTCAATACTCGCAAGTGTATCATCAAACATCCTTCTATTTATTCCCATCTCACTTCATTGCATGCTATCCACTAACAATTCTGTTCACACTAAGTGCTGTATGTTTTATTACTTTTTTTCCTAAGGTGTATGCAAAATTTATCTTGAGTATTTGTTTTATTGTCAGCAGGTTGTTGTAGAACATTGCCACACTATTGCTCTGCCCAGTTCCTGCCCGATAATGGCCCAGTTTCTGAACAGGTAGAACTTCCCAGTGCTGCCCCTCTGCTGTTGAGGCCAATCTCTCCCAAATTTCCTCTCCCATGGTGTCTAAGAATTGAATGTTTCTTGGATATTTCTATGAGGGATATTGAGAAGCACACGCTCATTACGACAATTAGGTGGAATGGGATAATATCTAAAAGTCTTTGGAATAAAAGGTACACAGAAAGTTTATTGCTATTAGAAAAAAATTTCTAATTACTCCCAAAGCTCTGGTTTCATTTTATTTGCATGTGCATATGTGTTTAAAGAACCAAAATTAAACAAAACCTGAACCGGTATTAACAGAAAGTGTTAAAACGGCATACTTGAGAATTGTCAACACGTTCCGCCTCCAAACTTCAATTTAAGGTTCGCCGGCAAAATTTGGTTCCAATTCCATCTACAAGTATGCTGACGATACGACCAGAGTGGGCCAAATCTCGAATAGCAACGAGTCAGAATACAGGAGACAGATTGAGAACCTAGTGGAGTGGTGCATCGACAACAATCTATCCCTCAATGCCAGCAAAACTAAAGAGCTGGTCATTGACTTCAGAAAGCAAAGTACTGTATGTGGTGATATGCATCATTGTAAATACACAAGGGGTTAATGTAGGTACACTGCAACTAAATAAACAGTAGAGGGAGCACCAGAGACATCATGACACACAGACATTCAACCAATAGGTCAGTAAGATAGGACACGACCAATGGGCAGTCAAGACACACCCAGAGGTGACACTACCACAATGGGGCTACCCATATAAAAGGACAGGGCACACATGCTCTTTCTCTCTTTTCCACAGGCGTCACTCAGAGACACAGGGGCAGATCAGGAAGCATCACACCCACCACATGGATTAGAGCAGACTGGTTAGTTAGACTGAGTTACTATAGTAAGATTAGCAGGAGGGTCAAACTTAAGTAGAAGAATTGTTAACTGTTCAATAAATGTGTTAAACCTATCTCCAAGTCTGAACCTTCCTTTGTCAGAGTATACATCAAGAAAGCAGCTTATGCTACATGAAGAAGCATAACACAACACTGTACACACCCCTGTCAGCATCAACGGGGCCGAGGTGGAGATGGTTAGCAGTTTCAAATTCTTAGGGGTACACATCTCTGAAAGTCTGTCCTGGTCCACCCATGTCGACGCTACCACCAAGAAAGCACAACAGCGCCTATACTTCTTCAGGAAACTAAGGAAATTCGGCATGTCCACATTAACTCTTACCAACTTTTACAGATGCTCCATAGAAAGCATCCTATCTGGCTGCATCACAGCCTGGTATGGCAACTGCTCGGCCCAAGACCGCAAGAAACTTCAGAGAGTCGTGAATACCGCCCAGTCCATCACACAAACCTGCCTCCTATCCATTGACTTCATCTACAATCTCCCACTGCCTGCGGAAAGTGGGCAGCATAATCAAAGACCTCCCACTCGGCTTACTCACTCTTCCAATCTTGCTCGATCTGGTGAGTGTGCTTAACACTCAATTTGCTCTGTTTTATTTCTTAGCTCTAGAGTCGCCAGGTATCTTTATGATACCGCCACGAGGTTCAAGTTCAAATCAATGACTCAATACACCAGTTAGTAAGGTTCAATCAAACACATTTATTATTACACAGTAAATCAATACTCATGCAACTAATACTAACGGACTAAACTATTCCTACCACTATAAGCCAATACTTATCTTCGATAAGGGAACACACGATCAGGGAACAATGGCCTCTTGTTCTGTCCTGAGACTGCATGCTTCCCAGTTGGTACGGGCTAAGGGGTCAGGAGTGTCTACTCTCGTAGCGAGCGTTGGTTGGACACTTACTTGTCGGTATAGCTGTTGGCCAGGCCTCTCCTTCTCATGTTCAAGTTCTTAGAGAGCTGCTGCAAAGGTGTTCTGCTGCGAGGGCTGGCTAAGAGAGAGAGCTGGACTTGGGATCTGTCCTTTATAGATCACAGGGGCTTCACGCCCATCTGGGCGGACCCTATACCTGCTTCAATCGATTGGACCTCATACCAATCGATTGGTTTGAATTCCCCAATACTGGGGCTGTTTTCCGATCGCTGGGCAGTTCTTGGGGCTGTTTGTAACTTATTGCTGGCGCCGAAGAGTCTGGCTTGACCTTTGTTATTCTCAATTGTGTCCATTGTGCCCGGGAATCACCGGGAATCGCTTAATTAATATGCGCAACTGTTAGTTTCAGTGCTGTCTGGTTTCTTTGCAGACAGAATACACAGGGAGATTCTGCAGCCTGCCTGTTTTCCTTACCTTGTCCTGTTTTCCCTGCATGCATTTCAATTCTCCATTCTGTGTCGGGCAGTGGCCAACTTCGGTGGCTACACCAACTTCTTCCATCGGGCAGGAGATACAAAAGTCTGAGAACACTCACGAACAGACTCAAAAACAGCTTCTTCCCCACTTTTACCAGACTCCTAAATTACCCTCTTGTGGACTGACCTGATTAACTCAACACCCTATATGCTTCACCCGATGCCGGTGTTATGTAGTTACATTGTGTACCTTGTGTTGCCCTATTATGTTTTTCTTTTATTTCCTTTTCTTTTCAAATACTTAATGATCTGTTGAGCTGCTCACAGAAAAATACTTTTCACTGTATCTCGGTACACGTGACAATAAACAAAATCCAAACCATTGAGGACCGAGTCAAACGAAGCACGTGTTCTAACTTTTCCCCCTCTCCTCCGCCCATTGCTCATTTGCATCCCCCTGCACCTCCAACCACCATCACTTCCACACTGTGGCTCAATGATCGTACTCTCATCACAGAGTCAGAAGGTTATGGGTCAAATCCCACAAAACACAAGTATAAAACTGCTGGTAAGTGCAGTACTGAGTGAGCGTAGAACTCTTGGAAGTGCTGTCTGTTGGATGAGATGTTAAACGCGGCTCCATCTGCCTTCTTGGGTGGAAATAAAAGATCCACAGCAATGCTTTGAGCAAGGGAGGTGGTCTCCTGGTTAATATGTTTTTAAAAATGTGTTTATTAAAAAAATTTAATAGTAAAAAAAAAACACCCGAAACAATCAAACAGAAATACACAATAGGAAAAAGAGACAAGAAAGCAAAAGCACGTGACGGTGACTTGATCCTGAAAGAAGTTAATGAATAGCTGCCATCTTAGGTAGAACCTTCCACCAACTCTCTAATGGTGAACTTGACCTGCTCCAAATGTAGAAAAGACATGAGGTCACCCAACCAAGTTAAGGCACTGGGCGAAGCAGGAGACCTCCACCCATGCAGAATTCACCTCCAGATTATCAATGGGACTGAGGTGAGGACATCCATCTTCACCCCTATCTGAAGCACCGGCGAGTCCGACAACCCAAATATGGCCACCAATGGCCTACTCAAGATGGCCACCAAACCAAATCATTGGACAAAGAAAGACCTGAAGTCATTGTCAGCAAACTACCTCGAACTCCCTCCTCCCACTGCCATTGTCCTTGAAAACAACCACACTCAAATACACATACAAATAGAGGCAAGGCAAACATAAACAACTCAAATCTACCTCTAATTAAAACTAGAACCCGAAGCTCATTATCTAAAAAATTACTTTAATGAGCTGCAGCCAACCCTTCATAACCACTCCCCTTAGCTAACGCTCTGCTTAGCAGGGGGGCTCCTGACTAGATTTAACAAAAATGGTTACAGACAACAAAATACTAAAACCCTATAAACCTTGTGCTTTGAAAGGGAGTTATATATTTTCCTAACAAACAGAACCCCACATAGAGCTAGACCCATAATCAAAACCAGAACTGTACAAATAGTAAAAATTCAACATCACCAAGAACAAGAAAATACAAGAACAAACATAGAACACTAATAATGCATCAATTCCACATGCCCATCCCCAGAACCTAAAAACTCAATTACACCACACCCAACTTATGTTTTTTTAACAAATGTGGCTGCCTCTCCCAGAGTGCATGGTGGGCTCGGTCCAACTCAGGAGGGGATGTGAGTCCAACCTCCCCCACCATCTGCCCAAACATATCTGCAAAGTACTCCATCGGACTTCCAATCCTTCGGCAAAACCTCAATTCTAATATTTAGCCTCTTGGACCGATTCTCTAAATCATCCACCTTGGCCTTCAAATACTTGTTCGCTTCGACCACTGAAGATAGCTCTGATTCCAGCAAGGCTTCCATACCTTTTATCTTGGCTCCATGGGCTTCCACAATTTTATTAGTTTTCCCCAGTGCTGCTCAGATGGGGGCCAAGGCCTCTTCTATTGATTTCTGGAAGCCATCCGACACAACCCGTCAGATTTTCAAATTCATTAGCCAAGGGACTACAAAGTACTTCGGCCGTTAGAGTGGACGGAGCCTCAGAGACTGACTCCACTCTTTTAGCTGCCGAAGAACTCTGAGAGGACTTCTTTCTCCTGCCTTTTCTGGGCATTTAATAATAATAATCTTTATAGTCACAAGTAGGCTTACATTAACACTGCAATGAAGTTACTGTGAAAAGCCCCTAGTTGCCACATCCTGGCGCCTGTTCGGGTTCACTGAGGGAGAATTCAGAATGTCCAATTCACCTAACAACACCACTTTCCGGACTTGTGGGACGAAACCGGAGCAGCCGGAGGAAACCGATGCAGACGCAGCGAGAACGTGCAGACTCCACACAGACCGTGACCCAAGACGGGAATTGAACCTGGCACCCTGGCGCTGTGAAGCAACAGTGCTAACCAATGTGCTCCTGTGCCGCATGTCATGCAGGATCCTTATTCCATTAACTATGTGGGTTTTCAAAAGTAAACACCCCATAATACTAAGAAAAAGCAGCAGAAAAGCCACATCTTGTGCATCTTCCCCCTAAATTAAGTCCCCCCTGGTCAATATTTATCCTTTAATCAACATCACTAAAAGACATCATCTGGTCATTGTCACATTGCTGATGGTGGGAGCTTGCAGTGCACAAATTGGCTGCCTCAATGCCTACATTACAATAGTGATCACATTAAAGCATTTTGAGAATTTCTGAGTCTATGAAATGCACAATATAAATGCAAGCCTGGGCTTGTGAAATCCTACCAACTGTCCTGCCTTGAGACAAGTCACACCTCTTTAACCTGGGCTTACCCCTTTCTCCAGATCTGTAAAGACTTAATTATCTGCAAATGCTCGCATTCAAAGCATTGTCTGGCATCTTTGACTTTGTATATATGTTTCTGGAACATATCTCTTCATTCACCTGAGGAAGGAGCAGTGCTCCGAAAGCTAGTGATTTGAAGCAAACCTGTTGCACTTTAACCCGGTGTTGTAAAACTTCTTACTGTGCTCACCCCAGTCCAACGCCGGCAGCTCCGCATCATATCTTTTTTTAAGCACAGCTTATTACTGGGTGTGTGTGATTTACAGTTTTGTTTATCTGAATAGTGCAAACCTTTCATCTTTAGTTTAACTGCTTTTTTAACGGTCAAAATAAAATTTAATCAGGCCAGAAAGGATTGAAAAAAAAACAATGCCTCAATATTCATTCTCAAACTGTGGCAATATAATGGTAAATGATTCAGAATTATAGCAGTAACATCTTGGTCAAAGAATTGGTTTTCAGGAATACTTAAGGAGGAACAAAGAAAATACAGCCCTGCAAGCCTGTGCCAATCATGATGCCCTTACTAAAAAAAAACCTGCCCGTACTCGGTCCATATCCCTCTATTTCCTCCCTATTCACGTACCCATCCAGATGCCTCTTAAATGTTTCTAATGTGCCTGCTTTCACCACATCCTCTGGCAGCTGGTTCCAGGCATCCACCACTCTCTCTGTGAAAAACTTACCTGTACATGTCCCTTAAACTTTCCCCCTCTCACCTTGAAACTGTGCCCCCTTGTAATTGACACTTCCACCCTTGAAAAAAAAGTCTCTGACTATCCATCCTCAAGAGGTCAGAATAGGATGGGCTCAGGTATCTCAAAAAGGTTGTGGGACTGGATGAGATTACAGAGACTGGACGGGTGAGACCCTGGAGGGATTTGAAAACAAGGATGAGAATTTTGAAATTAATGCAATGCTTAACTGTGAACGAACAGGGGGTTAATAGGTAAAGGGAACCTGCTGCGAGTAAGGACACGGACAACAGAGTTTTGAATAGCCTTAAGTTAATGGAAAGTAGAATATGAGGAACCAGCCTGGAATACGTTGGAATAGTCAAGTCGAGATGTAACAAAGACATGAGGGAGAGTTTCAATAGTAGCTGAGGTTGGACGAAGTTGGGCAATGTCACAGAGGTGGAAATAGATGGTCTTAGTGGTAGCGTGAATATGAGGTTGGAAGTTAATCTCTGGATCAACAATGACTCCAGGTTGTCTGATTTAGTCTCAAACAGTTGCTACAGAGGTGGATGGAGTTGGTAGCTAGGGAACAGAGTTTGGAGTGGGGACCAAAGACGGTGGTTTAAGTCTTCCCAATATTTAATGGGAAGAAATTTCTATCGGATAAGCAGTCTGATGATTCAGCAACAGTGGAGGAGGTAAGAGAGGTGCTACTGATGGTGTTGGGTGTGGTCAGCGTACATGTGAAACTGATCCTGTGCTTTCAGATGATAAAATTGTGGAGCAGCATGTAAATTAGATTAGGAGTGGGCCAAAGATTGATCCTTGGGGAGTCACCAGTGAATGGCAAGGTAAGGCAATGCCAATGATTTCCCTTTATTTTAACTGCCAGTATCCTTTCATAGCCCCTTTTTTGATCTCCTAATTTCCTTTTTAAGTTCCTGGATGTACATGCTATACTCGTCTTGGGCTTCTGTTGTTTTGAGCCCTCGATATTTGACAAAAGCCTCCCCTTTTCTCTTTATCCAATATTGTACATTCATCAATATCCAGAGTTCATATGGATTTGTTGGTCCCACTCTTTTTATTGTTTGGAACATGTTGGCCCTGTACTTTCCCTATTTCCTTCTTGAATGCATCCCACTGTTCTATCGCAGATTTACCTACAAGTGTCCGCTCCCAGTCCACTCAGGCCAAATCATATCTGATCTTATGAAAATCGGCCTTCCCCATTTTAGAATTTTGATCTCAGGCCCATCTGTGTCCTTTTCTACAACAATCTTGAATCTAACAGAGTGATGATCACTGTCTGCAAAATGCTCCCCAACCGACAGTTCAACTACTTGTCCGGCTTCATTACCTAAAATCAAGTTCAGGAACGTCACCCTCTCTTGTAGGACCTTTTATACATTAGCTTAAAACTTTCTCCTGGATGTATTTTAGGAATTCCACTCCCTCTAAACCTTTCACCCCAGTTGGGGAAGCTGAAATCCCCCACTATCACTACCCTATTACTTTTACACTTCTCTGAAATGTGCCTACATATCTGCTCTTCTATTTCTCTCAGACTGTTAGGGTGCCCATAGAATACTCCCAGCAATGTGATTGCTGCTTTTTGGTTTTTAAGTTATACCCATAAGGCTTCATTTGAAGAGTCTTCTAAGATGGCGTCCCTCCTTAATTCTGCAATTGATTCCCTGATCAAAATTGTGCACCCCCTCCTTTTTCTTTACCTTGTTGCCTGTCTTGCCTGAAGATCCTGCATCCTGCAATATTGAGCTGCCAATCCAAGAGTGGTGAATCTGTGGAATTCACAACCACAGAAAGTAGTTGAGGCCAAAGCGTTGTGTAATTTCAAGAAGGAATTATATATATATATATCTTGGGGCTAAAGGGATCAAGGGATATGAAGGAAAGGCGGGATCAAGTATTGAAATTGATGACCAGCCATGATCATAAAGAATGGTGGAGCAGGCTCGAAAGGCCGAATGGCTTCCTCCTGCTTCTATTTTCTATGTTTCTCCGTATGTTGCCCCATTGAGACCTTCATCTGACTCCTCTGCAGCAGAACTCTTTTGTGATCTTTCCCCCTGGCAAGCTGGCACACAAACTATCTGTTACTCTTGGCCAGGCTGCAGCCCAATTATTCACTAGGTGCAGATCTCAACTCTATCTTGGCAGGTCCAACCCATAATGCCCCAAACTCCCTCCACCATGGGCAAGGCAAGGAAACAGGTCCAGAATGCACCTTAGCAATAATGGGGGTCAAACCCAGTGCTATTGACACCAATCTGATCCACACCTGAGATCCAGCTATTTGACACAATCAACACCCCGTCACTCCTCCCCCCAGGAGTCCGAGTTGCTATAGCGACATACATGTTTAATGCATCTCGTAGCCTGGATCTATGGATAGTGATGGTCGAGGTTCCTTACATTGCATGACTGACCAAGAATCTCTATCTGCTCTTCCTGAGTGAACCTTCTCCATTTGGGCGATTACAGGCCAGGGACTCCCATAACTCAACAGAATGTTTGATCTCTTCATGGATATTTTGAGGGCATTGCTAAAGCATTTCCACCGCACTCCTGAGAATTTCCTGCTGCCGGCAAGTTCTGAGTAGAGGCTCAGGACTCTGATGTCATCTCCACATTTGAGCTTTGCTTCTTGGTTTGGCTGCAAAGCACCAGTCCTGGCCCTTCACTGACCCCTCCCCTGGACACATCCCTGACTCTACCCTTGACTACACCCCTTCTCCAAGCCATCTTCCATCCTCATCTTGGCCACTCACCCTTACCTCTCCTACTTTCTTGGTCCCACTGGCATGACACTGCCCCTTCTGTTGGCCCCTCCTAGTCTCTCCCCAACCCTTTTTCTGGCCCCTCCCATCACCTCCTCAACCCCTCCTCTGGCCCCTCTTCCTCCGCCCATGGCCCCTCCCCCCATTCCTCCCCTCTTTAGCCCCTCCTTCCTCTGGCCCCTCCCTCAAAACCTCCTCCCCTTCCCCAGTGACCCCTGCCCTCCATATTCTGCACCCACACCTCCCCTGGTCCTTCACCCCTTGCCCTCCAGGCCCCTCCCCCGTTCGGCTCCGCCCCCTCCCCTATCCCTTCCCCCTCTAAGCCCTTCCCCATCTCGGCCCCGTCCCTTCCCGGCCCCTCCCCCTCTAGCGACATCTCCCCCTCTCCGGCCCCTCCTCCTCTCACCGCCCCTCCCCCTTTCGGCCCCACCCCTCCCCTCTCCCCCTTTCAGCCCCGCCCCTTCCCAGCCCCTCCCCTGCCGGCCCCTCCCCTTCCCAGCCGTCCCCTCTTATGGCCCCTCCCCCTTTCGGTCCCGGCCCTCCCGGCCCCGCCCTTCCCAGCCCCTCCCCCTCTCCCGGCCTCTCCCCCTCACCCGTCCCCTCCGCTCGGCCCCGCCTCCTCGCGGCCCCGCCTCCTCGCGGCCCCTCCCCCTGTTGCTGGGGGCGGGGTTTATGCCTCGGGCTCGGCCTCAGTTCAGGGCGGCTGTGGAGGGTCTGACCGCGGCCTGGGTGAGTTCGAGCAGCTGCCGGCGGAGCTGTAGCCGCGGCCGCGGGTGGACGGCGGGCAGTGTGCGGGGAGGCCGGGCTACCGTCAGCCGCGTCCCGGGCCTGAGTGCCAGGCCCTGAGGCCGGCCTGGCAGCCTGCCCGCTGGCCTGACGCTGCTCTTTACAGTGAGGCCAAACACCGGCTCGCTGCGGCTGGAGCCGGGTCTCTGGTCAATCAAACCCGGGGATAGAGGCCTAGGCCGCCACCCGAAATCCAGCAAACAGCGTGGAAGTAGCCTTAACTCCGGGGATCAGCCCCAAGCTCCAACAAGGGGAGCTTTAAATAGAGGCCGAGGGGTGCTGGACATTTTAATGGTTATGGGGGGGGGGCGAGGGGAGGGGGATGGGCTGAGGGGGATTAGATGGGGTGGGGATGGGCAGATGGGGGCTTAGATGGGGTGGGGATGGGCTGAGGGGGTTTAGATGGGGTGGGGATGGGCAGAGGGGGGTTTAGATGGGGTGGGATGGGCTGGGGGGGTTTAGATGGGGTGGGGATGGGTAGAGGGGGGTTTAGATGGGGTGGGGATGGGCTGAGGGGGTTTAGATGTGGTGGGGATGGGCAGAGGGGGGTTTAGATGGGGTGGGGATGGGCAGAGGGAGGTTTAGATGGGGTGGGGGTGGGCAGAGGGGGGTTTAGATGGGGTGGAGATGGGCAGAGGGGGGTTTAGATGGGGTGGGGATGGGCAGAGGGGGGTTTAGATGGGTGGGGATGGGCAGAGGGGGGTTTAGATGGGGTGGGGATGGGCGGAGGGGGGTTTAGATGGGGTGGGGATGTGCGGAAGGGGGTTTAGATGGGGTGGGGATGGGCTGGGAGGGGCTTAGATGAGGTGGGGATGGGCAGAGGGGGTTTAGATGGGGTGAGGATGGACTGAGGGGGTTTAGATAGGATTGGGATAGGCTGAGGGGGGTTTAGATGGGGTGGGGATGGGCTGAGGGGGGTTTAGATGGGGTGGGGATGGGCTGAGGGGGTTTAGATGGGGTGGGGATGGGCTGAGGGGGTTTAGATTGGTGAGGATAGGCTGAGGGGATTTAGGGGTGAGGATAGGCTGAAGGGGGTTGAGATGGTGGGGTTGGGCTAAGGGGGTTTTAGATGGGGTGAGGATAGGCTGAAGGGGCTTAGATGGGTGAGGATAGGCTGGGGGGGGTAGATGGGTGAGGATAGACTGAGGGGGGGTTTAGATGTGGTGGGGATGGGCTGAGGAGGGTTTAGATGGGGTGGGGATGTGCTGAGGAGAGTTTAGATGGGGTGGGGATGGGCTGAGGGGGGTTTAGATGGGGTGGGGATGGGCTGAGGGGGTTTAGATTGGTGAGGATAGGCTGAGGGGATTTAGGGGTGAGGATAGGCTGAAGGGGGTTGAGATGGTGGGGTTGGGCTAAGGGGGTTTTAGATGGGGTGAGGATAGGCTGAAGGGGCTTAGATGGGTGAGGATAGGCTGAGGGGGGGTGTAGATGGGTGAGGATAGACTGAGGGGGGGTTTAGATGTGGTGGGGATGGGCTGAGGAGGGTTTAGATGGGGTGGGGATGGGCTGAGGAGAGTTTAGATGGGGTGGGGATGGGCTGAGGAGGGTTTAGATGGGGTGGGGATGGGCAGAGGGGGGTTTAGACGGGGTGGATATGGGCTGGGGGGGTTTAGATGGGGTGGATTTGGGCTAAAGGATGTTTAGATAGGGTGGTGTTGGGCTGAGGGGGGGGGGGGGGGGGGGTTAGATGGGGTGGGGATGGACCAAGTGGGGTTTAGGTGGAGCTGGGCTGAGAGGGAGAGGGGGATTTAGCTGAGGGGGGGGTTTTGATGTTGTGGATTGGGGGGAGGGTTAGGTGGAATGGGCTTGGGGGGGGGGGGGGGGGGGGGGGGGGGGGTGGTTAGACCGGGTGGAGATGGACTGAGGAGGGTTTAGATGGGTTGGGTTTGAAATTACACAGTATATGTGAGTGGTTTAACATTATATGTGACTGTATATACAAAAGTGCATTATATATCTTAATACTGACCTTTGAGATTCGTACCATCCTGGCATTGACAATTATCATTGCTCATTTGTTGTCGCTCAGTCAGTAGTATCCTGGCTTGCAATCATTTCAGGGAAAGGCCCATCACCACTTGTTTTGAGACTGAGCAATAAGTATCATCTTGCCAGTGTGACTCTTTCCAAGATTGAATATGTGAAATATGGAGCTTGTCTTACAGGGGCTTGTAGGTTTTATGTGGGCAGAACGGGTTGACAGGAAGGTGGTGAAATACGTTGTATGTTGAGTGTTACAAGTTTTGGGTCTGCCTTTGATATTCTGTCATTGCAGTGGTGATTCCTGTAATTGGTTTGAATACCAAACGTTCAGACATGTGCCCTGAATAGCTAATACTAACTGTATAACCCAGGATGTGCAAAATGGGCCCCTTTGTGACCCGAACCAGCTACAGTGGGTGAGATCTTCTCGTGTCCTACTCTGATATCTCTGGGGGGGGGGGGGGGGAAAGTGTTCAGGGAGATTGCGCGAATCCTGCAAGTAACTGACACGTGATTTTTGCTGCTGCAATCTTTTTGAAAGTAAATTGAAACACTTGGCAAGATAAGGCCAGATGTGCAGCATTTAAGTTGCTTTGTTTCCACAGCTTGCAAGGGAACATACAGATTGTACGTAACAAATTCCGGTTAACTCAATCTCCCATCTTTCCCAGAATGATAGGAAAAGATAAACCTTGTGATATGCTTCTATTTATAGGTTGATTCATTTGTTATTGATATAATCTTTCTTGGCAACTTAGATTCCCTGAAATGAATGTTTAGCATCTAGCTCAGACTCTACAACTCTGCCTTATAATCCTTTCTTCAAAACTTGACTTCCCAAGTCCACAAAATTTAACCTCCTTTGCTCTTAACTCTGATCTCCCCGAGAAACAGTTGGGTCCTGTCTCTGTGCTGGAGCTAGTTGACTCCCCACTTCACAGGACTATGTCCTCTGTAGATGCTCCATGTGAATTGGTGTTCCCACCACAGTGGATGTCACTGTTTATTGCCCACAAGAAGGCCCCTGGCTCGTCCTTCTAAATGGACTTAATTCTCAGTTTGAAATGGACTGAGTTGCGAAATCCCCTGCCTTGCTTTCTCCAACGGCCAATGTGCACAAACTGGGGCTTTTCTTTATAAACTTGTGCAAGCTCCCTTGATGAAGGATTCCCAAGATGCAACCCTTAAACATAGCTCAATCCCAACATTTTAAGGCGACTTTAGTTGGAAATATGAATATTATCTTGCAGGTGAATATTGCATAACAGTTCAACATCATTTGAAGACTCCGAATACTATTTAGTTTGAATACGCTACAACAGTGGACCTTGTATGTGAGAGTATTTTGTGAATAATGAAAGTATTTTCTGAAAGTAATTAGGAGAGAGTTTAAACTGGGCTGTGACTCTTGTAAAGAAGGATCCTTTTTCTACAAATATTACATACTGGGTGGCATAGTTTGAGGGATATTATCTGGACGGAAGTATTAGAAAGAAACATTGTACATGTCTTGAGTATTATGAGGAAGTGACTATTATAGCAGGAAGTATTCTGTGTTGAGCATTGTATATGTGAATATGTGCATAAGTATTATCCAGGAGTATTTGTATGAGTGTATATAGTTTTTGTGAGCCTTATTTGAAGGTGAAAATTACTTGAGTATTATTGAGATGGATGCATTTTTAAAAATTCATTCACTGGCAAGACCTGCATTTATTCCTCCTTCCTAATTGTCAGAAAATTGACGTAAAATGTGGAAAAAGGTGAGGTTGTCTGCTTTGGTGGGAAGAATAGAAAATCAAAGTTACTTAAATGGAGCGAGATTGCAGAATTCTGTGGAGCAGAGGAGTTTGGATGTCACAGCTATCTTACAGGCAAGTAATCATTTTTGCAAGGCAATGGAATATAAAAGTAGGGGAAGTCTTGCTACAACTGTACAGGGCATTGGTGAAACTGCACCTAGAGTACTGTGTACAGTTTCGGTCCCATTAAGGAGGAATTTGCTTGCATTGGAGGCAGTTCAGAGCAGGTCCACTTGGCTTATTCCTGGAATGAAGGGATTATTTTATGAGGGGATATTGGGCCTACACTCATTGGAGTTTCAATCTTGACGCAAACAGGATTCTGAGGGGGCTTGACAAGGTGGCTGCTGAAAGGATGGTTCTTCTCGTGAGGGAAACCTAGTATCAGAAGGCACAGTTTAGGGTTTACCCATTTAAGTTTGGGTCTGAGGAATTTCCTTCCACGTTGTCGGGGGGGGGGGGGGTCAGTTGAATATTTCAAAACTGAGATTGATAGATTTTTGTTCAGCAAGGGTATTAAGGTTTACAGAGCCGAGGCAGTTAGATGGAGTTCAGGTTCAGGTCACCCATGATCTAACTGGATGGTAAAAAGGGCTTCAGTGTCAGTAGCGGGTTGCCAATTCTTCAGGATTGCGCTGGAATCTCCAGGAATTAAAATGTGAATCTCCACACTGCTGTTATCAAAAGGCCAAGGGAAGAAAATCCTAGGGGCGGTAAAATGTTGTGCTTTTGTTTATTTTCCTTCAAACGCATTTTATTAGTTATTCAAGTATTAGATACAGGAACAAAAAATGGCTGTTTGAATCAATTGGACCAGAGTATATTGTATTTGGCTGGAAAGGTGAGGTGCTGAGAGTATGGACGTGCCGGACTGCTGGTATCACAGGTTGAGGCAAAAGGCCACATGATGATGCCTGACCAACACTAGCAGTGCTTAACTAAAGGGCTAAATGACCACCTCCTGTTCCTGTGCAACGGTCTTAAGAGGCTGGTCATATGCTTCTACTGAAATAGCTGTGATAATGTTGATGTGTAAATGTTATTAAGTGGCCTTCTTCTGTTCCTGTGTAAATCAAAGGGCTGAATGGCCTCCATCAATTCCTGTGTAACAATCTCAAGAGGGTTCGTCTTATATTTCTGCTGAAATAGTTTTAATCGTGCTAATGTTGATGTGTAAATGTTATTAATTGAATGTCTCCACACAGAATTGGAGAGGCCATAATGGAGCAACATCTGCACTGCCTAAACTGCGTGAGCCGGCGCTGTATGGTCAGGCCAGAGGCGAACGTTTCGTGTGACCTGATTGGCTGCCCCTTGGTGTGTGGAGCTGTCTTTCACTCATGCAAAGCGGGTGAACATCGCCTGCTGTGCCCCCTGGAGAGAGTGCCATGCCTCAACAGCGAGTTTGGGTGCCCGTTTATGATTGCGCGGAACAAGATCGGTGAACACCTGGAACTTTGCCCTGCCAGTGTGGTTTGCTGCACGATGGAGTGGAATCGCTGGCCTGTGAGCTACGCTGACCGCAAATCCTACGAAAGCTTAAGCAAAGACGGCGATGGGGTGGAGCAGCTGGACTTGGCCTTAGCTCTTCAGGATCAGCGGATGCTGCTTGAATCCCTCAAAGTTGTAACCACTGCTGCGAATTCTGCTCCCAAGCAGTTCAGAAATACAGAGAAAATCCCTGGGACTCTTGAAGCATCGGATGAATGCCCTTCCAGCGGTTTGCTGTCTGCGAATGAAGAGGCCTATACTGAACTGTACCGAGCGACGGTTGAAACGACCAGAACTTTAGTTGTGGCCCTGGATCTTTTAAACAATGCCACGAAAGATGGGGAGCTGGCAAATGGGAGGCTGCCTGAGGAGCGATCGGAAAGGAATGGTGGTGTCCAGGTTGTGGAGGAGGATCTGTCTAAAGCACCGTACTTGGCAGAGGTCAGCGACGATCCCTGCAAAAGCACAACAGAGGGAGGAGCTGTCGGTGGTGCAGGTTGTGATTCTGTTACCTATGATCTACCCTGGAGGGACTGGAATTTGCATGTGGAGGAAAATGGCTTTCATGCATTGTCAGGTGTGGTGACTGAAACAAACGATGGCACTGATGGATGCATTCAGCTAAAGACAAGTGCCTTATGTAACGGTTTTCACAAAACGGATGTGAACACCTACACCTTAGATCAGGAAGGAATGGATTCGTATGATTGTGATCAGCAAGCAGAAGAGACGATGAACGGCTCTTGCCATGAAAACGACATGGATTGCGATGGGAGTTCGTCAGAGCCTGATCACTTTTTACCCGTGTTTGCACAGCTATTCTCTGTAGAAAGTTTGTTACATCCAGACCGTTTTCAGGAGGCCTCCTTGCCACCTGATCCTTGTGGGTTGAGAAAGTTGGTTAACAGACCTGTTGAAAGGCAAGCACTGAAGAACATTGCCACTTTCAAACTGTTAGAAGGAAATAATGGGCGTAGGCCGTATCTTGGGGACTTGAATTGGTACAGGAAAAAAATGGAAAGCAAAGCAGTTGATACGTCGGACCTGGAAGTGGATGATGACCCTCTGGAATTACAGGGAATCGATTTGATCACAGCCGCTTTATTGTTCTGTTTAGGAGACTCTCCCAGTGGTAGAGGGATCTCGGACAGCCGCAGTGTTGACGGAAGCCGTATCGATTTGGGCACACAGACGTTCTCGTTCCCGGCAGCCATATTAGCTACCAATACGACGGTCGGTGAGATTGCCTCTGCATCTGCTTGTGACCACGCAAACCCTCAGTTGTCGAACCCGAGCCCTTTCCACGCACTTGGGCTGGACCTTGTCCTGGAGTGTGTGACCAGATACCAAACGAAGCAACGCTCCATGTTCACTTTTGTATGTGGCCAGTTCTTCAGGAGGGATGAGTTTCCGTCTCACTTTAAGAATGTGCACGGGGACATTCACGCTGGCCTCAATGGCTGGTTGGAACATCGATGTCCTTTGGCCTATTATGGCTGCACCTATTCCCAGAGACGGTTCTGCCCTTCTACCCAGGGTTCAAAAGTTATTCACGATCGTCACCTGAAGTCCTTTGGAATCCAACCGGGTGTCCCGCCTGTGTTGCTGGGAACCGATGAGAGTCGGATGTCCAGCATCGGAGTGGCCGTTGACCAACTGAGCAAGCTGCCCTTTGAGATTTTACAGCACATTGCTGGATTTCTAGATGGGTTCAGCTTGTCACAGCTCTCAGAAGTATCGCACTTAATGAGGGACATATGCAGCAGTCTGCTGCAGGTTCGGGGAATGGTTGTCCTACTTTGGGAAAAAAGGCAGGACCTTCATGGAAAGACCTCTTGGAAAACAAAAGGCAAGGTTTGTGATTTGTTTCATTAAATTTGATTTGCTATCTATAGGAATTAAGAAACCTTATTGTTACGATCCCCATAGAGACAGTTAACCTTTCTAGAGAAGTTCAAACACTCCATGGTTAACTGAAAGAGATTATGCCACAAGATTTCATGTTTTTTAAACAAATTAGTTTTACCGTGTAGAAATCAAATAAAATAAACATTTCTAAATAAACACATGTCTCAGGTAATTAGTTATACTAAACATCAAAAAGCACAAAACATAGACACTTGAGCCCAAAACACTTTTCCACAATGACTGCACCCCCCTTCACTCAATTCCTGTGATTAGATCAATTCCCTGTAATCATCCACTTCCAGGTCTGATGTATCAACTGCTTTGCTTTTCATTTTTTTCCCTGTACCAATTTAAAGCCCAAAATGACCTCTGCCCTGTGTGTCTTTCTAACAGTTTGACAACTGAGTGACTTTGATAGAAAATTAGAAATACCCCTGGTTTCTAATAGCTCTATCCTCCTGCTCCACAGCTCTTGGCACATTTCTCTCTGCATGAATCTGAGCTGAACTGCCTGATTTCACTGAGGGTTACTGGAGATTTCTTTCCTCTAGCTGCAAGCTGGCAAATCTTCCAGCTGCTTTTCCCTCACAAACTCTGTCTGATGTGTGAAGGGGCTCTGAGACACGGAGGCTTTAAGGATGGTGGGGTGGGGGTGCTGGCTGTGGATTAGGTGAGGAAGATTGTCCTGGCCTTGGATTACTGAAATGGCATTAGATAAGGAATTTTAGCCAATTAGGCTAGGTCTCTGACATTAAGAGGCTAGGTCTCTGACATTAAGTATTAAGCAGTTAACCCATCCAACCTATCTTCTAAGGCTTTGGTTGCAGTTACTATTGGTTAAGGGTTCTTTAGATTTTTGAGTTTAGCCATGTCTCTTTTATCCAGTGCCTGTAAAGTTCATCTCCACCTGTGCTGAGTCCCTTACGAAAGCCACAATGGCTAACTTTATTGAAAGTCCAGTTTCAGAAAGATTTGTGCAGGTGAGGATGGCCATTTGGTCCATTTTGCCATAAACTCTACTCTTCTGTTCTCCCCATTTTGCCAAGGAAGCCTCAAAATGTATTTCAGGCGGTAGATTGAAAGAAGCCTTGGGGTTTGCATCAGGAGAATTTGGTCAACTAGATATTGTGAACTCACTAATCGCATACCCCAAATTAGAAATTGAAATACCGTTGTTCAGGTTTACAGTGTTAACTACAGTTTGTTGGTTAATGTTCACAGACAGAACCCTTGGTCTGAGCTGATTTCTGCTGGTGTAGTGAGGTTGTAATGAATATTCAAGGTAGTAAAGGGCTCAGTGGGTTAACTCTCGTCTCAAGGCGCCGAGGTCCCAGGTTCGATCCCGGCCCCGGACATTCGCTCCGTGTCAGCGTGGGTTTCACCCCCACAACCCGAAGGGTAGGTGGATTGGCCACGCTAAATTGCCCCTTAATTGGAAAAATGAATTGGGTACTGTACATTTTTTAAAAAAGAGTATACAAGGTAGTAAATTCACTCGTACAAACACAATGAAGATCAGAATTGGGTGAATTATTTGCCAAATATTGAAGCGCTTTGTGAAATGAGCAGCTACGAATAAATCGAGTAAAACCTGAAACCAAGGACCAATCCAGTTAACTTAATTTCAACAAACTGCAATATGTTCAATCTACTTTGATGAGTGCAGCAAATCCCATTTTAATCCCTGAAGGTTTCATTTGACACAATATTTGGAAGTGTCTTCATTTTATGTTTGCTAATATAGCCATCAGGGGAGTTGCTGTAACCGCTACTATTCGCTACATTTAAATAACTCTTTCACGGGGTGTGAATGTCGCTGGCTCGGCCAGCATTCATTGCTCATCCTGAAATGGCCTTGGGCAAATGGTGGTGAGCTGCTACTTTGAACCACTGCAGTCCATGCGGTGTAGGTACACCCACAGTGCTGTTAGGTGGCCCCGGCGGGTAGGGGGGTGGTTCCAGGATTTTGACAAGGCGACATTGAAGCATTGCTGATATATTTCCAAGTCAGGCTCGTGAGTGGGTAGAGGCGAACTTCCAGGTGGGCTGTTCCCATTGCCCTACTGTCCTCGTCCTTCTAGGTGCTTGAGGTGATGGTTTGGAATGTGCTGTTCAATATTTTCAAAACAGTTTTACAAAGAGAGAGGGAACAGACAGACATGGAGTGGCATCATTAACTCAAAGTATTTATAGACAGTGAAAATGGAATGTCAAAGGTACATTTGAATGGGTCTGTGTGTTGGGGGGGGTTGTGCGTTAGTGTGGGGAGGTGTGTCGAGTGGGGGGAGGTGTGTCGAGTGGGGGGAGGTGTGTCGAGTGGGGGGAGGTGTGTCGAGTGGGGGGAGGTGTGTCGAGTGGGGGGAGGTGTGTCGAGTGGGGGGGGGTGTGTCGAGTGGGGGGGGGTGTGTCGAGTGGGGGGAGGTGTGTCAGAGTGGGGGGAGTGTGTCGAGTGGGGGGTAGGTGTGTCGAGTGGGGGAGGTGTGTCGAGTGGGGGAGAGTGTTCGAGTGGGGGGAGGTGTGTCGAGTGGGAGGGAGGTGTGTCGAGTGGGGGGAGGTGTGTCGAGTGGGGGGAGGTGTGTCGAGTGGGGGGGGAGGTGTGTCGAGTGGGGGGAGGTGTGTCGAGTGGGGGGAGGTGTGTCGAGTGGGGGGAGGTGTGTCGAGTGGGGGGGAGGTGTGTCGAGTGGGGGGAGGTGTGTCGAGTGTGGGGGGGTGTCGAGTGGAGGGGGGGGGGTGTCGAGTGGGGGGGGTGTGTCGAGTGGGGGGGGTGTGTCGAGTGGGGGGGGTGTGTCGAGTGGGGGGGGTGTGTGTGTGTGTGTGTGTGTGTGTGTGGGCTGGCAGGCGTGGGGGCTGGCGGGCGTGGGGCTGGCGTGCGTGTGCGTGGGGGCGGCTGGCGTGCGTGTGGGGTGGGGATGTGTTTGCGTGCGATATGGAGTTGTATGTTGCGAGGGTGGGGGGGGAGGGAGAGTCGTGGGTGGGTGTCTGTGCTTTGAAAAAAAATTCTTCAATTCAGTGGATCTAGGAAATATTTTCCTTGTGTGCTGTGCTTTGAAGTCTAATGGAAGGCTGATGATTATTGAGGATATTGATGAGTTCTTCTAATTCTGCTTATATGTAAACTCCAAATAGCCCAACCGTACACCGTCCAAATAGCCCAACCGTACACCGTCCAAATAGCCCAACCGTACACCGTCCAAATACCCCAACCGTACACCGTCCAAATACTCCAACCGTACACTGTCCAAATACTCCAACCGTACACCGTCCAAATACTCCAACCGTACACTGTCCAAATACTCCAACCGTATACCGTCCAAATAGCCCCAACCGTACACCGTCCAAATACCCCAACCGTACACCGTCCAAATACCCCAACCGTACACCGTCCAAATACCCCAACCGTACACCGTCCAAATACCCCAACCGTACACCGTCCAAATACCCCAACCGTACACCGTCCAAATACCCCAACCGTACACCGTCCAAATACTCCAACCGTACACCGTCCAAATACCCCAACCGTACACCGTCCAAATACCCCAACCGTACACCGTCCAAATACCCCAACCGTACACCGTCCAAATACCCCAACCGTACACCGTCCAAATACCCCAACCGTACACCGTCCAAATACCCCAACCGTACACCGTCCAAATAGCCCAACCGTACACCGTCCAAATACTCCAACCGTACACTGTCCAAATACTCCAACCGTACATCGTCCAAATACCCCAACCGTACACCGTCCAAATACCCCAACCGTACACCGTCCAAATACCCCAACCGTACACCGTCCAAATACTCCAACCGTACACCGTCCAAATAGCCCAACCGTACACCGTCCAAATACCCCAACCGTACACCGTCCAAATACCCCAACCGTACACTGTCCAAATACTCCAACCGTACACCGTCCAAATACTCCAACCGTACACTGTCCAAATACTGCAACCGTACACTGTCCAAATACTCCAACCGTACACCGTCCAAATACCCCAACCGTACACCGTCCAAATACCCCAACCGTACACCGTCCAAATACCCCAACCGTGCACCGTCCAAATACTCCAACCGTACACCGTCCAAATACTCCAACCGTACACCGTCCAAATAGCCCAACCGTACACCGTCCAAATACCCCAACCGTGCACCGTCCAAATACTCCAACCGTACACCGTCCAAATACTCCAACCGTACACCGTCCAAATACTCCAACCGTACACCGTCCAAATACTCCAACCGTACACCGTCCAAATACCCCAATCGTACACCGTCCAAATAGCCCAACCGTACACCGTCCAAATACTCCAACCGTACACCGTCCAAATAGCCCAACCGTACACCGTCCAAATACCCCAACCGTACACCGTCCAAATACCCCAACCGTACACCGTCCAAGTAGCCCAACCGTACACCCTCCAAATACTCCAACCGTACACCGTCCAAATACCCCAACCGTACACCCTCCAAATAGCCCAACCGTACACCGTCCAAATAGCCCAACCGTACACCGTCCAAATAGCCCAACCGTACACCGTCCAAATACCCCAACCGTACACTGTCCAAATAGCCCAACCGTACACCGTCCAAATAGCCCAACCGTACACCGTCCAAATAGCCCAACCGTACACCGTCCAAATACCCCAACCGTACACCGTCCAAATAGCCCAACCGTACACCGTCCAAATATCCCAACCGTACACCGTCCAAATAGCCCAACCGTACACCGTCCAAATACCCCAACCGTACACCGTCCAAATACCCCAACCGTACACCGTCCAAATACCCCAACCGTACACCGTCCAAATACCCCAACCGTACACCAACCAAATACCCCAACCGTACACCGTCCAAATACCCCAACCGCACACCGTCCAAATATCTGTAGCAAAACATAGGGAGCCTCGCATTTGTATAGGCTGGGGTATATTTTTTTTACCCAAAGATGTGCCTTTGGTTTGAAGATGAATTTCATTCTTGAATCCAAAGTTGAGTGGAAAATAACTTGAAATTGATAGAATGAAACCAAAGAGTGCTCTGCTTGCAGTTAATTTTTAAAAGGGGCTGTGGATGTGAGTATCATTCCCAATAAGTTACCTTGTGTCAAGAAGATCTTCATTTTGGAGATGGCGGCGTGGGAGATTTATTTATAATAATTATTATTATTGTCACAAGTAGGCTTACATTAACACTGCAATGAAGTTACCGTGAAAAGCCCCTAGTCTCCACATTCCGGCACCTGTTTGGGTTCACAGAGGGAGAATTCAGAATGTCCAATTCACCTAACAGCACGTCTTTCGGGATTTGTTGGAGGAAACCGGAGGAAACCCACGCAGACACGGGGATAACATGCAGACTCCGCACAGTGACCTAAGCCGGGAATCGAACCCGGGTCCCTGGTGCTGACCACTATGCTAACCACTATGCTACCGTGCCCATAATAAATTACAAAAACATGTACAGATCTCAAGTTAAAAGATATTTGGTATTTGTGCTTTTTATCTAAAGAAGGAAACTCTGTTTAAAAACAAAAGCAACACCAATATGTTGTATTAGGTAATGTTTGTGCTTGACTGCGTCACTCAATGAAGGAGTTCGTGAGAATGACAAAGGAGCTTCTGAAAATCAAAATGTAGCCTGTGGAAAAAAATTTATTTTGAGCCCTGCATCCTAAAATTATATTTTGGAATCCGCTTCATCACCTTTTCAGGTAGAGTTGTGAATCCTGCCAACGCTGACTGGAAAAGATTTATCCTCCTCTCCCCATCTTATCTAGAACCTCTCTTTATTGGCCCATTCATCAGAGGGAGTCATTTTCCTTCTCTCTCAACCTCTCCTCATCTCAACCTCCATGAGATTACATCTTAACCTTTGCTGTTCCAAGAACAGTCTGAGCTATTCAACTTCTCTTTGTAACTGAAGTCCTTCATCCCTGGTAATATCCTGGTAAACCCCCTCTGTGCCCTTCCTTCAGCCAGTGGTACCCAGTCTCGCCCACTCTACTGCAGCTGAGGCCAGACCAGTGATTTAGAAAAATTTTGTGCTGACGCTTACTTTTATATTCCATTCCTCATTTATTAAACCCAAGAAAACGCTCTGTTTTAACTACTTTCTCAACTTGCTCTCTCACCGTTAATGGTTTATGTAGATAGACATCAAGGTCTGTCTGCTCATCTACACATTAAAACATTTATACTGCCTTTCCATGTTGGTCCTTTCAAAGTATGTCACTTCACACTTGTCTGCACTGAACTCCATCTGCTATACTTCCACCCATATAATCATCCTGTCTGTCAGCTTGAAGTCTACATCTGTCCTCAACACTATTATATGCCACGTTTTGAATCATCTGTGTTCTTTATCATGCTTCTCACTCCCGAGTCTAGGTTTTCAATAAAAATTTAAAAATGGAATAATTGACCCAAAAGAGATCCCTGGGGAACCACCAGTAAATCATCTATAAACCACCTCCCATCGGAAAACCATGCATTTGCCAGTTCCTTATGCTTCCTGTCATTTTCTCCTTAATTCAATATGCTTCCCTCTTAATAGACCTCTTGTTTGGCATTTGCTGAAGGCCTTCTAATATCTACTGTATTAATGTTATTAACCTTCTCTGTTAACAAAGAATTTAATCAAGTTAGACACAATTTGCCTTGAACAAATCCTTGCTGACTGTTCTTGATTAACCTGTGTTTTATTGCTGAAATTGTTTCCAGTAGTTTCCTTGTCATCAACGTTAGGCTGAATAGCCTGTAATTTCCTGGTTTATTCCTCCCCTCTTGAATAGTGGTGTAATGCTGTCAACTCTCCAGTCCTCTTATACTTCTGTATTCAGTGGAGATTGAAAGATCGTGACCATGCCTCTGCTATTTCAATCTTTGCTTCTTTTGAGCAGCCTCAGAATTATTCCATCTTGACCAGGTTGCCAACATATTTTCAGTTTTGTTTAATCTTTTAGTGCATTGAAAGCAGCACGGAGCACAGTGGCTAGCAAAGTTGCTTCACAGCTCTAGGGTCCCAGATTCGATTCCCAGCTTGGCTCACTGTCTGTGTGGAGTCTGCACGTTCTCTCCATTTCTGCGTGGGATTCCTCCGGGTGCTCCGGTTTCCTCCCACAGTCCAAAGATGTGCAGGTTAGATGGTTTGGCCATGATAAATTGCCCTTAGTGTCCAAAACAAAAGTGGGGTAACGAGGATAGATGGGGATAGGGTGGAGGTGTGGGCTTAGGTGGGGTACTCTTTCCAAGGGCTAGTGCAGACTTGATGGGCCAAATGGCCTCCTTCTGCACTGTAACTTCTATGATCTGTAATTTGACTCTTAGTGTAAACTTTACATCATTTTCACCCTTTGTGAAGACAGATGCAAAGTGCTTGTCTAATATTTTAGCTATGCCCTCTGCAGATTCATGACCCAAGCTATTCCTGAGCTAACTGTTTGCAACTTTGATGTTTCTAAAATGTTTTAGGATTCAATTTAATGTTGCCTGTTAAACTTTTCTCAGAACCTCTGCTGCTACATTAACCTTTTCAGCTCTTTCCTGCACTTTTCAATAACCTTCCTAGTTATTAATTGAATGGTGTTCCTGACATTTCTCATAACGAGAACTAGGAGCAGGAGTAGGCCATCTGGCTCCTCCAACCTGCTCCGCCATTCAATAAAATCATGGCTGATCTTTTTTTTAAATAAACATTTTATTGAGGTATTTTTTGGTATTATAACAACAACACAATAGACAATGTACATGAAACTATAAACATAGTGCAAAAGCCGTCTCCCTCCCTTACAGGTCCCATCCTCATTAACCCCCTACTCTAAGCTAAACTACTACCCCCCCCCCTCTCTCTGCTGATGATTAATTTTCCACGAAGAAGTTGACGAACGGCTGCCACCTCCGGGTGAACCCTAACAGTGACCCTCTCAAGGCAAACTTGATTTTCTCCAAACAGAGAAAGCTAGCCATGTGCGATAGCCAGGTCTCCGACATCGGGGGCTTTGAGTCCCTCCAAGCTAATAGTATCCGTCTCCGGGCTACCAGGGAAGCAAAGGCCAGAACGTCTGCCTCTTTCTCCTCCTGGATTCCCGGGTCTTCCGACACCCCGAAAATCGCCACCTCTGGACTCAGCGCCACCCTTGTTTTTAACACAGTGGACATGACATCTGCAAACCCCTGCCAAAATCCCCTAAGCTTCTTACATGCCCAGAACATGTGGACATGGTTCGCTGGTCCTCCCGCACATTTTGCACACCTGTCTTCCACCCCAAAGAATCTGCTCATCTGGGCCACTGTCATGTGAGCCCGGTGAACAACCTTAAATTGTATCAGGCTGAGCCTGCCACATGTTGCGGGTGCGTTGACTCTACTCAACGCATAGACCATCCTCTATCTCTCCTCCCAGCTCCGCCTCCCACTTGCGCTTCCGCTCCTCGGTCTGCGTCTTCTCTGACCCCATAAGTTCCTTGTAAATGTCCGAGACCCTCCCTTCTCCTACCCACCCTCTGGAAACTACCCTGTCCTGAATCCCCCTTAGTGGTAGGAGTGGGAAGCTTGACACTTGTTTACGTTGGAAATCCCGCACCTGCAGATACCTGAATTTGTTTCCCCTCGCCAACCCAAACTTCTCCTCCAGCGCCCTCATACTTGGAAAGCTCCTCTCTATAAACATATCCCCCGTCCTGTCAATCCCTGCTCTCCACCATATCTGGAACCCCCATCCATACGTCCCGGGGCAAACCGGTGATTATCATAGATTGGGGCCAAGACCGATGCTCCCTCTGCTCCCACATCTCCTCCATTGCCCCCAGACTCTCAGGGCCGTCACCACCACGGGGCTGGTGGAGTACCATGCCGGCAGAGGCGCAGTTACCAACGCACCCAAACTGATGCCCTTGCATGAAGCCGCCTCCATACGCTCCCACGCCAACCACTGCCCCACCACCCACTTCCTGATCATGGTTATATTCGCTGCCCAGTAATAGCTACAAAAATTTGGCAGTGCCAGCCCGCTGTCTCTCCGACTCCACTCAAGCATTACCTTCCTTACCCGTGGGGTCTTGCCCACCCAAACAAAGCCAGAGGTCACTTTGTTGACCCGTTTAGAAAAGGACCACGGAATAAAGATGGGGAGACATTGAAACACGAACAGGAATCTCGGGAGGACCGTCATCTTCACCGTCTGCACTCACCCAGCTTGGAACACGTTCCATCTCTGAAAATCGTCCTTCATTTGGTCTACTAGCCGAGCCAGATTTAAATTATGCAGCCGGTCCCATTCCCGTGCCACTTGAATGCCTAGGTAGCTAAAGCTTCCCCCTACTAATCTAAACGGCTGCTCCCCCAATCGCCTCTCCTGTCCCCTCGCCTGGACCGCAAATATCTCACTTTTCCCCATATTGAGCTTATACCCCGAAAACCGGCCAAATTCCACTAGAACCCTCATGATTTCTTCCATCCCCTCTAATGGGTCTGATACATACCAGAAGCAGGTCGTCTGCATAGATTGAGACTCTGTGCCCCCCCCCCCCCCCCCCCCCCCCCCCGCCGGACCAGCCCCTTAAGGGCTCTCAGAGTAATTGCCAACGGCACTTTAGCTAGGGGAGAGGGTCATCCCTGTCTTGTTCCCCGGTGCAGTCTAAAATAGTCCGATGTTGTCCTATTTGTCCGTACACTTGCCACAGGAGCCTGATACAGTAACCTGACCCAGTCAATAAAGCCCCGCCCAAATCCGAACCATCCCAGTATCTCTCACAGATAACCCCATTCTACCCGATCAAAAGCCTTTTCTACATCCATTGCGATCACTATCTCCACCTCCCTACCTTCCGGGAGCATCATGATCACATTTAACAACCTTATTACATTGGCCACCAACTGTCTACCCTTAACAAACCCCATCTGGTCCTCCCAAATAACGCCCGGAGCACAATCCTCAATCCTGGAGGACAAAACTTTGGCCAGCAGTTTGGTGTCCACATTCAACAGGGATATCGGCCTGTAGGACCTACACCGCTCCGGGTTCTTGTCCCGCTTCAGAATCAGTGAAATGGTGGCCTGTGATATCGTCGGGTGCAGCACCCCTCTTGCGTCATTGAACATCCTCATCAACACCGGCCCCAATATCCCAGAAAACTTTTTATAAAACTCCACTGGGTATCCGTCCGGCCCCGGGGCTTTACCCGCCTGCGTTGTCTTCAGACCCTCCACTATCTCTTCCAATTCGATCGAGGTCTCCAGCCCTTCTACCAGCTCCCCGTCCACCTTTGGGAAGTTCAGCCTCCCCCAAGAAGTGCCTCATCCCCTCCGGCCCCTTAGGGGGTTCCGACCTATACAGCCTACTGTAGAAATTCCTAAACGCCTTATTCACCCCTGCTGAATCTCCAACCAGGTTCCCATCTCCGTCATTTACTTTCCCAATCTCCCTGGCTGCCTCCCTCTTTCTAAGCCGCATTCTGCTGGCCTTCTCTCCATGCTCATAGATCGCCCCCCCCCTCGCCTTTCTCAGCTGCTCCACCGCCCTCCCTGTGGCTAACAAGCCAAACTCCGCCTGTAGCCTCCGCCCTGCCCTTAAAAGCCCTGCCTCTGGGGTATCCACATACCTCATGGCTGATCTTTTTGTGGACTCAGCTCCACTTACCCACCCGCTCACCGTAACCCTCAATTTCTTTACTGTTCAAAAATCTATCTTTGCCTTAAAGACATTTAGCGAGGTAGCTTCAACTGTTTCACTGGGCAGGTATTGCACAGATTCAAGACCCTTTGGGTAAAGAAGTTCCTCCTGAACTCATTCCTAAATCTGCTCCCCCTTATTGTGAGGTATGCCCCCTAGTTCTAGTTTCACCCGCCAGTGGAAACAACCTCCCTGCTTCTATCTTGTCTGTTCCCTTCGTAATTTTATATGTTTCTGTAAGATTCCCCCTCATTCTTCTAAATTCGAATGAATATAGTCCCAGTCTACTCAGTCTGTCCTCATAAACCAATCCTCTCAACTCCGGAATCAACCGAGTGAATCTCCTCTGCACCCCCTCCAGTGCCAGTACATCCTTTTCTCGAGTAAGGAGACCAAAACTGTGCACAGTACTCCAGGTGTGGCCTCACCAGCACCCTATACAGCTGCAACATAACCTCCCTGTTGTTAAACTCCATCTCTCGAGCAATGAAGGACAAAATTCCATTTGGATTCTTAATTACCTACTGCACCTGCAAAACAGCTTTTTGTGATTCATGCACAAGGACACCCAGGTCCCTCTGCACAACAGCATGCTGCAATTCTTTACCATTTAAACTCATAAGCTGCACTGTTCTGTTTTATTTTAACTTCTGTTTTCTTGGCCAATTATGACAGTTAGTTTTGGATGCTTTATCTCTTCCCTTTGAAGGAATTTGTTTAGTTTGAACCTGAACTGTTTCTTCCCTGATGCCCTTCATTGCGTCTTACTGCTATAACACAAGAGAAGTTAGCACCATCCAGGTCAAAACAGCCCACCTGACTGACACCACTTCCACAGACATTCACTTCCTCCACAAGCATTTACTCCCTCCACCATCCAAACACACCGTATCAACCGTTTACACCATCTACAATGAAATGAAATGAAAATCGCTTATTGTCACGAGTAGGCTTCAATGAAGTTACTGTGAAAAGCCCCTAGTCGCCACATTCCGGCGCCTGTCCGGGGAGGCTGGTACGGGAATCGAACCGTGCTGCTGGCCTGCGTTATCTGCTTTAAAAGCCAGCGATTTAGCCCAGTGAGCTAAACCAGCCCCACAAGATGCACTACAGAAACTCACCAAGGCTCCTTAGGCAGCACCTTCCAAATCCACGGCCATTTAGAAGGGCAAGGGCAGCAGATACCTGGGAACGCTGCCACCTGGAGATGACCCTCCAAGCCCATCGCCATCCTGACTTGGAAATATATTGCTGATCTTTCACTGTCTCTGGGTTAAAACCCTGGCACTCCCTCCCTAACAGTATAGACCCACACCTCATGGACTGCAGTGTTTCAAGAAGGCAGCTCCCCACCACTTTCTCAAGAGAAATGAGTAAATAGTAATAAATAGTAAATAGTGACCTAGCCACACCCCGTAAATAAATAATATTTAATTAATTCTCCACTTGCCTTTACTTTTTCATTTCATTCATTTTTCATTTTCATTGTGTTAGTTCGGCCCCTTGCGAAATCACTGACATTAGCTGTTGTCCAGGTGGGTATTTTCTTGTCTCTTTTTCATTATTACTTTAAATGAAGTTTTATTGTGATCGCTATTAGCTATCTAGGTGATGATCACATGTCACACGTTTCCATTTGCTCTTCTTTGATTCCCAGAACGGGTCCTGCTCACTTCTTGATTAAAGTGGAGACGTATTGATCTGGAAGTTCTCCTGTGAACTTTAGAAGATCCCCTCATTCCCTACACATTGCTTTTTCCAGCCTATGTTAGAATAATTAAAGACTCCAAATGCTATTGTGTTTGTTTGTTACATGCCATTAAAATTTTCTGACAACTTTTGCTTTGTACAAACGCTATCTCTCCTTTAGCCTCTCCCAATATTTTAAAGAAATTGCTGGATTTGCTCATTAATTATCATTCTCATCACAAAGGACTGATAATTACCAGCTTCAGCTGTTAATAATGCAATGAATGATAACAACTGCCAATCACCATCTCGGCCCAGTAAGGGAACAATTCCTGAGGGTAGTAAATTGTTGGACAATTTAAACTTGCTCTCTCTTGCAAAATCCAATCTTTTTCCCCATCTCTATTCCCCTGCCCATACCTGATTTCACTGTAGTTCATTCAGTGCCTTCTCTCTTGTCCCCGTTTCTTTTTCAATCCTTAAATCGGTTTCAGGAGAGACACTATTGATCCGATCATTCAGTAAGTTCCCGGTTGCCCCTTTGCACACCGTTGCTGCTGTCAAGCAAGTTACAGAGCAAAGATATGTTCAATCTGTAAGGTGATGGAAAGAGTCTAATGGGGCATACAACAAAATGGCCTAATTTGGCAAGGTCCCTTTAAGGGAGAGCAACAACCCATTAAGTGCTGCTGCTTTGCCTGATATTTTAGTTTCTCAGCCAGTCTGGGAACTGGCCTGGTTCGGAGCACATAGTCTAAGGATCATGGGGCATTAAGGATAACATTTCCTCTCTCTGCTCCCTGTTTCCTTTGTGTATTTAATGAAACAGGCTTCTATTGTAATAGACTCCACTCTGCATTTGTAAACTCATATAGTGCTCGAAGCCTAATCAGTCATAGACTACTGGTGGTCTAATAGATCACAGGCTAATTGACTGCACTTGCAGGCTAATAATTCATTCTCAGTCAAATGGATTGTATCCTTCTGTTTGGATTTTTAAGTTAAAGACCAGCTTGATGCTGTGGTAATGAAAAGTGACAATTGGTACAAATGGTGTCTGAGCTACTCTACAGAAAGACTACAACTGCAAATTGTAAGGAAGGCGCAGCATTCTCTGTTGCTGTATTGAGTGTCTCCTTTGGTTGCCCCCACATTACCCAGTGCCTGATAATTGTACAGCCACTTGATGACCCATGTGACATTTCTCTCTTGCAGGCCTGGCGATTCAGTACTGCCTTCGGCACGGTTAAAGAATGGAAGTTTGCGGAAATTGCCAGCATGGCTGACCACCTGAAGGACTGTCGATACAACACAGTGGAGAGGACCAGGGAGGCTGTCCCATTGCCCTGCATGTGCGTGACACGGGAGCTTACTAAAGGCGGCCGCCCGTTACGGTCTGTCCTGAAACCAGTTCTCTAATCTCTTTGGACACTGACAACGTACTGCAAAACATTCTAATCTTAAATGTGGTCTGTCACTTTGTATATGATATATTTTGCTTTGATGTGAGATTTATTTTTGTAGTACAGTAACTGTGCTGGTGTGTTCAAGGTAATGAAAAACGCCTTGATGAAAGGAACACTGAACTGATGGACGTTTTTGTGGGTGATATCCTCCCCTTATTGGAGTCTTCCATTTGTACATATGGTTTTCTTGCATGGATCTGGCCTTTTTTTGAAAAAAAACAGTCTTGCATTTTCTTTCCTCCTACACCCCCATCCCCGGCAACCCAGAACAATCATATAAGTGAATGTCACGTGTGCGAGGAAGATATTGATTGTCATGACTAAATCCTGACCAAAACGCGGCAATGTTCTGTCATTGTTTGGTCACTTGTTCAACTTTTGTGGAATAATTAACAACTCGATGCTTCTTGTCTTTCCAAATCACAACTCGAGCACGTTCTGAGGTTATAAGAATTGTCCTTCTCTAAGTCACGTCAGTAAGCTAGTTGCTGCAAAGCAATACTATACCTCATGCACATCAAAAGCAAAAATGCTGCAGTGCAGTGAATTTATACTATACAATGTTGCCACTCTTAGAGTTTTAGTTTTACAGCCTCATTTTATTAACGAGATCACCAAGTGGTTAATGCTTTATTCATCACTATTGACCATTGTTTCTCGCCCTCTCCTTCTTCCCTATCTCTGCCGTTGCGAGTGTTACCTGTGATGTTTAATGGTTAGTGGGGAAATGAGCAACTTGCTTTGAAACCAAGTCTAAGAGGGCCATTCGCGGTCTGCCAAATGAAAGGCTGTGCTTTATGAATCCACTTGTGTTCCTGAACCTAAATTCACCCCAGACGTAAGAAGCAGGTGTCGGTTTAGAGGTCTAGCACTCGACTACCAAAGCAACATGGTTTTACTTTTTAATACAGTTCGTACCTCCAATGTTAGAATGTTTTATTAAAGGATTGATCGTGTGCATTTTTGTTTACACATATACCGCCAAAAATAGATATGAATGTCTTTCCCTTCAGCCCTGGCATTTGATACTCTGATCCTGTAGTATGGTGATGTTAACTCCCGGTCGAAGGTAACACCTTTTCAACGCACTTTATCGATTTTAAAACACTGATGGAATGATACAAGGAGCGTGGGATTGTTGTTGAAAGCAAATTCATCTGATTTAAAGGCTTTGTACATCCGAGTGTTTATGGATTTCATTTGTGCTGTAAACAAGACACTGCTGCTAAATGTAGAAATCAGAGTTCTAACTGTGTCCCCGTTTAACACGTCACACTCTCAGTCCGACTTTCTGACGAAATTATGTGTAGCTCAGTGCTAACATCTGTTTACAGGCTCATGTATAGTTTGTGCTTCTTAAGGCAGGCACATGGGAAAAACTCTGAGCTGGTCTTTAATAACACTATTTAATTTATTTTAATTTGTTTTTTGAATCTTGTGTAGAGTGAGGTGAGATGGGAAACTATTGAACATCAGCATCTGTTGCCTGAACAACATTACCATATTCTTTTGAGAAGCCTGTAGAAGTCGGTGAAACAGCCCCATTAGTAAATAGGCTAGTAGTATGAGGTATAAGAGTAAAAATCTGCAGCATGTTGTTCAGCCGTTGCCAATTCTGATGTTTTGCAGCAGCTTAGACCCAATGCAAATTATTGGTCAAAATGTTGTTAGCCTGTTGGTGAGGTTCATGCAGTTCTATAGGTAAAGGTTTGAACCCATTTATGTGTCTCATAACAAGTTGTGGAGAAATGTTTCTGGAACCTCATAGAGACCAGCATTGAAGAGACACGGTTGGTTTTAAGGTGTCTAACTGGTGGGTACCCTTAGCCCTGGGTATCTGACAGGCAGATGCTCTGGGTTGCTGAACGTCAAGTGTGTGGCTTGGTGGGTGGTTTTGGATCTGGATGTGTGACTGGCGGGTGGATTTGGATCTGGGTTTGACAGGTGGATTTGGATCTGGGTGTCTACTGGCGGAGATGGCATTGGATCTGGGTGTCTGACTGGCGGAGATGGCGTTGGATCTGGGTGTCTGACTGGCGGAGATGGCATTGGACCTGGGTGTCTGACTGGCGGAGATGGCGTTGGATCTGGGTGTCTGACTGGCGGAGATGGTGTTGGATCTGGGTGTCTGACTGGCGGAGATGGCGTTGGATCTGGGTGTCTGACTGGCGGAGATGGCGTTGGATCTGGTTGTCTGACTGGCAGAGATGGTGTTGGATCTGGGTGTCTGACTGGCGGAGATGGCGTTGGATCTGGGTGTCTGACTGGCGGAGATGGTGTTGGATCTGGGTGTCTGGTGGATTTGGCGTTGGATCTGGGTATCTGGTGGATTTGGATCTGGGTGTGTGGCGGGTGGATTTGGATCTGGGTGTGTGAAGGGTGGATTTGGATCTGGGTGTCTGACTGGTGGATTTGGATCTGGGTGTGTGACGGGTGGATTTGGATCTGGGTGTGTGATGGGTTGGATTTGGATCTGGGTGTCTGGCTGGCAGGTGGATTTGGACCTGGCTGTGTGACTGGTGAATGTTCTTGGCTCCTGGTGTCTGATTGGTGAGTGTTCTTGGCTCCTGGTGTCTGATTGGTGAGTGTTCTTGGCTCCTGGTGTCTGATTGGTGGGTGTTCTTGGCTCTGGATGTCTGATTGGTGAGTGTTCTTGGCTCTGGGTGTCTGATTGGTGGGTGTTCTTGGCTCTGGGTGTCTGATTGGTGAGTGTTCTTGGCTCTGGGTGTCTGATTGGTGGGTGTTCTTGGCTCTGGGTGGCTGATTGCTGGGTGTTCTTGGCTCTGGGTGTCTGATTGGTGGGTGTTCTTGGCTCTGGGTGTCTGATTGGTGAGTGTTCTTGGCTCTGGGTGTCTGATTGGTGGGTGTTCTTGGCTCTGGGTGGCTGATTGCTGGGTGTTCTTGGCTCTGGGTGTCTGATTGGTGCGTATTCTTGGCTCTGGGTGTCTGGTTGGTGAGTGTTCTTGGCTCTGGGTGGGTGTTCTTGGCTCTGGGTGTTTGATTGGTGGGTGTTCTTGGCTCTGGGTGTCTAACCTGTCAGTTGAATAAAACAAAAGGAAGCCCTACACAAAAGAATCAGTTAAAAACAATAGAAAGTGCAGCATTTGAAGGTGTGCACGTGTGTGTTTATTTTAATTTGTGTATTGATATCTACAAGTTAATGAAGTTTTGCATTCATTACTACTTCAATCACCCCATTCACAGTGAATGCGTTTTGTTGCTGAAATTTCAGAAGTACTCTACACGTTTCCATTGAAGATCATTTGATCTCTGGCCCTTTTCTGCAGTTGCTTCATTTATCAGTAGTTATGCTATTTTGGTTCCATTACTTTTTATTTATCCTCCAGGAATGGAAACATTTGGTTCACGCTAACACTGTATTCACATCTGTTACCATGCAGTTAAACATTACACTGGCCTGCTCATATCTAATGTATTTACATTAGTTGTACTTTTGTAATCTCACACTTGTCTGAAACATCTGTGTATTTTCTGCTTTCAAGTACAGGAGAATAAAAGACAATGAAGGGTCATGTTAAATTCTCTGAAACCAAGATGAAGATTGAAAGAAGTCTCTAAACTAATGTATTAAGTAGACTTCTCTTTTCTACGTTCTGAGGTTTAGTGCGGCGGGAGATTGTGTTTAGAGAACCTCTCTCCCAGTCCGCTGCTCTTATCAACGATGCACGATATCGAGCTTTTCTACTAAATGTTTGATTTCATTTTAAACTGCAAGAATTCTAATTAAAAATTGTCATTTTTATTAACTGCTGAAAGACTATGTTTGTATATTTGTACCATAGAACGATTGCATGAGAATGGAAGATATTCCGCTTTTTAGGATTACAATCCCAGACCAGACCCTGACTGGCCAGGATATACTACATGGGGCAGCACGGTAGCCCAAGTGGCTAGCACTGTGGCTTCACAGCGCCAGGGTCCCGCTGGGTCACTGCCTGTGCGGAGTCTGCATGTTCTCCCCGTGTCTGCGTGGGTTACCTCCGGGTGCTTCGGTTTCCTCCCACAGCCCAAAGACGTGCAGATTAGGTGGATTGGCCATGCTAAATTGCCCTTAGTGTCCAAAAAGGTCAGGAGGGATTATTGGGTTACGGGGATAGGGTGGAAGTGAGGGCTTAAGTGGATTGGTGTAGACTCGATGGGCCAAATGGCCTTCTGCACTATATGTTCTATGATACTGGACAGAAAGCCCAATATATAATTTGTAAGACTGAGGAAAGGATACCTTGCTCCAGGAGCGATTCACCAGACAAATAGGGATATGGTACATTACAACAAACTTCATTACTAACACAGGATTAAAATAATTAAAAAATATATATATTTTAATTTTAACATTTTGACAATTAAACACATGAAATACATAACATTTACAAAATAAACCAACCCAAAACAACCCCACAGATCTGCCCCCTCCACTCCTCCCTAGCAGTGAGTGGCAACCAGCTCCCCAAAATGCAATACATAAAACCCCCATCCCTTGATGGAACCCCCGCACTTTTCCCCCTCAGAGCAAATTTCACCTTTTTCAAATACAAGCATTCTATTGGATCCCCAGCCGTACAGGGTGGAGAAGCTGACCTACACCCCAACAGGACCTGCCTGCGAGCGATCAATGAGGCGAAGGATAAAACATCTGCCCCCACTCCTGTCTGCAACTCCGGTAAGTCCGACCCCCTGAATATGGCCACCAGGGGACTAGGCCCTAAGTCCACTTGCAGGACTGCTGACGTTGCTGAAGAATGACGCCCAAAACTTCGGGTAGGATGCCTCCCACACTGTTCATGTTCGACTTTGTCAGGTGTGCTCTATGTACTGCCTTTAGCTGCATCAACCCCAGCCTCGCATCCACCCTCCACTGCACCTCACGCCACAATTCCCCCTCCCCCTCCAGCACCATCCCAAATTCCTCTTCCCATTTGGCCTTAACCCCCTCCACAGGTGCCCTATCCTCCTCCAAAGTCGTCCCACAAATCGCTGAGATGACCCCCCCCCCCCCCCCTCCACTGAACCCCATCACTGAGAACACCCCCTCCAGACGGAAAGAGCTTTTTCACAAAATCCCACATCTGCATGTGACTGAAACCCTCCCCTTGCACCACCCCAAACATCACCCCCAACTCGTCCAGACCTGCACCTGTCCTAGGAACAGATCCTTTATTTCCACCATCCCTCGCTCTTCCCATCACCGAAACCTCCCATCCATCCTCTCGGGCTCAAACCTACCAGAATCACTTAGCCCTGGCCCCCACTAAAAGTGCTGCCAAAACTGCCTTTATATTTTAAGCGTAGCCACCACCACCGGACTCCCTGAATACCTCCTTGGGGTGTGCGGAAGCGGCGTCATTGCCAACTGTAGCCATCTAAGATGGCCACCTGCAAAGGACCATGGGAGTTATGGCCAACCCAGGACTCAGACAGATACACAGCCTATGTGTATCTAAAACACAGGTAACCAGATCTGACCGAAACCCCCGCTCGTTTGCATTTTAATGACCCATTTTCCCAGGACAGTAGAACTCCAATCAAGCAACTGGTACAGCCACAGACTGATCGGCGCCACTCCCTTATTCCAAAATCACAACTGCCAAGGACAATGACCGCTAAGGACCCGCCCAGCTACCAAGGCACCCGTCCCTTTATTGGCCGAAATCGAAGAGAGTGATCAGAGCCCTGTTGAACTATTGGACCCGAGGTTAAGGACCCTCACAAAGAGCGTGAAATCCCAGGGGGACAAAAGAGAGCAGCCATGTATTCTGTCTCTTTTGGATCTGGCCTGTGCCAACCCAATTGTAGCAGGAACAGACAGCCAAGTTCAAGACCAACGATTGCTATCTGACGGATGAGCCCAGCAGAGACAGAGCCACTTTCTTGGAACCAGCCAAGTGAAATCCAGATAAAGGCCTTATCCATTTGCACAGTGCCGGTCACCCTGAAATTAAGTATAGATTATTGTAGCTAATAGGTATAGTTTAACTTGTAGTAGATATTGTGTTTGCATGTTGTGATAACTCTTGTGTATGTAAATAAAACATCTTTTGAACTAACTAACTGGTTGTATGGTCATTTGATCGATAGAAGGGAAGGCTTGTGGTTTATCGGGGAAAGGCTTGTGGTCCACTGAGATAAATAAATAGAGCAACACAACATTCGCAATCCTGACCCTTACAGGAACCTGCCTCCATCTGCACCCATAACGCCCACGTCCCTGCTCCAACCCCCCACCTTCTCAATATTTGCCACCCAATAATATAGTTCGGACGGGCTTGACTGATCCATCTTTCCTTACCTGCCTGCACAAATGACAAAATCAGCCTCTCCACTCCCATAAAAAATGATTTCGCAAAAGACCAGGAGGCACTGAAACAAGAATAAAAACCATGGCAAAATATTCATTGTAACCGGCTGCACCCGGCCTGCCGAAGATAGGGGAAGATTATCCCACCTCAGCAAATCTGCCTTAACCCTGCCCACTCAATTTATGGAACCAGGCCCAGTCCCGGGTCACCTGCACTCCCAGATACCTAAAGTGGGTTGTTGCCACTGGCAACAAATGGCAACCCCGCCCTGACTCCAGCCCACGGAGAAAACAGTACAAAACACTCGCATTTTCCCAAATTTAATTTGAAGCCTAAAAAAGGCCCAAATCTCCTAAGCAAACCCATTATGTCCCCAACTGAGGAGCCTGGATTGGAAATATACGACAGATGATAGGAATACAGGGACACCCTGTTCTCCCCCCCCCCCCCCCCCCCCCCTTATCCCCCTCCAGTTATCTGAGCACCTCAGATGGCCAAGGGATCTATTGCCAGTGCAAACATCAGGGAGGGACCATAGGCCACCCTGACCCCCTTCCCTTGTGCCAAGGGAAGTACCCTGAATTCATCTCGTTTGTACGCACACTCGCCATCGGGTCCTTGTGCAACAGCTCGCCTGCGCCCCAAACCGAGGCCCCACCACAAACCTCTCCAACACCGCAAACATATTAGAACATAGAACAGTACAGCACAGAACAGGCCCTTCGGCCCTCGATGTTGTGCCGAGCCATGATCACCCTACTCAAACCCACGTATCCACCCTATACCCGTAACCCAACAACCCCCCCCTTAACCTTACTTTTTAGGACACTACGGGCAATTTAGCATGGCCAATCCACCTAACCCGCACATCTTTGGACTGTGGGAGGAAACCGGAGCACCCGGAGGAAACCCACGCACACACGGGGAGGACGTGCAGACTCCACACAGACAGTGACCCAGCCGGGAATCGAACCTGGGACCCTGGAGCTGTGAAGCATTTATGCTAACCACCATGCTACCATGCTGCCCACTCGTGGGCATGCTCCACTCGGCAGCATCAAAAGCCTTCTCTGCATCCAGTGCCACCACCACTTCCAACTCCTTCCCTTCTGCCAGGGAAAGCACTACATTCAACTGCGCCGCACATTAGATGACAACTGTCTGTCCTTCATGAACCCTGTCTGCTCTTCTCCAATCAGGCCCTCCTTCAAACAGCACCTTTGTCAAAATCTTGGTATCCACATTCAATAACAATATTGACCTGTGCGACTCACACTCTACTGGGTCCTTGTGCTTTTTCAGCAGCAGAGAAATGGATGCCTGTCTTATTGTCTCTGGCATTACCCCCTTCGCTAGCATATCCTTGAACATCTCCACCAGCAGTGGCGCCAGCTTATCCAGGAACAACTTTTAAAACTCCACCGGGAAACCATCCGGACCCGGTCCCTTACCTGTCTGCATCTTCCCTATCACCGCCCGCACTCCCTTCACCCCCACTGGCTCCTCCAGCCCGATCCTCTCCTCCTCTCTGCAGCCACCGAAGTTGGCCATTCCCTAAATACAAAATGGAGGAACGCAAAGCTTACAGGTTAAAATGGACAAAGTTTGCAGCACCACCAGGCTGCACCAAGCAACTGTGTATTCTGTATGCTAAGAGAGCAGACAGCACCGAAACGAACATTCCGCATACTAATGAAGCAATCTCCGGGATAGTTAACATAGTAATGGAACGATCCCAGGGACAATGGACACAAATGGGGAAGTGATTGCAACAGTGTATGGGAAACCAGACACCCCGGCACCAGCAGGGTTCGAAAACAAAGCACCTGAAGGCCCGTCCAGTAGAACATAGAACATAGAACATAGAACGATACAGCGCAGTACAGGCCCTTCGGCCCTCGATGTTGCACCGACATGGAAAAAATCTAAAGGCCATCTAACCTACACTATGCCCTTATCATCCATATGCTTATCCAATAAATTTTTAAATGCCCTCAATGTTGGCATGTTCACTACTGTTGCAGGTAGGGCATTCCACGGCCTCACCACTCTTTGCGTAAAAAACCCACCTCTGACCTCTGTCCTATATCTATTACCCCTCAATTTAAGGCTATGTCCCCTCGTGCTAGCCACCTCCATCCGCGGGAGAAGGCTCTCGCTGTCCACCCTATCTAACCCTCTGATCATTTTGTATGCCTCTATTAAGTCACCTCTTAACCTTCTTCTCTCTAACGAAAACAACCTCAAGTCCATCAGCCTTTCCTCATAAGATTTTCCCTCCATACCAGGCAACATCCTGGTAAATCTCCTCTGCACCCGTTCCAAAGCTTCCACGTCCTTCCTATAATGAGGCGACCAGAACTGTACGCAATACTCCAAATGCGGCCGTACTAGAGTTTTGTACAACTGCAACATGACCTCATGGCTCCGGAACTCAATCCCTCTACCAATAAAGGCCAACACACCATAGGCCTTCTTCACAACCCTATCAACCTGGGTGGCAACTTTCAGGGATCTATGTACATGGACACCGAGATCCCTCTGCTCATCCACACTACCAAGAATTTTACCATTAGCCAAATATTCCGCATTTCTGTTATTCTTTCCAAAGTGAATCACCTCACACTTCTCCACATTAAACTCCATTTGCCACCTCTCAGCCCAGCTCTGCAGCTTATCTATGTCCCTCTGTAACCTGCAACATCCTTCCGCACTGTCTACAACTCCACCGACTTTAGTGTCGTCTGCAAATTTACTCACCCATCCTTCTGCGCCCTCCTCTAGGTCATTTATAAAAATGACAAACAGCAACGGCCCCAGAACAGATCCTTGTGGTACGCCACTCGTAACTGAACTCCATTCTGAACATTTCCCATCAACTACCACTCTCTGTCTTCTTTCAACTAGCCAATTTCTGATCCACATCTCTAAATCACCCTCAATCCCCAGCCTCCGTATTTTCTGCAATAGACGACCGTGGGGAACCTTATCAAACGCTTTACTGAAATCCATATACACCACATCAACTGCTCTACCCTCGTCTACCTGTTCAGTCACCTTCTCAAAGAACTCGATAAGGTTTGTGAGGCATGACCTACCCTTCACAAAACCATGCTGACTGTCCCTAATCATATTATTCCTATCTAGATGATTATAAATCGTATCTTTTATAATCCTCTCCAAGACTTTACCCACCACAGACGTTAGGCTCACCGGCCTATAGTTACCGGGGTTATCTCTACTCCCCTTCTTGAACAAAGGGACCACATTTGCTATCCTCCAGTCCTCTGGCACTATTCCTGTAGCCAATGATGACCTAAAAATCAAAGCCAAAGGCTCAGCAATCTCTTCCCTGGCTTCCCAGAGAATCCTAGGATAAATCCCATCCGGCCCCGGGGACTTATCTATTTTCACCTTGTCCAGAATTGCCAACACTTCTTCCCTACGCACCTCAATGCCATCTATTCTAATAGCCTGGGTCTCAGCATTCTCCTCCACAATATTATCTTTTTCTTGAGTGAATACTGACGAAAAGTATTCATTTAGTATCTCGCTTATCTCCTCAGCCTCCACACACAACTTCCCACCACTGTCCTTGACTGGCCCTACTCTTACCCTAGTCATTCTTTTATTCCTGACATACCTATAGAAAGCTTTTGGGTTTTCCTTGATCCTACCTGCCAAAGACTTCTCATGTCCCCTCCTTGCTCGTCTCAGCTCTCTCTTTAGATCCTTCCTCGCTTCCTTGTAAATATCAAGCGCCCCAACTGAAACTTCACGCCTCATCTTCACATAGGCCTCCTTCTTCCTCTTAACAAGAGATTCCACTTCTTTGGTAAACCACGGTTCCCTCGCTCGACCCCTTCCTCCCTGCCTGACTGGTACGTACTTATCAAGAACATGCAATAGCTGTTCCTTGAACAAGCTCCACATATCCAGTGTGCCCAACCCTTGCAGCCTACTTCTCCAACCAACACATCCTAAGTCATGTCTAATGGCATCATAATTGCCCTTCCCCCAGCTATAACTCTTGCCCTGCGGGGTATACTTATCCCTTTCCATCACTAACGTAAAGGTCACCGAATTGTGGTCACTGTTTCCAAAGTGCTCACCTACCTCCAGATCTAACACCTGGCCTGGTTCATTACCCAAAACCAAATCCAATGTGGCCTCGCCTCTTGTTGGCCTGTCAACATATTGTGTCAGGAAACCCTCCTGCACACATTGTACAAAGAATGACCCATCTAATGTACTCGAACTATATCTTTTCCAGTCAATATTTGGAAAGTTAAAGTCTCCCATAACAACTACCCTGTTATTTTCGCTCTTTTCCAGAATCATCTTCGCCATCCTTTCCTCCACATCCCTAGAACTATTAGGTGGCCTATAGAAAACTCCCAACAGGGTGACCTCTCCTTTCCTGTTTCTAACCTCAGCCCATACTACCTCAGAAGAAGAGTCCCCATCTAGCATCCTTTCCGCCACCGTAATACTGTCCTTGACTAGCAGCGCCACACCTCCCCCTCTTTTGCCCTCTTCTCTGAACTTACTAAAACACCTAAACCCCGGAACCCCGGAAGTAGCCGAGAGATAGTCTCAGTATTGGGGGGATTCAAACAAATCGATTGGGAAGAGACCCAATCGATTCCCAGCAGGAAAAGGGTCCGCCCAAAAGGGCGCAAAGCCCTGGGACCTATAAAAGACAGATCCCACACTTAGTTTGTTCTTCTTAACCAGCCCTCCTCTCTGGACCAGCATTTCGACCAGCTTTTGCCAAAGAAGATCTTGAACGAGAGAGAGGAGAGGTTTGGGACAGCAGCCGCCAGCAATAAGTGTCTCACAACGATCGCTACCAGAGATAGACACTCCTGACCTCTTTTTAACCCATACCAACCTGAAGTCTGCAGACCAGAGCAGAGCAAGAGGCCTTGTCCCCTGATCCGGCAGTTCCCTTTGAGATAAGTATTGGTTTATTTAGCGGTAGGAATAGTTTAATCCTCTTAGCGTGTGCATGGGTAGTATTATAATTGTATTATAATAAACTCAGTTGTTTGAACTTACTAATTGGTGTATGGTTTTATTGCTTTGAACTTGACCTTGAAACTGGTGGCGGTATCTTAACGATACCTGGCGACTCCAGAGCTAAGTAACGAAACAGAGCCAAATTGAGTGTTAAGCACACTCACCCAGAACAAGCAACATCTCCCACCACAGGACACTCCAAACGCCCCAGAAACTCCCTCATATTTGACTCATCCTTCAGAGGCTCCGACTTACCTTATTCACCTGCTCTGGTGCCAACTCTCCTGTCTATCACAGACCAGAAAAATCTCTCTTGCGGGCACCTTCTGGCGGGGCTGACCTGCAAACAGCGGCTGGCCTTCTCCCCATTGTTGTATACCACCCTCTTCCTCCTGAATCACCTTTGTGTAAAAGGTAACACCTCGCCTGCAGCTCCATCCTCCTCACCGGAAGATCCAGAATCGGATCTGTATACCTTCTATCCACCTCCAAAATATCCTCCACCAACCATTTCCGCCCCTCCCTTGCTTCCCTGACCACCTGGGCCTTAAACGAGATAACCTCACCCCTCACTACTGTCCTCAATGCTTCCCGCACCACTGACAGCGACATCTCGCCAGTCCTATTAAACACTACATTGTCCTCTTTCACCCTTCCCATCTTGGAACTGTGTTCTCGCAGCCAGCGTCACAGTGAAGCAGTCTTGGAACTGTGTTTTCGTAGTCAGCGTCACAGTGAAGCAGTCTTGGGACCGTGTTCTCGCAGTCAGCGTCACAGTGAAGCAGTCTTGGAACCGTGTTCTCACAGTCAGCGTCACAGTGAAGCAGTCTCGGAACTGTGTTCTCGCAGTCAGCGTCACAGTGAAGCAGTCATGGAACCGTGTTCTCACAGTCAGCGTCACAGTGAAGCAGTCTCGGAACTGTGTTCTTGCAGTCAACGTCACAGTGAAGTAGTCTTGGAACCGTGTTCTCGCAGTCAGCATCACAGTGAAGCAGTCATGGAACTGTGTTCTTGCAGTCAACGTAACAGTGAAGTAGTCTTGGAACCGTGTTCTCGCAGTCAGCATCACAGTGAAGCAGTCTTGGAACTGTGTTCTCGCAGTCAGCGTCACAGTGAAGCAGTCTTGGAACCGTGTTCTCGCAGCCGGCGTCACAGTGAAGCAGTCATGGAATTGTGTTCTCGCAGTCAGCATCACAGTGAAGCAGTCTTGGAACTGTGTTCTTGCAGTCAACGTCACAGTGAAGTAGTCTTGGAACCGTGTTCTCGCAGTCAGCGTCACAGTGAAGCAGTCTTGGAACTGTGTTCTTGCAGTCAACGTCACAGTGAAGTAGTCTTGGAACCGTGTTCTCGCAGTCAGCATCACAGTGAAGCAGTCTTGGAACTGTGTTCTCGTAGTCAGCGTCACAGTGAAGCAGTCTTGGGAACCGTGTTCTCGCAGTCAGCGTCACAGTGAAGCAGTCTTGGAACTGTGTTCTCGCAGTCAGCGTCACAGTGAAGCAGTCTTGGAACCGTGTTCTCACAGTCAGCGTCACAGTGAAGCAGTCTCGGAACTGTGTTCTTGCAGTCAACGTCACAGTGAAGTAGTCTTGGAACCGTGTTCTCGCAGTCAGCGTCACAGTGAAGCAGTCTTGGAACTGTGTTCTTGCAGTCAACGTCACAGTGAAGTAGTCTTGGAACCGTGTTCTCGCAGTCAGCATCACAGTGAAGCAGTCTTGGAACTGTGTTCTTGCAGTCAACGTCACAGTGAAGTAGTCTTGGAACCGTGTTCTCGCAGTCAGCATCACAGTGAAGCAGTCTTGGAACTGTGTTCTCGTAGTCAGCGTCACAGTGAAGCAGTCTTGGAACTGTGTTCTCGCAGTCAGCGTCGCAGTGAAGCAGTCTTGGAACTGTGTTCTCGCAGTCAGCGTCGCAGTGAAGTAGTCTTGGAACTGTGTTCTCGCAGTCAGCGTCACAGTGAAGCAGTCTTGGAACCGTGTTCTCGCAGTCAGCGTCACAGTGAAGCAGTCTTGGAACTGTGTTCTCACAGTCAGCGTCACAGTGAAGCAGTCTTGGAATTGTGTTCTCGCAGTCAGCGTCACAGTGAAGTAGTCTTGGAACTGTGTTCTCGCAGTCAGCGTCGCAGTGAAGCAGTCTTGGAACTGTGTTCTCGCAGTCAGCGTCACAGTGAAGCAGTCTTGGAACCGTGTTCTCACAGTCAGCGTCACAGTGAAGCAGTCTCGGAACTGTGTTCTTGCAGTCAACGTCACAGTGAAGTAGTCTTGGAACTGTGTTCTCGCAGTCAGCGTCACAGTGAAGTAGTCTTGGAACTGTGTTCTCGCAGTCAGCGTCGCAGTGAAGCAGTCTTGGAACTGTGTTCTCGCAGTCAGCGTCACAGTGAAGCAGTCTTGGAACCGTGTTCTCACAGTCAGAGTCACAGTGAAGCAGTCTCGGAACTGTGTTCTTGCAGTCAACGTCACAGTGAAGTAGTCTTGGAACCGTGTTCTCGCAGTCAGCGTCACAGTGAAGCAGTTTTGGAACTGTGTTCTTGCAGTCAACGTCACAGTGAAGTAGTCTTGGAACCGTGTTCTCGCAGTCAGCATCACAGTGAAGCAGTCTTGGAACTGTGTCTCGTAGTCAGCGTCACAGTGAAGCAGTCTTGGAACTGTGTTCTCGTAGTCAGCGTCACAGTGAAGCAGTCTTGGAACCGTGTTCTCGCAGTCAGCGTCACAGTGAAGCAGTCTTGGAACCGTGTTCTCGCAGTCAGCGTCGCAGTGAAGCAGTCTTGGAACTGTGTTCTCACAGTCAGCGTCGCAGTGAAGCAGTCTTGGAACTGTGTTCTCACAGTCAGCGTCGCAGTGAAGCAGTCTTGGAACTGTGTTCTCACAGTCAGCGTCACAGTGAAGCAGTCTTGGAACCGTGTTCTCGCAGTCAGCGTCACAGTGAAGCAGTCTTGGAACTGTGTTCTCGTAGTCAGCGTCACGGTGAAGCAGTCTTGGAACTGTGTTCTCGCAGTCAGCGTCACAGTGAAGCAGTCTTGGAACCGTGTTCTCGCAGTCAGCGTCACAGTGAAGCAGTCTTGGAACTGTGTTCTCGCAGTCAGCGTCACAGTGAAGCAGTCTTGGAACTGTGTTCTTGCAGTCAGCATCACAGTGAAGCAGTATGGAACTGTGTTCTAGCAGTCAGCGTCACAGTGAAGTAGTCTTGGAACCGTGTTCTCGCAGTCAGCGTCACAGTGAAGTAGTCTTGGGACCGTGTTCTCACAGTCAGCGTCACAGTGAAGCAGTCTTGGAACCGTGTTCTCACAGTCAGCGTCACAGTGAAGCAGTCTCGGAACTGTGTTCTTGCAGTCAACGTCACAGTGAAGTAGTCTTGGAACCGTGTTCTCGCAGTCAGCGTCACAGTGAAGCAGTCTTGGAACTGTGTTCTTGCAGTCAACGTCACAGTGAAGTAGTCTTGGAACCGTGTTCTCGCAGTCAGCATCACAGTGAAGCAGTCTTGGAACTGTGTTCTTGCAGTCAACGTCACAGTGAAGTAGTCTTGGAACCGTGTTCTCGCAGTCAGCATCACAGTGAAGCAGTCTTGGAACTGTGTTCTCGTAGTCAGCGTCACAGTGAAGCAGTCTTGGAACCGTGTTCTCGCAGTCAGCGTCGCAGTGAAGCAGTCTTGGAACTGTGTTCTCGCAGTCAGCGTCGCAGTGAAGTAGTCTTGGAACTGTGTTCTCGCAGTCAGCGTCACAGTGAAGCAGTCTTGGAACCGTGTTCTCGCAGTCAGCGTCACAGTGAAGCAGTCTTGGAACTGTGTTCTCACAGTCAGCGTCACAGTGAAGCAGTCTTGGAACTGTGTTCTCGCAGTCAGCGTCACAGTGAAGTAGTCTTGGAACTGTGTTCTCGCAGTCAGCGTCGCAGTGAAGCAGTCTTGGAACTGTGTTCTCGCAGTCAGCGTCACAGTGAAGCAGTCTTGGAACCGTGTTCTCACAGTCAGCGTCACAGTGAAGCAGTCTCGGAACTGTGTTCTTGCAGTCAACGTCACAGTGAAGCAGTCTTGGAACCGTGTTCTCACAGTCAGCATCACAGTGAAGCAGTCTTGGAACTGTGTTCTCGTAGTCAGCGTCACAGTGAAGCAGTCTTGGAATTGTGTTCTCGCAGTCAGCGTCGCAGTGAAGCAGTCTCGGAACTGTGTTCTTGCAGTCAACGTCACAGTGAAGTAGTCTTGGAACCGTGTTCTCGCAGTCAGCGTCACAGTGAAGCAGTCTTGGAACTGTGTTCTTGCAGTCAACGTCACAGTGAAGTAGTCTTGGAACCGTGTTCTCGCAGTCAGCATCACAGTGAAGCAGTCTTGGAACTGTGTTCTCGTAGTCAGCGTCACAGTGAAGCAGTCTTGGAATTGTGTTCTCGCAGTCAGCGTCGCAGTGAAGCAGTCTTGGAACTGTGTTCTCGCAGTCAGCGTCGCAGTGAAGTAGTCTTGGAACTGTGTTCTCGCAGTCAGCGTCACAGTGAAGCAGTCTTGGAACCGTGTTCTCGCAGTCAGCGTCACAGTGAAGCAGTCTTGGAACTGTGTTCTCACAGTCAGCGTCACAGTGAAGCAGTCTTGGAATTGTGTTCTCGCAGTCAGCGTCACAGTGAAGTAGTCTTGGAACTGTGTTCTCGCAGTCAGCGTCGCAGTGAAGCAGTCTTGGAACTGTGTTCTCGCAGTCAGCGTCACAGTGAAGCAGTCTTGGAACCGTGTTCTCACAGTCAGCGTCACAGTGAAGCAGTCTCGGAACTGTGTTCTTGCAGTCAACGTCACAGTGAAGTAGTCTTGGAACTGTGTTCTCGCAGTCAGCGTCACAGTGAAGTAGTCTTGGAACTGTGTTCTCGCAGTCAGCGTCGCAGTGAAGCAGTCTTGGAACTGTGTTCTCGCAGTCAGCGTCACAGTGAAGCAGTCTTGGAACCGTGTTCTCGCAGTCAGCGTCACAGTGAAGTAGTCTTGGAACTGTGTTCTCGCAGTCAGCGTCGCAGTGAAGCAGTCTTGGAACTGTGTTCTCGCAGTCAGCGTCACAGTGAAGCAGTCTTGGAACCGTGTTCTCACAGTCAGCGTCACAGTGAAGCAGTCTCGGAACTGTGTTCTTGCAGTCAACGTCACAGTGAAGCAGTCTTGGAACCGTGTTCTCACAGTCAGCATCACAGTGAAGCAGTCTTGGAACTGTGTTCTCGTAGTCAGCGTCACAGTGAAGCAGTCTTGGAATTGTGTTCTCGCAGTCAGCGTCGCAGTGAAGCAGTCTCGGAACTGTGTTCTTGCAGTCAACGTCACAGTGAAGTAGTCTTGGAACCGTGTTCTCGCAGTCAGCGTCACAGTGAAGCAGTCTTGGAACTGTGTTCTTGCAGTCAACGTCACAGTGAAGTAGTCTTGGAACCGTGTTCTCGCAGTCAGCATCACAGTGAAGCAGTCTTGGAACTGTGTTCTCGTAGTCAGCGTCACAGTGAAGCAG